>NC_136488.1:172742920-172992920 GCF_053919585.1 Euprymna scolopes | reverse complement strand
ATCCCAATTATAGTGTTAAAAAAGCTTCAATCAGAACTCGCTCCAATACTTACGAAACTATTTAAGCGCTGCCTTAAGGAGAAGTGCTTTCCGACTCCCTGGAAGACCTCATCAGTTTGCCCTGTATTTAAGAATTCAGGTGATAAGTCATCTCCCTCTCAGTACAGACCAATAAGTCTCCTGCGTGTTATGAGTAAGTTGCTGGAATCCATATTAAATAGAGAAATAGTCAACCACCTCAGCAGGAACAACCTTCTTAGTGACACACAATATGGTTTCCGCTCTGCAAGATCTACCGCAGATGTGCTGACGGTTATATCCCACAGGATTAGTGAATCTCTTGAAAAAAGCCTTCCTTTCTAGGGCAATTGCTCTTGACATATCAAAGGCCTTCGACAAGGTATGGCATAAGGGTCTACTTCACAAGATTTCCAGCTACGGTATAACTGGAAATGTTTTTTCAATCATTAAATCATTTCTCTCCGATAGGCTCATAAGAGTAGTGGTAGATGGACCAAAATTGGAGGCCTGCAATATAAATGCTGGAGTCCCTCAGGGGTCCATCCTGGGCCCAACTCTCTTCCTGATCTACATCAATGACCTCCCTAAACACATACTTAAATCATTCGTTGACATCTATGCTGATGACACGACCATCTACGGCAACACATCAAAGGCTGTAAATGACAAAGTTCTCTCTGATTCTCTCTCCTCTGATCTCGAGCGCGTGGTTCAGTGGGGGAAGATATGGCTGGTTACCTTCAATGCATCCAAAACCAAACTCCTATCCTTACATCATCAACGCTCTGATCACCATCTAGCATCAATTGTGATGGATGGCTCTCGTCTTGGTGAGGTCTCGTGTTTTGACAAGCTTCTGGGTTTGACCTTTACTCCTGATCTGAAATGGAACACGTACATCAAGTCTGTTGCCAAGGTCGCTGGAAAGATGGTGGGATCCTTCTACCGCTCCAGAAGATATCTCACTACTGATGCAATTCTCTATCTATATAAAAGCCAAGTACGTCCAAGGATGGAATACTGTTGCCATATATGGGCAGGAGCTGCTAAAAACAGCCTATCCTGCCTTGACAGAGTACAAAATAGACTTCGTGGCTTAGTGGGGGGTGCCCTTTTCTCTACCCTGCAACCTCTCTCCCACAGAAGAGACTTTTCGAGCCTATCCTTGTTTTATCGTTATTTCTATGGCAGGTGCTCGTCTGGACTCCAATCTCTGGTCCCCCCTCGCCAATCTTTCACGAAAAACACTCGTCTAGCTGAATCCACTGTGAAAAATTTCCCCCACTCTTTATCTGTGCCTAAATCAAAACGTGGATTCCATGAACAAAGCTTCTTTCTTAGAACTGCACGCCTGTGGAACTCTGTTCCGTCTGCCTGCTTCCCACCGGACTACAACTTGGATGTCTTCAAGTCCAACGTTAACAAATTCCTAATGATTCGCCCCCTTAAGTAAACACTTCATCAAATCTCCACACTAACGTAATGTACTCGCAATAACCCTTATCCCTGAGTGGCTTCCGGGGCTTGATAAGTGGTGATCACTGTGTAAAAAAAACAAAAAAACTCTAGCCTTGAGGGAGGGGACACTAAAACTTACTGGTATGGTTTCAAATAATCTGAAAAACAGTACGAAGAGACGATTCCAATATTTCTCATGTTATATCTCCCCTCTTTTGAAATTAGGGTACAATTATGAATATCTCCAGTATCAAATAATCCTTAAACACTGAAATTTAATTTATGTATGAAAACCAAAGAGGGAAGATATAACATATGAGAAATATTTGGAATCAAGTCTTGCTGGTGTTTAAGATCATTTGAAACCATGGCAGCAAGTTTTAGTCTCCCCTATATCAAGGCCAGAGGTTTTGGGGAAATATCAGATATTTTCTAATTTATATGCAAAACTAGGAAAACGAATGACTATGATTGAAACATTTTAATGCTGTAAAAAAGTGCCAAAAAAAAAAATGTTCTGAATGATAGATGATATATATATATATATATATATATATATATATATATATATATATATATATATATATATATATATATCCATTTTCACTCCAAACAAGGCACAGTGCCACTTTGATGTAGGGGGCTACTGTCGAGGACAGTAGTTGCAGGGATACTTTGAAGGGAGTTGAGCAGCAAGATGTCTCTTCACATTACACTTGAACTTTTGCATGTCAGTAGAGTTGGGAAAACATGAATCCGAAAGGGAGTTCCAGATTCTAGCAATTCTAGAGAAGAAACTATTAGTAGAATGCCTTCTTCCATTTATGAATCTCTACAGTGTAAAGGTGGGACTTTGCTGCTTGTCGAGTTTGTCGGGGTATTTACGTCGTGGGGGTACAAGGGCTTGTAGTTCGTCAAAGCATCCGCTATTAAAATAATTGTAAAACAGGCAGAGGGATGCAACATTTCGTCGATGGAACAGGACCTATTAGGTTGGCGACTCTTTTTTGAAACCTTCCAGGAGCGAGAGACTAGTAGCAGGTGCACCAGCTCAAATGTGACAACAATACTCCATTCATGGGCGAATGATGGCATTGTAGAGGTACAGGATACTTTCAGGAAACAGTAGCTTTCCAGCACGGTAGGGAGAGCCCACCTACCTTGCGTGGCAATGCTCTGAATGTATCTGTTCCAACTCATGTTCCTTGTGAATGCTAAGCCGAGGAGTTTGAAAGCAGTACTTACAGGTAATGTATCTTTAGCCATAGTAATAGGTGGTTGAAAAGGGTTTTTTGTAATTATTGAAGGAGACAAGCTTAGTCTTGGCAGTATTGAATGTGACCATCCATTTTTGTCACTGTGAAGAATTTCGTTGTTGAAGCTGTTATGTTGCGTAAGTGGAATTGTGCTTCCAGAATGGATAACCATATATATATATATATATATATATATATATATATATATATATATATATATATATATATATATATATATATATATATATATATATATATATATATTAGACGAAGAAAGGAGAAAAAATGTACTTTTTGTTTTACTTACGTCGGAGGTTTCTTTTTCTTTTTTTTTAACGTTTGCGACGAAGAAATTGAAAAGTCGGTTGCATTTTCTTGGATTCTCCAACAGTTGTGTTTCATTTCTTTTTCTTCCCAGTAATATTTGTTCTTTTCTTGTCGGGTGGCATTGTTCTTTTGTAGGGGTTACCATTGTAACACTGGCTGGCGCTTGTATTCATTAGTTGTAATTTGAATGATAAAAGTAATACCAATGTTAACCTTTAAAAGGAAAGAACGCTATTTGCCTTTTTACATTGTGGAGAGAGTACACTTCTTGTTAATAATGTTCGCCGGCAACGTACTTCTTGTTGGTTCGGGGGCTAAGAGTGTACTGGCTACTTGCCTGTCATGCTAACTAGGGTTTGGTTAAGGAGAAAGAGAGAGAGAGAGAGAGAGAGAGAGGGGGGTGAAGGGAAGGAGATGATGAGGAACTCTGGATAGCAGTTCTTGGTTTGTGTTCGGTTATAAGAAGGAGAAAGAGAAGGGCTAAGAAACTATTATTTTGCAGGAATGATATTATTTTCGTCCTACTTCGTGGCTTTTAGGGGTGACTCAGGTTAGTCCTACATGCGTTTTATGATGTGGTCATAAAATGTATAGTTATGCTTGTAATATACTGTTTGTATAGTATAATTTTTTTTAGAAATGTTCGTATAAAATTTTCAGGTGATATAAACAAACAAGAAAGGGGGGGGAGAAAAACGAAAAATTCCAAACCGGACTGGTTGAATCCAAGATGTGATATTGTCCTTTGTAAATATCATGAATCGAAAGATGCATATGTCCGGTTTTGGAGTTTTAAAACAGTAGAAATATTTGATGGGAATTAATCCTAAGTGGTGAGTATTTTTTAAACCCAAAATCTGTAAAAAGTTGAAATTAAATCCATTGTCAGGAAAAACAGGAATAAACATAGAAAGTTAGCAGCAGGTTCTCTTCAACGCAAGGCTCCTCGCTTCCATTAACCGTTTGAGTGAAAAGTGCTTGTCATTCTTCAGTAAGTAGGTTGACCGCAGGTCAAGTTTTGTGGGAATTGTATAACTGTAGGAGATAGGTTGGGTTAAAGGGGAAGCGAGAGAATGGGGCAAAAATAGAGAAAGAGAGGGCCTTGAACATTTTTTATATACATTTTTCGAATTTTTCCTTTTTTCTCCCCCCCCCCTCATTCCTGTTTGTTTATATCCCCTGGCAAATTTTATAGTTTTCTCACCTAACAATGGCGTCCTATCTTTTTAATCTAACAGCTATACGCTGTTTTTTTTTTTTTTTTCACATTTTCACCCCAAAGAAGGCACATTGCCACTTTGGTGTAGAGGGCTACTATCGGGGACATAAGCTACAGAGGTACTATGTAGGGAGTTGGGCAGCAAGATGTCGGTTCACGTTACACATGAGCATCTGCATATCAGTACAGTTGGGCAAGCAACGACCCGGAAGGGAATTCCAAAGTCTAGCAGTATTGGGAAATAAACTACGAGAGTAGAAAGCTCTCTTACATCTAGGGATCTGTACTGTGTTGGGGTGGGATTTAGCTGCTTGCCGGGTTTGCCGAGGGTATTTACGTCATGTGGGCACAAGTGCTTGCAGTTCGTCGGAGCATTCACCATTAAAATACTTGTAGAACAGGGAGAGGGATGCAACATTTTGTCGATGGGACAGAGGCTGAAGCTTAGATGCCAGTTCAGGGTCTATCAGGTTGGCGACTCTCTTTTGGGCCTTGACTAGAAGCGAGAGACTAGTAGCAGATGGACCAGCCCAAATATGACAACAATACTCCATACATGGGCGAACGGTGGCCTTATACAGTACAGTATACTTTCGGACGTTAGTAGCTTTCTAGCACGGTAGAGAGAGAGAGAGAGAGCCTACCTTCTTCGCAGCGGTCCTGACAATGCTCTCAATGTAATTGTTCCAACTCATGTTTCCTGTGAACGTTAGGCCGAGGAGTTTAAAAGATGTACTTTCAGACAATGACTCTTTGGCCATTGCTATTGGTGGTAGAGAAGGTTCCTTGTAATTATTGAAGGAAACAAGTTTAGTCTTGGCAGCATTTTTGTCCCCATTCCACTACAGATTGGAGGTCATCCTCTAGTGTTTCTGCCATTTCCTTAGATATGTCTTCATTTGTTTTCTTGTCGTGCCTGTTATAGAGCGTGGTGTCATCAGCATATATACCCATCTCAGGGACAATTTTGTCAGGGAAGCCATTTACGAATATTAGGAATAATAAAGGTCCAAAGATAGACCCCTGAGGCACTCCCGCATTTATATCATATTGTTTAGATGTACGACCGTCGAGGACAACCTGGATTTTTCTCTTATCTAAGAAGGATTTAATTATGTTAAGTATTCGTCCAGTGAGACCGTATGATCTAATTTTCCTGAGAATACCTTCATGCCATGCCTTAGATATATCTAGAGCTGTTTTGTTTTGAGGAGAATTTTTATAATATTTTGAATGATAACGGCTATTTTCTCGTTTGAAAAATCAGAACAAAAAGGTCATTTCCATATTACAAGCACTTCAATTCTATTTTTACATGAAGACGCAACGCTAATGAACACATAAATAATTTTGACTTGTTACTTTTTTTTTTTTTATTTTAGGGTCTTCACCAAAATCCGTTTTTTTGGGGGGGAGGGGTAACAAACAAAAAGGGGAAAAAAGAAAAAAAACATGTAAAGCAAATTTTCCGGAAATGGGGAACAAAAGAAATGAGCTAATGAAGTACAGACCCGAAATATGATTAAAATTATCCGAATTTAATTAAGAGAAAATAAAATGTTAGTATTGCTTTTATCTTCTAAAGCTATGTTTAGAAAACCTTTAAAGTAACATATAAAACCAAAAAAAATACAAGAAAACAACAAATGTTACTTGAAAGAAAGGCTGAAAGTAAAAAAACATATAAAAAAACAGAAAATAGTTCTTTTAAGTCTTTAAATTCAGTCTTTCAACAAAAAGTTTGGGGTTTTTTCTTTTTTTCAGGATAGAAAATATACAATGCTGAGTTGCAAAGTTCTTTTAAAGTTTTTTCCTTTCTGTCCTTTTTTTATTTCTTGAAACAAACGAAACCTATAAAAGTTTTTTAGTGTGTGGGTGTGTGTGTGTGTGTGTGTGTGTGTGTGTGTGTGTGTGTGTGTGTGTGTGTGTGTGTGTGTGTGTGTGTGTGTGTGTGTGTGTGTATGTGTCTCTCTCTCTCTCTCTCTCTTCATAGTATGGAGTGCTCGAAATAAAATTTCTTTTCTCAGGAAAGGGTTATCATCATCATCATCATCATCATCTTCTTCTTTTTCTTCTTCGTCTTCTTTTTCTTCTTCTTCTTTTTCTACCTTCCTCAGAAATAATATTACTTTTCTCTGAAAAGGTTTGTCTGGCTACTTCTTCATCCGTTCAAAAGGGGATGAATAAAATAAATCAGTGTTGACGAGTCTCTAGTCAACAGCTTGAAATAAAAATGGTGACAGGCTCTGCCACACTTTTTCTTTTTCAGTAAATGATGTATTTTAGAACACCAATTTCAAACCACTCCAATAAAGGCTCTCAAGCTTAGTGAAGTGGTTGAATAAATTTACGTCAGTTGACGGAGCCCGGAAAATGAGTCTTGCTCGCTAGAAACCTTATCAGGAACTGATTTGAAAAAAAGGCGAGAGAGAGAGAGAGAGAGAGAGAGAGAGGGAGACAGAGAGACAGAGAGACAGAGAGAGAGAAATGGCCGTGAAGACTTAAATGACAAAAAAGGGAGAGAGAGAGAGAGAGAGAGAGAGAGAGAGAGTGATGCATGCACATACACATTCGTCAGCTGAAAAGGTCTCTCTGTACGTATGACTGCTGGACAACAAAGAAGAGAGGGAGTAAGAGGAATGCTACAGGCTAACCAAAAATGATGACTCCCGCCTTCCCTTTGCACTGCTAATAAAAAAATAAAAATAAAATAAAATTCTGACAATATGCACACACACACATACACACATACACACACACATACACACACACACACACACACACACACACACACACACACACACATATATATATATATATATATATATATATATATATATATATATATATATTTAAATAAGGGAGTAGTCACCAACAATGTGTATTTTTTAACATTATTTTATTATTCCGTGTCTTGGTTTTTCATTGGGAATCATGTTTGGATCATTGTAATAATGTTTTTAAGTCATTGAAATCGTTTTTACGCGCGTTTCAGACGTTCTATGGTGCGTCCTCGTCAGAAATTATTTTCAAATGTGTTACAACATACAATAGTACATTAACTAAAAAAGAAAAAGACTTCCTTACAAACTTCACAACAAAAACAAACATCTTCTATGTGCTACCCAAAATACACAAATCTAACCAAGTAAGACATGCCATCAACATACAAAAGTCGGAATACATAAGCATCCCAAACCCCAACGACCTCACATTCAGACCCATAGTAACAGGACCATCATGCCCAACAAGCAGACTTAGCAACCTAATAGATATACTATTACAGCCCTTCACCAATCTAGTCAGAAGTTTTGTAAGAGATAACACACACTTCCTTAGCTCCCTACCACAAACAGTAGACGATGGGACTATACTAGCCACATTCGATGTTAGCAGCCTATATAGCAATATCCCACAGAATCTAGGAAAAGAAGCTATCGCATATTGGATTGACAAACATACACATACTTTACACCCCCAGATTCAATAAACAATTCGTGATTGATAGCATCGACATAATCCTCAATAACAACTCCTTCCAATTCAATAAAGACAACTACATCCAAATACTAGGCACAACAATGGGTACCAAAATGGCACCGACATATGCCACCCTTACACTCGCCTTCCTAGAAGAGACCCTTTATGAAAGGATATAGTAAAAGTACGGGCACAATATAAAAACACTCTTCATAAAATCTTGGAAAAGATACCTAGACGACTGCTTTATCCTCTGGAGAACCTCATGGAGGGATATCAAAGAATTCCACAATTTGCTACAAAATCTACACCCAAAAATAAACTTCACACTAGAACAAAGCCCCACAGAACTACCTTTCCTAGACATCCTAGTAACAATAAAAAACAACAACATAATCACAGACATCTACCACAAACCCACAGACACTCAACAATACCTCCACTTCAAAGGCACCATCCTAAAAACTGTCTAAAATCGATACCCTACTCCCTAGCACGCAGAGTCTGCACCATAGTAACAGACAGACACCTCCGTTCAACTAGACTGAATGAACTACAAATAACACTGCGGAAAAGAGGATATCCACTACCACTAATACAAAAAGGTATTGAACTGGCTGAAAAAATTCCAATAGACCAATTAAGAACCCCAAAAGAACACAACAAAGAACAAATTCTAGCATACGTCTCTACACACAACACAAACAACCCAGAACTATTCACACAGATAACAAAAAACCTTATCCTCCTCAATCAGAACGACAAACTAAACAACATACTTAAAACAACAAAAATAATAAAAAGCAAACGCCAACCCAAAAACTTAAAACACATCCTAACTTCCTCAAAACTCGTCCCACATACTACAAAACGAGTTACAAAATGCAACAAACCTCGATGTGGAGTATGTTACATAATAATAGAAGGTAACGCATACACATTCAAAAACCCAGCACAAACATTCAAAATAAAAAGGATCTAAATTGCACCTCCAGAAATGTAGTATATGCACTAAGATGCACAACATGCAACAAATCCTACATAGGCGCCACCAAACATTTCAGCAATAGAGTGGCCTTACATAAGAGCAACATCGAAATTGCAGATAACAGACACCTCTATGTTTCAAAACACGCACACACATGCAGTGGAAACAGCTTCAAAATAATGGCAATCTTCCAAACAGACAATTATTTTTATTTACTTACGCAGGAAAAAAAGTTCATCACCAGATTCACTCCTGAACTGAACAGAACCTAATACCATCACACAAAAACATGAAATGCAAGGTACACTCGCATGCACATCCATACACATACACATATACACACCCACACATAAATCAGAACCGACACATTAAAACACACACACGTGCGCGCATACAACCACACACAGACATAACACCCCTATCTCTAATACAACACACTGAACAATACCAACCCTACTTAACCTCGAAACCAACAACACTAGGAAACACCTAGAACCATAGTATAATATCTGTTCCAACACCTCGCTCCCTCCTCAGTCATCCCTTCTATCATCCCCCTCCCATACCTATACCCCCTCCAATGCCCCCCTCTGGGGAACAAAATCTTCCCCACACTAGGAACCGATCCTGGGTCTGGCCATACCCACATGGGGAGACAAATAAATAGAAACATTAAAAAATCCCCTATACATATTTTAAATACACCCCTCTTTCTAAACAAACATAATATAAGGAATACCCGAAAAGACTAAAACGAAAAATTACAATACTAAAATCCAAGAATCCAAAAAATAAATATCAAAATAGAATGAAAACACCCCTACCCTTATTTCAGAAGAGCTAGTCCCCCCTCCCCACACATACACATTAGTAACCTCACCTCGGACCACAGTCGCCTTCCTAAGGAAGCAAATAACCCCCAAATACTATAAAACAATATACACATTCCCAAATCAACAAAAGAAAACACACACACGCACACACATGCGCGCACACACACACACACACAAACACACACACACACACCCTACCCCGCCCTAAAGGAAAAGAAAAAAACATTAGCAGAAAGAGATAGCCAGGTCAGCGGTCTCCCTCGACAAGCCCAATAAAAGAGCAATAAAAGAGTAAAAAAATGGCACTTTGTAAACACTGTTTTTTTTTTAAATAAAATATAATATTTGTAATATTTTTTAAACAACTTTCATAGTTTATTTTTTTTAAGTATATTCCATAAAAAAAATAAAC
The DNA here is from genome assembly GCF_053919585.1 of Euprymna scolopes. Lineage (NCBI taxonomy): Eukaryota > Metazoa > Mollusca > Cephalopoda > Sepiida > Sepiolidae > Euprymna > Euprymna scolopes. Next base: position 172,982,926 of record NC_136488.1, on the reverse strand, counting down.
AACACATTTTCAAACGAAAAATTACGAGTTTTTTTTTATATTTTATTCGCAGTTTTGTGTTAGGGGTGTCAAAAATTCCCCCAAAATTCTGATACACCTACCCATAGACATACATACATAATTAAATATATGTAGGGCGAGAAAGAGAAGGTAGGGAGAAGAGAGATGCAGCTGTACGGGAAAGAAAATAATGAAGGTTACTGACCAGTCCTAAAAAGGGTTGATAGAGTTTTATTGTAGAGGTCATAGCCAATCTAGGTTGATGGGATGAGAAGGAAAGGACTTGTTCTATGCTAGGGTTATTTGTAAAAATATACACTGGACATGAAGAAAGTTAAAACTTGTCGAAAATAAAAAGGTCGCTAGAAAGGAAAGCCACCGTACACATCCATCGCCAGGAAAGCATTTTAGGTCAACTTACAGTCAGTGAGTTGTCCCAAATCCTTGTTAAGTCATGAAACGTGCGTATGTTTCATGACTTAACAATATAACATTTTTATTTATGCAACTTTGTATTTATTATTAAAGAGCTAATCCTTTATTGATTATTATATTTTACCCAGTCTATATAAAAAATGAAACTTAGATCAGCTTGCTAGCTTGTTTGGGGGTGACAACTGTGTTTCTGGCTTGCATTTTCCGGTTTTGCAAATCGTCTTTGTACCTATTGTTCATAATAACGCGAAAAAGAAAGAAAATCAGTCGATTATGGGCTTTGTTTCTGATATATCCTGCGGTTCGCCATAACAGTTTCCAAACAAATTAGTGCATTAACATTAACACATGAATAAAAACGCCCAAGACAAAATTAACATTATTGCTGAATGAGCTGTTAGCACGTGCCAAAAACAAAATGGCCGTTTCATGCTCGCTTTATTTACAAATGCACTGTAAAAGATTGTTACACCTTCTAGTGATAAAGTGCATCAATAGTTTCATTGGAGTGTAAGGGAGATAACCCTGCCTAATATATTACAGGAATCATTATGACTAGTTTGTCTGCTGCGGGGACTCTTGTGATAAGTGTAATACTCACCAGACTAGCAAGCGTCCGTGTATTTGTGCATTGTGTAGATGTGCGTGCGAGCGGTGGCGTGATGGAGGACGGGTGGACATGCCGCAGGGAAGTGTTGGGTGGAAAAAGATGCCGCTTGGTGCTTTATAAACTGTGGTCTCGCGAGATCACGAGAAAACAGAGAGCACATATGCAAATGAGACAGGATGAAAAACTGCATAAAAAGCAAGCTTGAGTGAGAGGAAGGAACAATGTCGTTTACATCCACGAGGTTATTGTGTAACTATTGCGATCGTTGGTGGCGATTGAAGTTGAATTCGATACAAGCTATTTCAGCTATTGCTGTGAAAAATGACTGACTCAAAGTTTGATCTGAAACTGATTCCAGAATTTGATGGGTACACATCTGTCGTTGACTGGGTTGAGAGGGTCAAGTTAACCTGCAATCTCTGTGAGGAAAAGAGAGTGCGCACTGTGATTCTCCTGAGATTGGCTGGGGGCGCTCTGAGTGTGAATCGGCAACTTAGTGCCACCGAGAAGGCTGATGTGACTGCTATAAAAAATGCACTGTACAAGGCATTTGCAATGGATCCTTGCACGGCTTATGAAAGATTCACCTCCGGGAAGCTCATGCCGGGAGAAACCGTGGATGTGTTCTTTGCGGAATTGAAGAAACTTTCTGTGCTGTTTGGCAATGGAATGTCGGAGAGGATATTGGCATATGCATTTGTGGCTGACCTTCCCACCCGTGTTAAGCAATTGTTGAGGGCCTCTACCAGTGTGTCCACAACACCTATGGAGCACTCAATGGAATGCGCCCCGGCTATCATCAGAGATGAGGAGGACCTGAGGGAACCAGTTGTGATGGCGACAAAAGCAGCCCAGAATGAGGCTGGGGAGATTCCCAGTCTGAGCCATACGACTAATGGAAGATGTTACAGCTGTGGTCGGCGAGCTCATTTTGCGAGAAGCTGCACTGACAAAGGGCGGGGGCGACTGCGCTGTTTCCAATATGGCAGCATAGGACACCTAGCCCAAAACTGTGCAGGAAACGCATCAGGGGGCAGGATATCAGCGCTGCCCTGCTCCCCAGACAAGATCTAAGTGACGCGCAACCTACGATAATTGTGTACATGAACCTAGTGCCCTGCTCAGCTCTTCTTGACTCCGGTTACTCACATACCATCATGTGTGCCAGATTGTGTCGGACCTTGACTGAAAGGAACATTAAAGTCACCACAATAGGCGGCGAGACACGAGCATGATGTGGAGCTGGAACCACACGGTCGATTCTTCGAGGTGTCATGCGACTGTTTTGCTGCGCGTGTTCACAACAACTGTCTTTACTGCTGTTGGTGTTCAAATTTTCGTTATTTCCACATGTGAGACGGCGTGCGGTTCTCGTTGCTGTAAAGAGCGTGTAGTTCATTACGCTCCATGTCTGCAGCACACGTATAAGCCAGTTCGATTACCCTAGCTTCGTCCAGGACTTGCTTTAGCATAGAGTTTTTCCTTAGCGCCTTCCTTCTGACTTTAGAGGATGTGCACCCCTGCAAAATTTGGGCTAGGATCTCTCTGTCTTTATCTTCAAAATCGCACATGGAGGCTAGAATCCGTAGTCGTACATGGTACGAGTCTAAGCTTTTGTCCAGGTTTTGCATGGCCCGTCGAAACTTTAAAATTTTGTATGACGTGTTCTTTTGCGGCGTAAAATGATTTGTTAGTGACCTTTTTCTAGTTTCATATTCGCCCGAAACTATAGAGCCGTCGTCCAAAATGTTGGTTGCGCCTATGCCATTTTGTTGGTCTGTGAAGTATCGAAAACTTCGTCTTCTGCATAGTGGAGGAGTGTTGCTTTCTTTTTTTTTATCATCGTGAATGTCCATAGCGACAAATAAATTCTCCAACCTGTCTATCCATTTTTTCCAATGAACGGCGATTGTGGTTTGGTCCGCATGTATACTAAAACTGGGAAAAACTTGTAAACCACCGCTGGTCATTTTTTTTTTTTTGTATTAATTCCGAAAAAAAAAAATTTTTGTATTAAATTCCGAAAATTATGTAGCGTGAGCTCGCCACGAAAAATAATCTCTTGTCACCAGATATAATGTTTGGGGTCTTCTGTCTGGCGGGAATCAAACAGCATGAAAGAAAGACAACGTAGACATAGGTGTTGTCAACAGCTCGGTCGCCAGAGAACTGCCGTCCGAGCTTACTTTATTAGAGAGCGCGCGTGCATAAGGGTAGATAACTCTTAGGGTTATGTCCCTTTAATTGTGGACATCACAGTCAATATGTGGCCAAATAGCACAAGGGAGAGGCATTGATTCAGGAAAGAAAAAAGTTCCATTTGCTTCTGCTACATATGTATATTTGTTTACATATTTGTAGAGAAAGAATTCGAGCCTAAACTTCGTGCATGTGTTTACGTTTATATGCATATATTTTTGTATTTATTATTATACCTGTAGTAAAAAAAAAAAAAAATCGTGCAAACCTTTTACCACTGGCAACGCCCGCTTCAGAGAGTGAAAGAAGAAGAAGAGAATGGCCACTGCGTCTATTTATAGACTAGAGATCATGGGAAGAGTATGCAAATAACTTTGGACGGTTTTGTCCTATAAAAAGCCTGTATTTGGGAGAGAGGGTGTCTTTTTTGTTTGGCAGAAGCAATTGCTGTCAGAAGTGCATTGGACTGCAGGATTGAAGAGTGAAGATTGAGTTGTGGATTCATTGTATTTAACCACAAGCTATTTCGGCCAAGAACAGATCATGGAATCTGGGATGTTGAGATTGGGAAAAGATGTGATACCACCTTTTAGTGGAGAAGGTGATGTAGTCGGATGGATAAAGAAAGTAAAACTAGTGGCTAAGCTTCAACATGTGCCAGACCTTGCCAGTTTTATTCCACTTTTTTTGCAGGGAGATGCACTCGCTCTCTATCTTGAGATGAATAATGCAGAACAAGAAGATGCAGAACTGATAGAGATGAGACTCGTGACCGCCTTCACTGAGGGGCCTTTTGAGGCATACGAAAAACTGCAACGATTCAAGTGGACAGGAGAATCGGTGGATGTTTATGCTAATAAAATCAAAAGATTGGCTGGACTGGCGGGATATCTGGGAAGAGGGCTGGAACATACAGCTAAACTGGCATTCATAACTGGATTCCCAGACGATGTATCTATGGCATTACAGCAGCTACCGAACATAGAGAGAATGGATGTCAGCAAACTGATACCGACTGCACGGCTTTTAGTCAGCAAAAGAGTCGTAGAAACTCGGACATTGGCTGCAAGTGCGCAAACTAATGAGACTAATAAGGGAAAGAAAGAATCAAGCCTTCAGTGCTTTAGATGTCAAGGACCGCACCTAAAAAAAGATTGCACAGAGATCCCTAGGGCCAGGGCAACATGCTACAATTGTGGAAAATTTGGCCACATTGCGAGATATTGTCCTCAGATTCAGGGAAACGGGCAAGGGGGAGCTTCTGTGCCGCAAGCTACCCTAGCAATGAAATGAAGGCGCGATACTGGCCTCTTCCTATAATAGAAGTAGAGGTGAATGATTCTGTAATGACTGCACTTGTCGATACTGGGTGCACCACTACTTTAATCAATTCCAAACTTTTGAAGGGATATGGAAGGAGCGGTACAGTGAAAGCAGTTGATGGGAGGAATATAGAATGTAAAGGAGCCAGACAAGTGGAGATAAAAGTCTGTGGAATGCACGTAAAGGTGAGGGCAATTTACGAATCACATCGTTGATGGGATCGACGTCATAATTAAAATGGACGTGATTAATGAGCTGGGAGGTGTAACTATAAAGAAAGCCAAAGTGAAGTTTGGAGATATACAATGTGCCGTGGCTGCCCATCAGCTGAATGTTTGCAAAATCGAGGATAAAGACTTTGAAGCAAACTTCGATGGAGATAAATGGACAGTAAGATGGACATGGAAGGGAGAGCCTCCAGTATTGCAGAACAAAGTCCAATATTATAAAAACTCTCTGGAAGGCGATAAGAAATTAGAATTCGAGAAAGAGGTGGAAACATGGATATCGGATGGTATTCTGTTACCATGGAAAGGAGAAAGAAAAGGCGTGTTGCCATTGATGGCAGTATTTCAGGCCACAAAAGGGAAAGTTAGGCCAGTGTTCGACTTTCGTGAGTTGAACCGTTTTGTGGCGTGTCATATAGGGAGCGACATAATAGATGTATGTGATGAAAAGATAAGAAAGTGGAGACAGTTGGTAGGAGGGACCGCAATAGTGGACCTTAAGTCTGCCTACCTGCAACTACATGTGGCAAAGGAACTATGGCAGTACCAGCTGGTCTGTTATAAAGGAAAAACCTATTGCCTAACACGATTAGGATTCGGACTTAATGTCGCACCAAAGATTATGGCAGCCATTTTAAAAACAGTATTAAAGAAAGGAAGTAGGACGAAAGAGGCCACTGATTCATACATTGATGATATAATGGTAGACGTAACGAAAATATCGACACAGGAAGTTGTGGAACATTTGAAGGGGTTTGGGTTAGCAGCAAAATCTCCGGAATCCCTGGACGGAGGAGCGGCACTGGGCCTTAAACTTATGAAAAATAAGATGGGTGCACTAATGTTCAGGAGAGGCAAGGAGATCCCAGAGATGGGAGGAGAAATTAGTAGGCGGGAGCTATTTTCGATCTGTGGTAAATTATTGGGGCACTATCCAATTGCTGGATGGCTGCGATTAGCATGCAGTTATGTGAAAAGAAGAGCAAATGGAGTGGATTGGGAAGAAAAAGTTGATTGCAGAACCATGAAAGTGGTGCAGGAGGTTCTAGCTGAGGTGAAAAAAGAAGACCCTATTAATGGCGCTTGGCACATACCTGAAGTGAGCACAGGAGTCGTGTGGTGTGATGCAAGCAATGTTGCAACTGGCGTGGTTGTCGAGATTGGCGGTGTGGTGGCGGAAGATGCAACTTGGCTGAGGAAAAGTGATGACTTTAATCACATTAACATAGCTGAATTAGATGCTGTTCTAAAGGGTGTCAATTTGGCTATCAAATGGAGACTGACAAATATTGAAATGATTCAGCCACTGTACTCAGTTGGGTGAACTCTACTGTGGAGGAGAGTGGCAGAATACGAACAAAGGGTGCGGGAGAAGTGATAATAAAGCGGAAATTAGGGATGCTTAGAGAGTTGATGTCTGAATTGAAACTGCAGATAAAAGCAGTGTTTGTGCCTTCTGAAAGAAACAAGGCAGATGCGCTAACACGGATAAAAAAACAGTGGTTAATTGAGAAAGAGGAGGCGCCGATATGCTGTCTTGGAATTGGAGAAATTAAAGAGTTGCATGACATGCATCACATGGGAGTGGAGAGAACATTATATTTGGTGAGGCAAGTGGATCCGAATGTAAAACGGGAAGAAATTCAGATGATAGTAAAGAACTGTGTTCGGTGTCAATCGATCGATCCTGCCCCAAATATACATAATCCTGGGGAAATTGGAGTTTTAACGAACTGGACGAGACTAGCTATTGACATAGCACACTACCGAGGGGGAGCGTACTTATCAATAATTGATTGTGGGCCAAGTAGACTGGCGATATGGAAGGAACTGCGAGTGGAAGCCGCATCTGCAGTTGCAACTGAATTAGAAAAGGTGATGCTTGAACGAGGTCTAGTAAGGTAGTTTATAATGGACAACGGCACTGTTTTTCGCTCAGAAATCTTTCAGACGATGCTAAAAAAATGGAAGATTAAAAGTTATTACAGGGCAGCCTACAGACCTGGAGGAAATGGCATTGTGGAGCGACATCATCGGACCGTGAAAGCAATAGCTGAGAGAGGAAGAATATCGCCTGAAGAGGCCACATTTTGGTACAACATGTCCCCTAAGGTCGGACAAAGAGATGACACAGTGCCACATAGAGCAATCTTTAATTACGAATGGAGACATCCTAGAGACATGTCACCGGAAATTAATGATCAAGGACCAGCCAGAATCCAAATAGGAGAAGAAGTTTGGGTGAAACCGCCTAATGCCCGATGCACAACGCAGTGGGGAAGAGGAGTGATAACAGGAGTGCAATCCCCAAACAACTTAAATGTCAATGGAATGCCACGACATGTTTTAGATTTAAGGCGTGTGGTCCATTTAGGTGATGAGGATGGTGGTACTGAGCCAGGGAGTGATGAAGATGAACCGGTGCCGATGCAGAGACCACAAAGAGAACGCAATGCGCCGATCTGGACACGGGATTATGAGATGTGAATGATCTTTAATGATCATGGGGGCGTGTAGTAAAAAAAAAAAAAAAAAAAAAAAAATCGTGCAAACCTTTTACCACTGGCAACGCCCGCTTCAGAGAGTGAAAGAAGAAGAAGAGAATGGCCACTGCGTCTATTTATAGACTAGAGATCATGGGAAGAGTATGCAAATAACTTTGGACGGTTTTGTCCTATAAAAAGCCTGTATTTGGGAGAGAGGGTGTCTTTTTTGTTTGGCAGAAGCAATTGCTGTCAGAAGTGCATTGGACTGCAGGATTGAAGAGTGAAGATTGAGTTGTGGAGGCCTTGTACTTAACCACAATACCTATACCTCGAATTTACGTGTCATGATCTCAGCGTCTCAAATTTGAATGTTATGATGCTATATTTAAATGAACCTAAAATAGCTGACCAAAGACGATATAGGCGAAGTGCTTACGTTATTTGAGAACATATTTTAATATCTAATAAGCAAATAATAGTAGGGGATAAGAACTTGATTTCCTTGTGCTCTGGAAGCCTCCATACTATTATTTGGTGCTTTTCTTAGCGCTCTGGAGGACTCCCGAGTTTATATTTCATTTTAATCTGTTGGCTTAAAAATATTATCACTTTTAGTGGAGGTCGAAACTTGCTTTTAGTCGTACTCCTGAAGGCTTCTGTAATGATGTGAAATGTAACAGAGAACAAAGGCAGTCGTTTTCAAGTTAAGCACCAGAAGCTTTATTACCGGAGACGTGTTTTGTACAGAGCTCTGCGTGCTTTGCACGCCGTTTCGTATTTAGTTGTAGCCGTAGCTACGTACTTCACAACATCCCCCTTATTCAATAATGTTTTATTGTTTTTTTTATTACCCATTGCAGTCTGGGCTTATGTGTGTTTTTGTTTATTACTTTTAAGTGTGTTGTGTGTCGTTGGTGTTTTGTGTGTGTGTGTTGTCTAGTGTATAGTCTCTTAATCGGGTAGGGAGTTTGACAACACGACTAGACTTGCGAGGTTGTTTGTCATGTGTTGACAGTTGTTGACGTGCTGGTTTCCTCTGGTCAGCGTTATCTTCTGCTGTTTGCTGTATGGGAACATGATTAGGTATGATGGGTGTGTTGGTTGAGCGGGTGGTTGGTTGGCAAACATGTATTTGGTTTCTTCTGTAGATTTTCCCATTTAGTTGGACTCCGTAGCTGCGTGGTGCTTCTTTGCTAGTGATGATGCCAGGTTTCCAATCGCTGTGAGGGATCTGCGGGTGAAATTTCACCCTAACAGACTGTCCAATGGTGAGGTCCGGCAGAGGTTTACTGTGTCTATCATAGTATTTTTTTGCTACCCGTCTTTTATTGATGAGTGCTTGCTGTGTATTTGTTTGCACTTGTGGTATGTAGTCTGTGGGTTTGCAAGGTAGCATGGAGCGAGTGCGCCTTGAAAAGAACCTTTGTGCCGGTGAACTATGCATGCCAGGTGTGATAGCATTGCGCCATTCAAGTATGGCTTGCCAGAAGTCTTTCCTTTCTTTTGTTGACTTTTTTATAATTCCTTTCATCAGCTTCACTGCCGCTTCAGCCCGCCCATTTGATTGGTGATGGTGAGGGCTGGCGGTTATGTGCCTGATGTCCCATGACTGTGTGAACTTGTGAAACTCGCTACTTATATAGTTGGTAGCATTGTCAGTTATCATGGTAGCTGGTGTGCCATGTGTGGCAAACATAGGTTTGATCACCCTGACAAGGGAGTTTCCGCTTAGATCCGGTAGTTGGCCAATTTCCACAAAGTCTTAAAATATGTCCACCACTACCACAAAGTGTTTGCCGTTTATCTCAAAACAGTCACTGGCAACAGACTGCCATGGGTGAACTGGTATCGGGTGGGTCATCAAAGGTTGTTTTTGTTGTTGTGGTTGTGTCAGTTGGCAAATTTCACACCTTTGAACAGCTTCCGTGATCTCCGCATGCATTCGTGGCCAGAACATTATATCCCGGGCTGTGTTTAGTGTGTATTGAATGCCCAGATGGGATCTATGTACTCTGGTGATCATGTCGGGTCTAAGTTTTGTCTATTTTTTCATTTTTCTTATCATTTTGTTTAAGCCAGGGATGGGGCATCCTACCAGATGCCAAACATACACCTGCTATTTTAGACACTCCAACCGAGAGATCTTTTTAAGATTCTAACCGTCCCTTTAAGTGCAATTGTTTGAATCTCCTTTGCACTTGGTTTACCTGGTATATTTGTAAGATAGTTTATAAAATTCTTTTTCATAAGTCCGGTTGCTCCTATAATTACTGGAATGATAGAGATCTTCTTAAGGTTCCAGTTTCTTTTCATGTCATACATAAGACCCTGGTATTTAGTAATCTTTTCCCTCTCAGCTCTGTTTAACCCAACATCATTCGGGACACTAACTTCCACCAAGGTTGCTTCCTTCTCCTTCTTGTCCCATATTACAATGTCGGGTTTTATAGCTCCGTTTTCTAGGTATGTGGCTGTAGGGATTGCATAGTAATAGTGGATGGTATATGACTTGTTTCCGACTGTTCTTTCGGGTATATGTTCCCATGACTTCTTACTGCATTCGATATTTAACTTATTGCAGATCGTCCAGTGGAGATATTTGCATACTTCATTGTGTCGCATTGTATAGTAGCCGTCCCCTAGCAGAACCTTACAGCTAGAAATCAGGTGGCTCACACTCTCTACTTCTGTGTGGCAGAACCTGCATTTGTTGTCTTTGCTGAGACCACTCATTTTTTTAAACGCATTGGTCATCAAGCCTTGATCTTGGGCAGCTATTATAAACTTATCCTGGTCATAGTGGAGCGATCCATCCTTTAGCCAGCTTATAGACCCTTCCTTATCAATATAGTCTTGGTTATATTCATCCAGAAAATACTTGGCCCGTTGTTGGTTGGCCCATTCTTCAACTTTCTTGTCATGGAAAGCTTTAGTGTATTTCTGGCGACTTTTTCTGGCTATTTCAGTCGCAGGTATCTTTTCTGTTTCTGTCTCACTTGTAAGACAGTCTTCCCCAAAATGTTTGGCCAGTTTTGTGATGGATGTTGTTCTACTGGCTCTTGATTCCTGATGTTGGTGTACCATCTTGAGAGTTGGGTTTTTAGAGCTCATCAGATATTGTCCGGTGCTCACAATAGTTGCACGATGTTGATGGTCAATCTCCGAGAGCCCCATACCTCCTTTCCATCTGGGCAGATACATTCTAGACAGACACTGGTTTCTGTATATTACTTTATACATTGTCAGCATTTTACGTGTCTTAGTGTCTAGTCTATTTATGTCTTTTTGTGGCCAGTCAACAATACCAAAACTGTATGCATATCTTCTTGACTCGGCGTATGTACTTACTTCCAATTTTGTTTCTCATCTTGGCATGCTGGATGGTATCATTCTCTTCTATGCGAAGGTATTTGTATCCTTCCTGCCCTTCTAGGTCCTTGATGGTGGTATATTCATCAAGCTGTATATTTTCAGTTTCGATCTTCTTCCCAGATTTGATGGAGCACTTGGCACATTTGTCCAGTCCAAATTTCATGCCAATATCTCTGGAGAAGTTATGTACGACTTGCAAGAGTTCATTTAAGTCGGCATCAGAACTGGCATACAGCTTGAGGTCATCCATGAAGAGCAGGTGGTTAATTCGTTTGTTTGGGTCTTGTCGGCGGTCCTGGCTTAGATTGTAAGCACATTTGTTTTTGTTTAAAAGTTTGCTTAACAGATCTATTGCCAAGCAGAAGAGTAAAGGGGATAAACTATCTCCTTGGAAGATTCCTCGCCTGATGTTTACGTCCATGACCCTTATATTTCCTTTTGTGTGGCTTAATGTCATGTTTGTTTGCCACATTTTCATTTGTGTAGCTATGGCCTGTTTGATTATCGGGTGTATCTTATATAGCTCTAGACAGCGTAGAAGCCACGTGTGTGGTACACTGTCATAAGCCTTCTGATAATCAATCCAAGCCATACTTAAATTTCGCTGTCTCTTCCTACAGTCTTCCAAGATAGTTTTATTTGTTAAGAGCTGGTCTTTGGTACCTAGACAGTCCCTCCTACAGCCTGCTTGTTCTTTTTCAAGATATGTGGCGCAGGAGAGGTGTTGGTATATACTGTCCGCAACAAGGCCAGTGAAGAGTTTGTAGGTGGTAGTGAGACAGCAAATGGGCCTGTATTTATTAGGGTGTTGCGTTTCTTTTGTCTTTGCTATGAGGGCTGTATCTCCTCTTAATAGCCATTCTGGTGTGGTTTCTTCACCGCTCAATATTCTGTTGAAACAACTGCTATAATGCCCATGTAATGATGTTAGTTGTTTCAGCCAGAAATTGGGGAGATTGTCTATGCCAGGCTTTTTGTAATTTGAGACGCCATTTAGCTTCGTTTTTATAGTGCCAGCTGTTATTTTTGGCTCCGGCATCTCTGGCTTATTTTCTAGGCTCCTCTCAATGGTATAGATCCATTGAGCCTCTTTGTTATGGGTGATCTCGTTCTCAAAGAGAGGCCTCCAATAATCCTCCAGCTCTTGCATTTTGGGCGGGTTATTCACCGTTATAGTGTCCCTTATTAGGTTACGGTAAAATAACCGAGCATTCTGCTTAAATGTTTTGTTTTCATGCTTTGCCCTATTCTTGCTTTCTCTTTTCTTAATGCGTTTGGAAAGTGCTGGGATTTTTCCTTCTAATTCTCTAGCTACGTTTTGTAGCTGTCCTGCTTTTGTACCATATTTCCTGCTGAGTTTGCCGATGATGTTCTTCAGTCGTCCCTGTACAGCAGGGGCGGCTAGGAATTGTTTAATTTGGGACAATTCCCTTCGGCACAGGTTTAGCTGGTTTTGGATCTTTTGTTTCCAGCGTGGTATTTTGTATTTTGCCTCTGGTTCCCGTTGTTTTTGGAATGTTGGCATTACTTTCTTTACAATGTAGAGTCCTGATGCATGACACCTGATTTAACTCAGTCAGGGTTGTGCTATATGGAACTAGTCTCTTGAGAGCAACATTAACCCTTTTTATTGCTACCTTTGTTGCTCTCGTGGTTGTTATTTTAGGCAGCATTTGTCTTTCTTGAAGTCCCATCCGTTGGACCTCCTCAATGGTCTTACATAGTTCTTCTTCCAAGCCTAACTGGTCATCATCCACCTCGGGCATTTCCTGAGGGAGTGTTGCTGGTGTTTGTGGTATTTCACTTGTCAGCATTGGTGCCGAAGAATCAAGGTCCAGTATGGGACTATTTGTGGTTATTTCATTTCCATTCGTAGATATGGGTAGGTTATTGGGTGGTATTTCTATGGGGTTTTGAAGTGGGTTCTGGTTTGTTTTAATGAGGGATGCGACTTCTGTTTTTAGATGTCTTATTTCTTCCTCATTCATCACCTTTAGGCTATTGTATCTTTGTGACCTAATTTTTGGAGATGGAACATTCCGTTTGCCTGGACAGAAATGGAAGAATATTTCCCTCCAAGTCTCTGTCCTTTGTTTTTGTTTGGAATATTTTGCCTGAGCATATTCCATTGCCCACATCAGTATCCACTTTTCTTCCCAGGTCCATCTTGACTCCATTCTTCGAATGTTCTCCTCTTCCATAATAGGAATGTGGTCTTTTTCTGCCTCCTTTAGAGCTGCAGTCTTAATTTCATTTTGCTCTTCCTCTGATACATAGTTTCCTATCTGCGAAATAAGTGATCGCAGGCGAGCAATAGGTGTAGATTTTTTCTCTTCAGGTAGGTTAGTATCTTTTATTTTCTTGGTAAGAATGTCAGTGGATGTTTTGCTCCACTTTTCAAACTTCGAGTAGTGGTAGCAAAACAGTAGCACCTTCTTTTCTGCAACAGACCACGGCTGAGCTTTTAAGCCTCTTGTATTTTTCTTTCTTCTTGTTGCTGAATTTGATGTTTGGGGGCCAGGACCTCTGTTATCAAGGCCTGATGGCTGACCCTGGTTATCCTCTGTCATGGTTGGAGAGCCACTTCCAGAGTTCGGAAGGTTTACACCATTGTTTGCATCTTCCCGCCTGGCGTATGAACGGGTTGAAGGGCCCTTTTTATCCTGGGTGCCGACCTGCCAGTATCTGTTTTTATTTTCTTTCATATGTTGTTTTGATTTCCCCATTGTCCACGGCTTTTTATTTCTTATTCAAAGCTGCCCTTTATTGCTAAAGGGGGTGCCCCCGTCTGCAAACTGAGGGACGTGCTGGATGGCTTGAGGAGATAGCACACCATTTCTTTGAATATTTAGTCAGGGTTTACTTCCAATGAAGTGTCCTCATATCAGAATTTCTGACAAACCCCTGTACAGAGAGACCTTAGGCACTCGAGGATAGTGCCTTGATATGCCAGGCCATTTTCAGAGGACAGTTCGTCGCGGTATGGCCAGTATTCCCTGATGTTGAGTGGGCTGTCGTTTTTGTCCTCTGGCCACCCGTTTTTTTTGTGACTTCCATTAGTGTCCTTAATGTTGCGTCACAGTTAGTTTCCTCTTGTATCTGTGAGAGGCGGTGGTCAGTGACAAAGTGGTCGTCTTCCATATTGATGTTTTCTAACTCTTCTACGAGTTCCTGTTCTTGCAGATGAAATATGGTAAGGTGCTCTTCCATTGTGGCTGGGGCAGTAGGTGGTGATGCCCGAAATAGTGTGTCACTAATGTACATTTGGGGTCCTGGTTTGTATCTCACATCTAGAGAGTATTTTTGGAGCCTTAATCGCATTCGCTGGAGTCGCTTTGGGCTCACATGAATGGGTTTTGCCAATATTGTCTCTAGGGTTTTGTGGTCGGAGAGAACTTTGACTTTCTCTTTGCCAAGGATGTATTGTTCAAATCGTTCTGCTGCGAAAACGATAGCAAGACACTCTTTCTCTATTTGGGCATAGTTTCGCTCAGTTTTTGTGAGTGCCCGGGATGCATATGCTATTGGGTGTCCATCTTGTGTTAAGACTGCCCCAAGGCCAACTTCTGAACTGTCACATTCAAGTGAGACCTCCTTGCTCACATCATAGTAGTGAAGAACAGGGGCTTTGGTGATAAGCTGTTTGATCTGCGTGAATGCTGTTTCATGTTGTGGTAGCCAGTCAAACACAGATTCCTTGTCAAGAAGGCGTCGCAGTGGTTCACATACTGTGCTGAGTTTTGAGGCAAACTTGGCGAGGTAGTTTACAACTCCCAGCAATTGAACACCTTGAATGTCTGTAGGGCGTTGCATCTCTGATACTGCCGTGACCTTGTCTGGATCGGGTGCTAGCCCTTGTGCGCTGAAGATATGTCCCATGTAACTAACAGAAGATTTTTTAAAGGTGAGCTTGTCTGGATTCAGCTTTATTCCAAATTTGCGGTACCTTTCCAGGAGCGCTGTAAAGGCAGCATCATGACTTTTGTCCGCTTCCGCATCACTGTCACCAGACCCGTAGATTATGGTGTCATCTGCGATAACTTGGGTATTTTCAAGTCCTTCAAGGCAGTGGTCGAGTCGTCGCTGCCATTCTTCGGGGGCTGAGCTGATTCCGAATGGCATTCGAAGCCATCGTATTCTGCCAAATGGGGTCCAGCAGGTTGTCAAGTAGGAAGATGATTCATCTAAAACAACCTGAAGAAAGCCATCTTTAGCGTCAACAACCGAAAACAATCTGGCCTTCTTCATTTTAGTTGCAATTTCCTCAACAGTCGGTGTTGGGTAGTGGTTGCGCCTGATCGCCTTGTTTAGGTGGTATGGGTCAATGCATATCCGCAGTTTGTTTGGCTTTCGGACGACAACCAGGTTGTTGATCCATGGGGTTGGTTCTGTGACCCGGCTATTACTCCTTGATCCACCAATTCATTGAGTTTTCTTTTTAATTCCGTTTTCAGTGGCAGAGGAACCCTGCGGGGATTATTTTGTATAGGCTTGACGTTTTGGTCGATTTCGATTTTGTATTTGCCTGGTAGCTTCCCCAGGCCAGAGAAAACGTCTTCATATTTTCTGAGGATGTCTTCTTTAGTAGTTGTCCTTGCCTCCTTTACTTCATTCAGTTGTTGAACACATTCTGTATTAAAAGCTATCAGCCTCAGAGCTGAGCTAGCCTGTCCGGAAAGTAGTGAAGGTGAGTTGCTGTCCACCACTTGAAAGTTGACTTTTTTTCTTATGCCATTTATCTCACAATGAAGTATTACTGAGCCCAAGGGTTGCAGTATGGAATTGTCGTACAGCCTTAACCTTGTGTGAGAAGGCTGTAGTGGTGTTTTTTTTTTTTAGATGTTTATAGTCGGCAAGGGCCAAGGTGCTGCAGCTTGCTCCTGTGTCAATTTGGAATCTACACGTGGTCCTTGCACTGTCTCCTGGGATGGATAGACAAATGTCTGCGTGGTACTGTTTGCGGTCTGACAGAGATCCCAGAACATAAATGCTTTCATCACTGCTGGGCACTTCTGTTTCAACATAGCGCACTTTTGCAGTTCGTTGCGTCATGGGTTTGTTTGGCCGTTGTGGTGGGGAAGGCTGTGTCTGTGATTGGCATACCCTGGCAATGTGATTGCGCTTTAGGCAGATCGCACACGTTAGTCCATAGGCCTGACATTTCCCTTTGTCATGGCTCTGTCCACAGAATTTGCAGTCCTTTATAAATTCGCGTGTCTTTTTTTTTTTTTTTTTTGTCTGCTTTCGTGAAGTGGACGTTCTCTACTGATTTGTTAAGTTTGCCGAGATGTTGTTCAGCCTGTTCAGTGCTTCGGCAAATATCTATTGTCCGGTCTAAGTTAAGTCCAGATTCACTAAGGAGTCTGGCCCGTACATTATTATTGCTGGTACCTATCACAATTCGGTCACGTAGTAATTCATCCTCAAGTGCACCGTACTTGCAGGTTTTAACTAGGTTTCTTAATTTATTTAAGTAACTGTCAAATTTTTCGTCCTGTTCCTGTGTGCAGGAATTACACATATACCGTTGGTATATGGTGTTTTGTTTAGGCTCAAAGTAGTCTGTGAGCCTTTCCAAAATATTTTTTGTACTCGCTTGTTCCTCTTCCGATATTGGCAGATTTTTGTATATCTGTAAATATTCTTTACCGATGACAGAAAGCAGAGTTCCTACCTGTATTTTTGCTGCTTTTTTTCCAATTTCCGTTGCAGCTGCATAATTTTCCCAGGTTAATTTGAAGAGGGCCCAGTTCTCTCGTAAATCGCCGTCCATTTCCATTTTCACTGGTGCTGGGATTGCATATGCCATGTTGTTGCCGACGAATGTATAAAAATGACCGAATCCACGTGGTTGATAAATTCCGTGCCAGGGATATGTAACCACAAAGTCCGAGTTAAAATATGTACGTTTTGCTGAACGATTATAATTATCCACAGTGTTTACGTTGTTCCGGAAAGAAGAAAAAAAATGAAATCCCACTTCGTTACACCATGTAATGATGCGAAATGTAACAGAGAACAAAGGCAGTCGTTTTCAATTTAAGCACCAGAAGCTTTATTACCGGAGACGTGTTTTGTACAGAGCTCTGCGTGCTTTGCACGCCGTTTCGTATTTAGTTGTAGCCGTAGCTACGTACTTCACAACAGCTTCCTTAATTTTAATTAATACTTTCAGTAGTGATGTTGGGGTTTCTTTTTTTTAATATTTGAAGAGTATGGCGGATGAGACAGAGTTTAGTAGACCAATTCGTTCAACTTCTGCAGGGTCGGGTTAGCAATGTGCCGTCGGGCATTGTCATGGAGGAGAATTGAGCCTTTTTATGACTAATGCTGGGTATTGTTGTCGAAGTTTCTGATGCATTTTATCCATTTGTTGAGAGTACTTCCCGGCCTGCATTAAAAAAACTGTCATGTTTTCCTTTGTATAATGGAGATGGATCTCTAGCAGCCCCGTCATATTGAGCTATTTGTGACTCCTATCTTTCATCCAACCGACTGATGACATCATTTCCACTTTGGTTCCTTTTGCTTGTGTGCATAAGCAACCTGCTTTTTTTTACCTTTCTGCTGAAGAGTAATTCAGCAAGACTAGTAATTTATAGTTAATTGGTATTGTTATGAACGCTAGCAAAGCCAGTTTAATATTCTCATTTTCGGCTTTCTTGAATGTATTTTTAAAAATATTCTTTGAATTTGCCTCTTAAAAAAATCCGTTGGATTCGGAGCAATGTGGTGATGATGTTACGTTTCTGAAATCCCAATCTAATGCGAGTTTCCACTATTCATTGCTGTTGTAGTGGGGTCCTTTATTAGACAACAATGCAGACGGCATGCCATATTCCGTAAATATTACTGTAGTAATCAGCAATTACCAGATAGATTTCAGAATCCAATGAGAATAGATCTGCCTCTTGATTTTCCATGGTTTGGTTGAAACTTCATCCTGTAATAGACTGTCGTGTTGCTAACTTTTTTTTATCTCCCTAACATGTACTGCATGGCATCCACTTGCCCGTAATCTCTGTTAGCCATGTGCAAGTAAACTAACCGTTTTACTCCAAGTATTGTTTCATAATGCCCAAGATACCTCGTGTTTAAATGTTCAAGGATTTTCTAATGGAGTTTTAGGATAATGGGCCGTTTTTCTTTTAGCACTACACCGTTTTCTACTGATAGCTCGTCTCTGAAACTCCAGTACTAACGCAGATTGAATACTCTTTCAAAGTGTCGAGCAATCTGTGAATGATTATCTCTTTGAGCTGGTGGAGTACTAGTTGTGCTTTCGTTAGTATCAGTTTGACAATAAAGTTCATGCGATTTTTAACTTTTATATTCAGATGAATTAACTAAATTTTGGGTTCGTCACCAAAATCCGTTTTTCATGGTAACAAAAAGGAAAGAAAAAAAAAAGGAGGGGGGAGCATTTATGGCAAATTTCTCGGAAATGAGTAACTAATGGAAATGAGCAAAGAAATACAGACCCGAATATGTTTAAAATGATCCGAGTTTATTAAAATAAAAAGTTATCGATTGTCTTTATTTCCCAAGGCTTGGGTTAAAAAAAACCTTTAAGAAACATTTAAAAATACATATAAAAAAATGCAAAAAAATACATTAATCCTTACTTGCAAGAAAGGCTGAAAGAAAATAACATATAAAAAAGGAAAAATAGTCCTATTTTGAATTCAGTCCTTTTAACGAAATGTTCAGTTTTCCTTTGACAAAATGTTCTTTTTGTTCTTTTCCGAAAGGAATCACAAACAAAAAGTTTCTTTGACCTAAAATGGGAGAAAGAAGTATTTTCCCTTTGTGAAGGCGCAGGTGCCTTCTAATTCAAAGGGGAAACAGAAGACCATAAAGCCGCTTTGGTAGGCTTTATGTGTACAAATACGGGGTAAATTCTTGTATTATGGAAGATTTCCTTTCTGTAGGAAACTTCGTTTGAAAAATCTTTCAAAGAGGGGATTTTCTTTCTAGGGGTGGTATTCTGCTCGTCTAGTCGGCAAAATTAATTTTTGTTCTTTATAGAAAAGAACTCCTCAACACGCGGCTGTTTCCATCGTTAATCCTTTGAGAATAATAATTTAACAGTTGTAAGACTCGATTGTCTTTTAATAACCGGTATTAATCTTCCAATCGTAAGACCTTGTTGTCTTATAATGACTGAGAATAAAATAACGTTAATAGTTTAGTACCAATCTATGGAGTTCTAAACAAACGTTTTTCTCCAAAGGAGAGAAATTAGGAAAATTAATTTTAACGTCAAGACCCTTTGATGGAGAATGAAAATAGCCTCCTTCTTCTTGGCCGGCTAGGTTCAAACTAACGAAAATGGGTAAAAGCCCATCCTCCTCCTCCTCCTCCTCCCCACCCTCCAGAGGGTAGGAGTGGAGCCAACTGCTAGAAAGGGAACTATAACGATGCTGCTGCTGATGATGATGATGATGATGATAATACTGCTGCTGTTTCTGCTGTTGCTGTTGCTGCTGCTGATGATGATGATGTCAAGGAATGCGAGATGTTGAATGTGTATAAATAAAAAATTAAAAAAAAATTATTTTTCTATTAAAAATTTCAACAGAATATATCTCGGCTCAAACAAAAATTTATTGATCGAAATAAGCAGCATCCGAATCAAACCACTTTTGCCAACACAAAGCAAGAGCATTTATGTTAGTAACGTTCTGGTGGCGATGAAGTCGCTGATATCATTTAGGTTTTTTAAACATTTCTCAGGCAGATAGTTGTCGAGATGCTGGAAAAAGTGGTAGTCGGTAGGAGGTCGCGATAATATGGCTGATGAGTTAGAGTTTTGTAGCATTGAACTTCTGCAGGGTTGGTTTAGCAACGTGCGGTCGGACATTGTTATGGAGGAGAATTTTCTGCGTACTAATTGCTGGGTGTTGAAATATTCTGCCCTTGTTAAGAAGGAAGAAAAACAAGACGCTTACCCCAGGAAAATCTCAACAAGTTGTCGATCCTGATAAATTTTATTTTACCGGATATTTTTGTATATGTCAACGATTGCGGAAATTATGAAGAAGCCTGTCTCAAACTGGAGGAACTCTTTATCAAACAAAAAAACGCGCACGGCATCTACTCGCCACGAGGCGTCAGAAACCGGGAGAAAGTCTGGACGAGTATCTTCGAGCATTACGAGTCCTTAGCAAGGACTGCAATTTTAGGGACTTCAGCGCGGCGATATACGCTCATGAATCGATTCGGGATGTCTTTATTGCCGGAATTCAGTTCCATACTATTTGCCAGCGTTTGTTGGAAAATAAAACGATCGACCTGGACACTATGTTTGACCAGGCCCGAGTGCTGGATAATGCAACGAGGAATATGGAATCGTATTCACCAGCACGATACCGAGAACCAATCGGTGCAGACTGCAGCCCTCGGGAAGGAAGAGGCATCGGACTTGGATTTTAATCAAATAAACTTAAATGCTGCTAAATCACAAATTAAATGTTTGATCTGTGGAAATTATAAACACCCAAAATCACGATGTCCAGCGAAATCGAGTGTTTGTAAACAGATCGGGCAGTTTGCAAAATGCTGCAAATCAAATAATACTACTAAATCAACTTCTGCCTCGGTCCATTATCCAACCTTAGCCTCTATAAGTTCGAGTTTGGCAGCTCCATCGTCCTTACAGAGATCCACCGTAGAAATCCACATTTGGGGTCGGCCATTAAGAGCACTAATCAACAGTGGTAGCTCTGACAGCTTTATTCATACCAAAGTAGCTAAGGATCTGGATTTAAAAATAACAGATTAAGACTTGAGAGTTTCGATGGCATCGTCTGACCTTTCATCCAAAGTGGTAGGTGCTTGTTTTCCTAACGCACGTTTTAACAAATGTATGTATTCTAACCAGAAACCGTCAGTTTTAAATAACCTTTGTTGTGATGTGATTCTCGGACTGGATTTTCAAAGTAAATGTGAAAGCGTTACCTTCAAGTACGGTGGGAGTTCAACTCCTATTGAGATTTGTGGACTTGCTGTGGCTTCGGTGGAACCGCCTGAACGTTTTACTAATATAAGATTCAACCTCTTATTAAGACCAATTTATTTTCCTTTAATCAGGAAGCTCGAAATGCATTTGACAGTCTAAAGCTAGATATTGAATCAGCTGTAATAAAAACTATCGACGAGAATCCTCCCCTTGAGTTGGAGACTGGTACCTCTGATTGTGCTCTTTCTGGGGTTCTCAACCAATGGTAGACCAGTTGGTTTTTTCTCACAAACTCTACACGGCTCTGAACTAAATCATCCAGCTGTTGAAAAGAAAGCGGCTGCCATTATACAGGGTGTTCCAAAAGAAACAGTGCACTGAACATAAGAAAGGATATTTATACATTGAAAATGTTTAAATGTAGTTGAAAATGTTTAAATATATTATCATGTTTAAATGGTGTTTAAATATATAAAATGTTTAAATATAGTCCGCTTATATTAGATATTCTTTTGTAGGGACCCTTTGAAAATGGTGCTTACCTTACAAGAAAGGATATTTATTATTGAAAATGTTTTCCGAGATGGTGGCAAATTCACAAAAGAAGTGCAAGAGTCATTTCAAGAAAAATTTGGTGCAGAACGTTTGCCGCATCGAAATTGTGTTTCCGCTTTGTTGCATAAGTTCAAAGAAACTGGAAGTGTTCAAGACAAACCCAAAAGTGGCCGTCCAAAAGTCGTTACAGATACATTATTACAGAATGTTACCAACAAACTTCAGAGGAGCCCACGAAAGTCTTTGAGGCGTTTGTCTCAAGAAACTAGGATATCTCTAACATCAACTCACCGAGCAGTGCATCAACTTAAATTCTTTCCATATAAAGTGCATTTTGTTCATGAACTGAAGCCTCAGGGTTCAGAAAAACGCGTACTCTTCTGTCGGTGGTTTGAAAATTTTATTCTAGAGAAAGGTGAAAACATTTTAAACCATACATTCTTCAGTGATGAAGCATGGTTCCATTTGTCCGGGTACATGAACAGTCAGAACTCTAGAGTGTGGTCTACAATAAATCCTCATGCTCTGTTTCAGAAGCCACTCCACGATCAAAAAGTTGGTGTTTGGTGTGCTTTGTCAAGGCGGCGTATAATTGGACCTATCTTTTTTGAAAACACCATCACATCTGAGTGTTACATTCATAACATCCTGGAGCCATTTTTTGATCAACTGACGGAGCAAGAAAAGCAACAAGGCTGGTTCCAGCAAGATGGTGCAACTGCACATACGGCTCGTGTCAGTTTGGCTGCAGTTGGTGATGTTTTTGGGGATCGTGTGATCTCTCGTGGTTTCTGGCCACCTCGATCACCGGATTTAACACCTCCTGACTTTTATTTGTGGGGCAAATTGAAAGGCTCAGTGTATGCAGACAATCCTCGAACTACGGATGAACTGAAGCAGAGAATAACAAGTGTTATTCAAAACATCAAACCTGATGAACTTGAGTGTGTTTTTCAAAACATGCAGCGTCGCGCTCGTTTATGTCTGCAGGTGTATGGCGCACACTTTCAACAGTTATTGTAGATCATATCTTACTGCACGAGTCAATCCTCAATCGTACTTTAGTTGATAAGGTATTGGATTTGTGAGTATTTGCAATAAATAGTATGTTTCTGTGAGTTTTGTTTCTTTGGGTTATTAGCATATTCCTACTCCACTGTTTCTTTTGGAACACCCTGTAGAAGCAGTTAGATATTGGCGCCATTACCTATTAGGGGAGAACTTCAAACTTATTACTGATCAGAAATCAGTAAAATTTGTTTACGACCAAAATCACCATAGTTGAATAAAAAACGATAAATTGCTCCATTGGAGATTGGAGCTTTCATGCTTCAATTTCGACATTATCTATCGCCCTGGTGAGAATAATCTTGTATCTGACGCATTGACACGCGCTTCTTGCGCTACTGTGAATAGTAGCAACAACCTCAATTTGCATCGATCCTTGTGCCATCCTGGGATTACAAGGATGATGGTCTTCATAAGGAGTAGAAACCTCCCTTACTCTCTTAAGGATATTCGGCAGATGACAAGATTGCAACAAGTGCAAACCAAGATTTTCTCGCCCTGTTGATGGGTATTTAATCAAATCAACTCAACCTTTCGAGAGTTGAACCTCGATTTTAAAGGACCCCTACCTTCCTCTACCCCAAATAAGTATATGTTGGTATTAGTTGATGAATAAAGCCGCTTCCCATTTGTATACCCTTGTAGAGACACAAGTATCCAGAGTATACGTTTTTATTTTCTCAACTTCACTAGAAACTGAGCACCCATTACAAATAGTGATTTTGCATTTTTTTATATCATTGTGTAGATTAGTGTCTATTCGATTATAATCCGCTGAAAAAATTGTAAAAAAGACAAAAAATGAAAAAAAGGGGGTACTGCTCACACATATGAACCAAATAAATCATATTCCATTTTTTGGTTGTTCAAAATAAAAAAAAACTGTTTAATTCACTGTTAGAAACTAATGCAATGGATAAAAGTGCACGCAAGTGACACATTTAGAAAGCTTATTTTCTTATCTTTCAACCAGATAAATATTTTTAAAATTTGACCAGAAATAACGCCAGACTGGTGTACCATTCTTTGTAAAAGCTAATGTGGGTTAGCCTTAGTGAGAAGATCTTATTTGGGTTGCGAATACGAAATGTGATTTTGAATATTTGGTCAGGGTTTACTTCTAGAGAAAAGTATCCTCCTGCCATGTTGTTCTGGCAAACCCCTGCACAGAGAGACCTTAGGCACTCGAGGATAGTGTCTAGTAGGCAGTGTGTGTTCAAATATGTTTGACTCAACTGATTTATAAGAACAAAAATAATCACATATATTAAAAGAATATTTATTTATGTACAGTTATCCTCATCTTTACAGTTGTCTCACCACGTTTTGGCCAACTAATCCTGTGATTAATCTAATAAAATATACAAATTACTTATCTCAAAGAATTCGAATAATTAAATAAAAAGAACAGTTTTCACTTTTTTTTTTTTACTTCAGTTAGTTTTAAGAAATTAATGGACTCCATCCCGGAGCTAACACTTGATTTCATTATGATTTGGATTCATATTCAAAGTTTTTTTAAGAATAGACGTTATTCCCTTTATGGCTGCCAACTGTATTTTGTTACAGCTTGGTCTTCCAGTGATTGTTTCCAAATATTTCTTTAAATTTGTTATTAAAGCAGTTGCTAATGTAAATTTCTTTAAGGAGCCATATTGCTTTTAATCATTTTTAGACCCTGATATTTTTTATCTTTCCCCGTTCAGTTCCATTAAATTTGAAATGGTGATTGACATCAATAATGAATGCAGTTCTTTTGGGCATTTTCCATATTACAATGTCTGGTTTAATAGCCTTTTCTTTTATGTATCCGCCTGCTTGAATGTCTTTGTCATAGAACATTGTCAACTTTCCGATTAATGTT
Source organism: Euprymna scolopes (assembly GCF_053919585.1). Taxonomy (NCBI): domain Eukaryota; kingdom Metazoa; phylum Mollusca; class Cephalopoda; order Sepiida; family Sepiolidae; genus Euprymna; species Euprymna scolopes. The sequence goes on along the minus strand of NC_136488.1, from coordinate 172,958,826 downwards.
ATATATCTAAGATGTTCGAAAATCTGTTGAGCTGCATCTCTCCACAGATCTTCCAATGGAGCTATTTACATACTTTGTTTAGTGTAACGACCATCTGCCAATAGGATGAGGAATCCAGACATTAGGTGGTTCGGATTCTTAATCGCTGAGGGGCAAAACCTGCACTGGCCATTTGCTTTATGCCAATAATTTTTTTTTAATCCATTCATAAGCTCTGATCTTGATTGGATACAATAAATCTTTCCTCATCAAATGGAAGTCTTCACCTATTAAGCCATTAGAGTAAAGCATCCCTGTTTATATACTCCTGGTTAAACTCTTTTTTTTTGTATTTTACTTCAGTAAGTTTTAAGAGATCAAGGGGCTCCTTCCTGGAGCTAACACTTGATTCCGTTATGATTTAAATTTATATCCGAGGGCTCTTTTAAGAATAGATGCTGTTCCCTTTATGGCTATTTGTATCTCGTTACAGCTTGGTCTTCCAGGGATTGCTTCTAAGTATTTATGAAGATTCTTTTTTATTAAACCAGTTGCTCCTATCACAACCGGTATAATGTTTATTTCTTTCAGAGACCATGTCGTTTTTAGATCATTTTTTAGGTACTGATATTTTGTTATCTTTTCCCGTTCAGCTCTGTTAAGGCCGAAATCATTTGGGACTATGACATCGACAATGAGTGCAGTTCTTTCGGGCTTGTTCCATATAACAATATATGGTTTGATGGCCTTGTCTTTTATGTATCTGCCTGCCTGTATGTCTTTGTCATAGAACACAGTCACATTTCTGTTTGATGTTATTGGTGGTGGTTCATGTTCCCAAATGTTCGGCGATCTGTCAAGTTGCATCTCTCCACAGATCTTCCAATGGAGGTACTTGCATACTTTGTTGTGACGAGCAGTATAATGGCCATCGGCCAATAAGATTGGGCATGCAGACATTAGATAGCTTGCGCTTTCAATCGCTGAGTGGCAAAACCTACACTGGCCATTTGTTAATAGGCTAGCCATTTTTTTAAATCCATTTGTAAGTAAGCCCTGATCTTGCCCGGCTACAATAAGTCTTTCCTCATCAAATGGAAGTCTCCCACTCTTGAGCCATTGGAGTGAAGCATCTTTGTCTATGTACTCCTGGTTCAGCTCCTCTAGGAACTTCCCTGCTCGCTTATTTTATTTCCATCCTTCTTTTCTTGTCTCTATCTCTATTTCTGTGTATGTTTTCCTTTTTATTCTTGCAATCTGTGTCGGTGGTTTATCGTGTACATCGACAGTGTTCTCCGGTATGACTTCTCCAAAGTTTTCAGCAAGCTTTGTGATTGAGGTTTGTTGAGAAAGATGATTATGATGGTCTTTCACCATTTCCATTGTCACGTCCGTTGAACTTTTAATATATTGGCCCATGCTTACTATAGTGGCTCGATATGCATGGTTGAATTCAATGAGGCCTAAGCCCCCTTCCTTTCGTGGTAGGTATATCCTGTCCATGCATTGGTTTCGGTATGTTACCTTATGTAGGGATAGTTGTTTCCTGGTCTTGATATCGAGGCTGTTTATGTTATATTGAGGCCAGTCTATAATACCGAAACCGTACGTGATCACAAGTATTGCAAGCTGGTTTATAGCCGTAATTTTGTTTTTAGGGGTTAGTTCAGATTTAAGTTCTTTTTCAGACGTACTGTATATTCTTGTTCTCCTCTATGTCTCATTTTTTCGTGTTCCACATTTATGTTTTCCTCAATGCCGAGGTATTTGTATGTGGAATCCTCTTTCAAATCTTCAATGAGACTGTCCTTGATCTGAAGATGTTCGGATGTTGTTTTTCCCCCTTTTTTATTGTGCATTTGGCACATTTGTCAAATCCAAACTCCATGCAGATATCCTCTGAGAACGTTTTCACAATTTCTATCAGGGAGACAAGGTGTTTTTCTGTCTCTGCATAGTTTTAGATCGTCCATGAAAAGTAAATGATTCACTCTTTTACTTTCATCTTTTTTTCTGACTCTATTGAGATTGTACCCAGCATCACATTTTTTTAGAAGCTTGCTGAGTGGATCGATTGCAAGGCAGAATAGTAGTGGTGATAGGCTATCACCTTGAAATATGCCTCGCTGGAAGTCTCATTTATAAGAAGAATGAGAGATACATTACAAAAATATGTTTTTTAAGTTGCATCGTTTGCATTCAATCGAAGTTCTAAAATATCTAAGGACCCCCTACATGTGCCAATACTTGAACTCTATGAGATACATAGATATTCGAATGTTTTATTTTATCTTCCAAACGCTATGTTAGTAAAGAAGTAGAGAACATAATTCACCAGTATGTAATCGTATATGTTGCAACATTATATTTCCTTTTAAAGCAAGAGCAACATACTTTACAATAATGCTTTCTCTTCAATATGTGTTTGCATATGTTGCAGCCTATGTTATTTTTGTGTAAACAACCACCTTTGATAATATGGTTTCCTTCATTTTTCTTTGGTTGAAGTTCTTAGAAATCAAGGGCTCATATCCTGGGTCTAACATTTTATCTCTATATGAGATACATAAATATTCAAATATTTTATTAGAGTTCTCATTTACATCTACAACACTGAGTTAGTAAAACCGTTGAAATATTACTTATCTCAAATCGACCATTTAAATACCGTAAAGTACATATTACTTTTATACCTCTTGGTCTTCCAGGATTCCAGGACAATAATGTATCTAGTCTGATCGGGTGTCCAGCCTCGTGCAGTTACTTGAGGGAACATAACTTGTAAAAGGAGCAGCATTCTTCATAAAAACCAATGTATGTTGGTTATACAGAGGAGATCCTATTTGTGCTGTGAATATTATGTAAATTTGAATAGTCAGAGTTTACTTGTAGGGAAAAGTATCTTCTGGCAAACTCCTGTATAGAGAAGCATAAACACTCGACGATGGTGTCAGTAGACATTAAATTTCTCTTCTCCAATATGTGTCCGCATATGTTGCAGCATATTATGTCTCCTCGTAAAGCAAGAGTCACATACTTCACAAGAATAAGGTTTCTCTCCAGTATGTTTTCGCATATGTTGCAGCATATGTTGTTTTTGTGTAAAAGATGAGTCACATACTTTACAAGAATATGGTTTTTCTCCAGTATGTGTTCGCATATGCTCCAACATGTGGTGTTTCTGTGTAAAAGAAGAACCACATATTTCACAAGAATGTGGTTTCTCTCCAGTATGTGTTCGCATGTGTTGCAACATATTGTGTTTCTGATTAAAAGAAGAGCCACATACTTCACAGGAATATGGTTTCTGTCCAGTATGCATTTGCATATGTGCTAGCATACTTTGTTTGTGTGAAAAAGAAAAGCCACATACTTCACAGGAATGTGGTTTCTCTCCAGTGTGTGTTCGCATATGTGTCACCAGATTTTGTTTCCTTGTAAAAGAAGAACCACACACTTTACAAGAATATGGTTTTTCTCCAGTATGTGTCCGCATGTGCGCCAACATACTTTGTTTCTCTGTAAAAGAAGAGCCACATACTTCACAAGAATATGGTTTCTCATTGGTATGTATTCGCATGTGTTGCAACATATTATGTTTCCTTGTAAATGAAGAGCCACATATTTCACAAGTATACGGTTTCTCGCCAGTATGTGTTCGCATATGAATAGCAACATAGTGTTTACTTTTAAAATAAGAACCACATAAATTACAAGAATAGCAATCTCTGTCAGTACCAGACTTATAGCTCATTTTGAGGAATATTTAAGATTTTGCAGTACAATTTTTGATTATCTGTAGTTTATGTAAGAAACTGTATGAATTATGAATCGTTCACACGTTTTTCAGATTTTTATAAATTAGAAATGGAATCTCAAGAAAAATTTTCTGAATTCATTAATCATATGCAAATATATATACATTAAGTGCATACATTTGTGACAAGCATTCGAGCTAGTGTTCCACTGAATAAGAGTAATTAGAGATAAAATTCATTGTTGACTAGAAAATGTTTTGTCAAATTCATCAACAAAAGATCTGAATAGACGAAAGGAAGACAGCGGTACAATTCACAATGATAGGCAATGTACATCAAAATTAAATCTTCTACAATATGTTCGTATGACAAGACGCCAAAAGAATTTTAATCAACTCAAATGTTTTTCTCATGAATGAATATTCTTCTATTCAAAAATATTTTAACTTTAAAACTGCTTTCTTTAATAGTCAGGATCTACTGTTGGTGTTTTTGATATATGAACCTCAGGTCTTCTATTAATTGACAAATTGCTTTCAAAGAAGAAACAATTATAAAATGTGTTAATTTAAACGAGACAAGTTTTATGGATAGCAGTCTAAATTTGAGATGGCAGCCAGCACCAGAGTGTGTTCAAATATGTTTGATTAAATTATGAGAACCAGAATAATCACACGCATTGCAAGCATATGGCTTCTGTTTTGTATGTTTCCATTATTTTGTTCTGTTTGAAATTTCTTGAAATTGATTAATCCCATTTGTTATAAAGTATTCATTTTCTGCTATGATTTTTTACATCTTTATTTCAACTTAAAATTAATTGATTTAATGTTACTTTAATTGAATATAATCATAATTTTGCGATTCACATTCAACAATACAACTTCATAGAAATAGTCATAGGAAACAAAGATGTTTATAAACAGATTATCATAATTTCTTTCTTAAGTTTAACTTCATGTATCAATTTAAAGTAGACATTCCTGAAAAACAAAGTCCAACAAAAATTTAAGTTTGTGTTAAAAATCCTTGCATTCAGCAAGTGTGACATTTTTCATTATTTAAGAATCCTTTCTTAAATTACATAATCCAGAAAAAATCATTTTTACAATAAATTTCACTTTTTTTATTCAACATTAGAAAATCCACAGTAAATTTCAAAGGAAACGATGATTCATCCAAATTCATTAAATATTTTTGAGCAGGAACATCTGTAAAAAAAATTAATTAAAATTATATTATTTACAATTCAATTGGTCAAGATCCCCGATTTTTTCCAAATAATTTTCCCTTTCGACCTTACTATGGTATAACATTGAATGTAATAGTCCAATAACTAAATAAAATCTTTATTAGGAGTCCAAAATTTAACCCAATTAAAAATTAAAATCATAATATTTTCGGTGTAATTTAGTAAAAGAACAATCAACTGATTGAAAACTTTCCCAGCAAACAGAATTATAAAAGTTGTTCCGTAACTATTAAGTATTCTCAGTACTATACTATATATATATATATATATATATATATATATATATATATATATATATGGAATTAAAAAAATACATTTAACCATATATTTATTAATAATAATATGACTGAAATCAATCAACAAAGAACTATGATCAATTCTAAACACTAGAAGATATTGATGAATATTCAACAAGAATTGCTCAGGAATTATTATTAATGAGTTAAAAAAATATGAATTATATCTGTTAATCAAGTATTATATTTTAACATGCCAAAATTTCATTAGTAAATTGAAAGGCTTTGCATGAGATTTTATTGGGAGATTATTTGCACTACATTCAGTGCAGTGTTTTTTCACATGTTAAAATAATCTACACACAACATCAGGGAGTTGTTCGATAAATGAAGTTTTCTTTTAAAGAAATTGTAAATAATTGCAAATATTTTTATTATTAGATTCCAAACATTCTCCTGGCACATTCTCCCCAATCCACAGACATCATCCATACTCATCAAGTTAACCGAATGATTTAGCTTCACGCATTTAAAATTGCCATATGATAATCATTGTTAAAAAATAAATAAAATAGGGGGTCATTTTAAACTAAATATATATGCAAAACTAATCCTCAATTTTCAAATAATTCTTTTTTAGGCTTTTTGTAATCACCTAAAAGAATCACATTTTTTTTACTTTTTAAAATACTCACCTTTTGAACCAGAATTAAGTGAAAGGGTGGGGTGATGCAAATATTTGACATTTTTTAGAAATAAACTGTGTAGCAACCACTATGCCTGATCAGAATAAATGCTCAGCAGGAATATTTTACAGTGATCACTGCTTTGATATACTCATGCATATGAAGAACGTGTAGGTAGATGACATGATGTAATCACCACATATATAAAAGAAAGGAACTATGTCATGCTCCTTAACATATGGATACAGTAAACAGGCTGGAACGTTCAAGAAAGCCTGTATATAAAGATTTGCTGGCCCAAATCCAATCAGTTATCTCTTCAATTTCTTCCGCTCAACACGTGTCGAGGAGATTCTGTCTGTGTTAGTTGTTAAAACACCCGTGATGATTTTACATGCAACAGGCATGAATTTTAATTACCATATTGAGTGAGGATAAAAATCTCCTTTTAAAAATCTTATTTCGAAATACTGTTCTTATGATACGAACATATATTTGCTTATATGATTTATGAACTGCTTTTCTTAAAAATAGACTTAAAGCCCGTGTGTGGCACACTTATCATACAAAAATTAGTCATTTTAAGCCTATAAGAAAATGAAAAACATTATGTAACCATTAATCAGAAGGGGCCTTTTTATGGTATTCCCAGCAATGTCTGAACTCAGCAAAAAGTGGAATTCAAAAAGATAGAACAATTTTGACTATAACCAGAAATAGTTCCTTATTTCCTAATATTTAAATAAAAAAGATAAAAAAATATTCATTGGATATACACAATTTTTTGCACTTGTGTATTCAAATTATAAAGACATTTTTTTTGTTTTTCATTTTTGAAGATTTCCATTGGGAACAAGGGGAGACAATTCCAGAAGTTGTTAAACTTTTTCAAAAAAATTCTCTGAAAATGTAAGTTTCGCATAACTTTTGGTAAAAGCAAAACAAATACACAAACTTATTATTTAAAATTTCCCAAAAACTTTTTTTGCAATTTTTTTATGAAAATATTGAATAGACTATGCTTAATTCAATGATAATATCTTTACTGAGGAAATCATTTTTTTAAAATAATATTGATTTTATTAACACAAACTGAATTTTTTCGTAGTATATAGGAAATATTTTTAAAAATTATTTAACATCTATGATGCTATATTTTTGTAAAAAGGCAAAATTAAATTCATGTGTTATTTTAGTAGGGCAACCTAGAACAATTCTATACTTGAGGCAATTCCATGTCCTCTAAACTGAAAAGCTGTTCATTTAAAAGGCAGTAATTCAATACTTTAGAGAACTCTTCTCAAAAAGAAGATAAGTTTGTTGGTGACTTCCCCTTAAAGTACTTGAGCTGCCTCTGCTGTCTATGGTGAGTATCAATTGATTAAGCAACACAATCCAGAATCATACTAATGTAAGCACAACAATTTCACTTTTCAGTCATCCTTATACTTGTATTAATGGTCTCTCTATTGTTCGAAGTTGGTTAGAGTTATGTACGAAAATTATGAAAGACAGCTAAAAAGAGTCTACGAATGTCCTGATGTCGGATTTATGCTTTGTCAAATGAACATATTCTTGGGGAAATTCTATAGCTCTATGGTATGGAATTTTACAAAGGATTCCAGCACAGAAACTAATAGATGTTTAACATGAAACGGGCTTTTTTTCTACACATTTTAGCCTCTCCTACTATTTTCTATGAGTGAATTTGTCATTATTCTATATTTTTTCATTGGGGCAATTCCATAACCAAAGAGTATTTAATTGCCCCATGCCATCATAATATTATGCTTGAATGTTTTAATTGCAGAAAGCTAAAATTGAATGAACCTTTCAAACTTAAATAATTTTTTCTTTGTTCTTTTATGTTACAACAACAAAGTGGTGAGGTACTACACAAGGATGACTGCCAAGTACAGCTCAGAAGGCATAGAAAAAGCTATGTCTTGTTCGTAATGAAACAATGGGTTACAAGAAGGCTGCTAAGCTCTACAAACTGAAATAGCAAACCGTCAGGAATCATGTGAAAAAACGCTACCAAAGATGGGTGAGCAAAATAAAATATTATTCTCCTATTTTATTAGTTGTTTTTATTGCTCCAAGGCTAATCCTTTTTGTTTAACTTGTGTAGGAAATTAACGTTTCCTGTGAGTTTCTGAAAACATGTTAAAGCCAACTTATTAGTGTGACACTAAATGTGTGGCCCCAACACATCGCCGACCCCCAATGTTGTGTGCCATGGATTGTTCATTCAACTATTCTTCTTATGGCTAGATCGTCAGTTTCTCGCTGGCGATTGACAGTGGGAACACGTGTGGGTTCACAAAGTAGAAATATTAAAATAAAACAAACACGAAAAACACAAACGCCAATGTTTCACATATATTTGACAGTTGGACTTGAGTGTGTGCGTGTCTTCTCCCCGTTCTATTGATGTTACGTTCATCTGTCAGTCGCAATTCGTCTCTATTTGTTTTGCAGTCAACTCTAAAAACTGTCCAACTGTTGTCACTATCAGCTCCCATCTGCTATGAACGGCATCTAGTTGTCAACTAACTGTCTTCTCTGTGTGGGTACCTGAAATCCCCCCACCCTGGCTACCGGAAGCTGCCTTCCCTGTTTTATCTGTTCAGTGGGTTTCTATTGTCATTGTCAAATCTAAAAGGCTCAATCTAAAAATACCTACAGATTCATTGTTTGCTACTTCCCATTTCTTTGTTTATTGAAAGACACTTCCTATTCCTTTGTCTATTGCTTCCCCCTCAGAACTTAGTGACTCAGGTCAACTTTATAGTATCACATCAGTATTCCTAATAGTTTCATCAGGCTTTTTTTAATTTAATTTTTTCACTTTTTTGCTATTCTTTGTGATACCATGAAAGATTGTGTGTGTGCATCTGGAAACTTTTTTTGCATAGTCTATAAGTCTACTCTTTATTGATTGTTTAATAGGTGCAGGAAGTAACACAGCTCTGACTGGAGAGCAGGAGAAAGAATTTGCAACCTGCTTAAAGCTGGTATTCAAATAGGATTTCGACATGACTCATATAGAAACCTAAGCAGAGGTTGCTGAGTTCATGAAAACCATCAGAGTGGACAACCCTTTGTCAACAGTCTCCTAGGACCAGATTGACTGGATGAGTTTCTGAATCAGCACAAAGTGCTGACAACAAGAAAAGCAGAACAAATAAAAATGACCAGGATCAAGTCTTCAGCAACAAAAGTAATCTTTCAGGAATGCTTTAACGTGTTGAAGACAACTTTGGAAGAAAACAACATGATGGATCAAGAGTGGGTTTCCTCTTCACCCAAAGAGAATAAAAGTCATTGTGGAGAAGAGGATCTAAAATCTCTTTAGAATCATTGGTGTATCTGGCTGGGAGACCATCACTGTGCAAAAGTGTGTACACAGTGATGGAGTGATACGTCTACCATATATTCTATATGGTACAAAATCTTTGCATGTCAAATCGAAAGGCAACGATCCAGAAGGCGTTCAATATAATGCATCTGACAAAAGTTGGATTGCTTCCATGATTTGTTTTCTAAAATGTTCATCCCATTTCTGCCTCTGAAAGACCAGTTTCTCATATTTGATGGGCATGTCAGTAAAAGAAGCCATTAAACATCACAACGCAAATAAATAAATAAATAAAATATACAAATTACTTATCTCAAAGAATTCCAATAATTAAAGAATATTCCATTCGGTACTGACCCAACAATGGAAGATTAGATAATAGAAAACTTGAATTTATAAAACCAAAAAATCCAACTTTGACTGCCCTTCAGGACCTGTGGCACAGTGGATAGAGATGGTGAATCTCTAGGATTCCAGATGAGCATTGTCTGAAGATAGAGGTTTCAATCCTACCCAAAGCCGGTTTAGTTGACTAAAACGTGGTGAGAGAACAACTATGGAAGGCAGCAATTACTGAAGATACAGTTAAGAGATTCAGCATAACCACTTGACGAAGGCTGGAGAAATAGTTGGCTGAATCTATAAAAATGAGGACAACAGTCCGTAAATAAATAAATAAATAAATATATACATTATTGTTTGGTTTGTGCAGCTAAATCTGGGTATAAGGAACTTTTTCCAAGTTCCCTCAAGTCGTTATGGTAGTCAACTTGCTTCTCAGCAACAGAGTTCAAAAGGTGTGGGGTCCATAGGATTCCACACAGATACCACCCTCTGTGTATGCCTTTGCAGAATTGTTTAATCAACTTATACTCCCACTAGTATCAGACTGCATCCAGCCAGATATCAGATGTCAGTGCCTTCAACATCAAGTGTAGATGTGCCTTCCTCATCAGAACCTGTACCTTCTACATCAACAGATGACCCACCCTTGTGTTTTGAAACGTATACAAGTCCAATGAATAAGATTATAAAGGATTTATTCATGAGAAAGTTGACACCCATGCTGACTAGGCCTGAAAGAAAAAAATGATGCCAACAGATAAAGGGCCATCAAAAGGCAGTATGAATAAAGCCTGACCTCAGCTGAATGTCTGCACCAACTTCAAAAAGGTGAAGAAGAGAAAGCAGCAAAAAAAGGAGGACAGGTTCTTGAGGATGAGGTCCAGGGATGTGAAGAAAGACACAGAATACCATTATGAAGAGGAAAAAAATATGTGCTGGACAGTTAGATGTTGACACCTCACAGCCAGATTCTTACATCAACGAGCTAAAAAGAAACAGCAATTACTCTGAAGGAGTTGTTGTCAAAACCAGAAGAAACATTTTTGAAAATTTCTCTTTTGCTATGAACTAAGGCTTGTGCAGTTCATCTTTTGTCAGAGGCAATTAACAGTTGAACAGTTTCTATGTGCCTTTCTTTTTCTATTCTATGCAGTTAAATAAATGCTCAGTTTATCGATTGTCATTATTTCTATCTTGATTTGCTGATGTTTCCAATCCGTGAGTGTCAAACAGAAAGTACAGAATTACCCAAACTTTATATGTACTCAATGATTTTTTTTAAATCAACTTTCTTACTTTTCTGATTTTATTTGTTCTTAACTAAAGTTGTTGTAATATGTTTTATCTATATCAAGTGTTGATATGCATTAGCAAGGTATCCAAATTTAACAAAGCAAAAAGTATAGTATGGAATTGCCTCAGGTTACCCTACTTAAAACTACAGTGAAGGTGTTTTTTGCTTACACGAAATAATACATTTGAAGAGATTTTTAAATAACAAGTTCATTAGATTTTGTGTTTGTTAATTAATAAAAACTGAAATTGTCATTAAAATTGGTTGATTCCTAGATTCTTGTGAATTTTCAAGTGAAGGGAGAGGGCAAAATGTTTGTTTATGGATCAGCCATTCATTTTGTATGTAATTATATGAACATGATGTTTTTTTCAAGAAAATTCAGAAATGACTGAACGTTGTGATTATATGAAAATGTATGCCTTTAAAAAATATGAAGATAATGGAATTCAGCGCCTCTGTTTACCCTATCAAGTAACAGGATTAAAAAAGTAAAAAAGAAAACTAGTTTGTAGATAGTAAAAAAGATAGATAGACTATTTATATATATAGTAGCAGGCCAGTCAGCATTACCTGGTCATAAAATATGCATAAATATTATATTTTAATTATTGTAAATTTCTTATTTATAATAAACAGATATACTTTAGGTATTAAATGTAATGTTCAATTCTCTTAAAAAATGAAGTAAAAAACGGAAAGAAGTTGATACATATACATGTGAGTATTATATTTTTTTCTAAACAGTTTACTTCTTGTAAGTAAAAAATAATATTCGAGCTGAGATTGAAATCAAAACCTAAAAACAGTAAGTCCAGTACGATAACCATTAGACCAGCTTGACAGAATCTTTAAATGTGTTTTCAAATTTACTTATTCTTAACATGAAGAAGTTGTCATCTTCCTGGACCGTGCATGTTCCGTCATGAAACAGTTGACAAACAGATAAAAATCTGACGACCCCCCCCCCTACCATGCTAATTTTGACCACTTAGCAGACTTTTTTTCTGAATAAAAACCGCTTAAAAATTTTCCATTTGTTTGAATATCATATATCCGAAATTTTAAGTCTGTAGATCCAAAATTCATTAAGTATCTAGATTGAGAAATGTCCTCACACACACACACACACACATTCTTACCTTTATATATATATATATATATATATATATATATATATATATATGATATTAATTTGCATATGCAGAGAATAGTAGCTATGAGAATGATGAATTGGAATGGACAGAGTCGAGTTTTTGACAGTGGAGAGAGCATAAGCAGTGATAATTATGGTTCAAGTTGCTACAAAGTTCAGCTTTAGTAAGAAAGAGTTCTAACAATTTTTTTTCTTTTTCGCTACAGGATATTTCAGCTTTACATATGAAGAATACATCTTGTCCATAAAGTCTTTGGCCATGTGACTCTGGCCTCTGAATCTATAACAGATGATTCCTATTTGTATGTGGGTGGAACTTTGAACTCATCTCAAGAAATGGCTGGGAATGTTGGTGTACTTTTGTAATTCAGCTATGTTGGGGACTTATTCGTGTAAACAATGTGAGTATAGTAAACCTGGTGTGCAGTTCATTATAGCGAACTTGTGATAAGTCTCAATGACTTTGCTGACACTTTTATGGCAAATGCAGATGTGTGTACAGAAGTTGGTGGTGTAAAGGCTCAGATGTTAAACCTGACGACAGCCTAGCTTAAGGTACACAAATTACTGTAGCCTTTTTAGATAGTGATTTTGAAGGGAAGTACTTGTACAGTTTAATCACGACATTAAAAAATAAAAATATCGAAAAAGGTTATATTTCACATATCCATTATGGAACGAAGTTCTCCGAAAACAAATTTCACTTAATTTCATCAAGTAGTTTTTTTTTTTTTTTACAGCGAAAAAACAATTTTGTTATGATACAGAGCAAAGGTTCGATTTTTATGAAGAAAAGCAAGTAATAAAGACGGGGAGGGAGTGTCGGCGCTTTACATGGAGCTATCTAATGTTCAACAAATTCCATAATGGCTGTGTTATATTGGTTTTGTAGGTTAACTTTGTTGTTACTGTGACATTTTCATACCTCGCTAGCGAGCGTTTTCATATTTGTTTATGTTTTGGAGACTGGCGGGAAACAAGCTCAGCATCGGTGCAGACATATGGGTGTCTCGCTTTCATTACTTACTTTACCTCACTATTTATTTATTGTTGTATATGTACATTGTTCATATGTCACTGTCTTTACAATATGTCTCAAGAGCGTTATGTTCTTTTGTATTGCAGGCTGTACCTTGGGTTTAAGTTGAGTAAAGCTTGGTCTGCACAACCAAGTTTCCTTACCCTTCAACGTGTTTTTTTCGCTGTAAAACAAAACTACTCGATCAAATTAAATTAAATTTTTTTTGGAAATCTTTAGTCCAAAACAGATACGTACAATATAACCTTTTTTCGATAGTTTCATTTTTGAATGTCTTGATTAAAGTGTACAAGTACCAGGGTGAAACTATTTCCTCATGCAACTTGGCTTTGGCCTGATAGTTACACTGATAATGCTAACCATTATAGACTGAGTAATCTCCCAGAATATGCCAACACAACGATCCACATCATAAAACATTTTAGTAAAATTTACATTTTATATTTGCAGATCTAGTGAAGGAACACTTGGCAAAATGTGAACCGGTTTGTGTCACCGAAATGGCTTCAAGAAAGAACACGGATGCTCGATTTGTACATTCAAATTAATGGCAGTAGACTATGACGTTCACATGGAGGACATACTCTGAAATCTCCACCAGTCATGACATGTTGAACAATCTTTTCAGTGCGGGGAAGACCGGTTGGTCATTTTCCAGTTTGTGGATAGCTTCGATACAGCTTTCGTCAAACATCATGCCAACAAAGTTACAACTGGCTGGAATAACCAATGACTCTGGAGTATGCTGAAGGAAATGCTGAACAGGATACATCAAGACAACCATGTACAAGGTGATTCGTGTGTAAACGGAAGAGATTTTACAGTTTAGAGAAAAACAAGCTCACTTGTCACTAGGATTATGTTAGAGGCCGAGGGATTAGTTAACCTGGCATTTCAGTGGAAGCCAAAGGTACTACATATCAGAAGATATTAAGCTTGTGTTTTCCAATAGACAGTAGATGTTATGAACACAGTTCAGCACGCTTTTAGATGTGATTAAAGAATATGGGCTAATAGTAGATGTAGTTCTAGTCAAGTCAGGTGATGATAAAGCTAGCAAGTGTATGACATTGGTGGCTCAGTAAAGTAAAAGCCAAAGTTTAACCAACTCAACACACCTGTGCTGCTGCTGGACATTGCTTGAACATTAAATGAATTGCACACATTCATCATCAGAGTGGACACCTCACAATAAAATGCACATTATGCTTTGCCAAACAAAAGGACCCAATGTACGGATGGCAGTTTAAATATGAGGTGTGCCAGCCGATTGACCCTGCACCTGTACACAGTTGTAAGGGGAGGCTTGATGTGGGGACAATTGGAACAGGTTGAATGCTGACATCATTCATCATAACATGACTGCTATCTCACACTCATTGATTGCGGTCCTTTGTACTTGCAAAATTGTGGTCTCTATAAAATTCACAAAGCATTGTATGCACAAATTGAAATACTAACAGACAATTGCACCGCATTTACCAGCCAACAGGTTTGACAGTTCCTGCAAGATTGGAATTTGCAGCTCCAATTACAGTGTGCCTACAAACCATTGTGACTAGGAAACAATGTTCCATACCAGAAGCAGTTTATTGGTATAACATTATGCTAAAAGACAGCATTTCAACATCTATGGCATCATCCAACACTACATACAACAACATTCGTATACGTATTCATTCCATGGTCAGCCTAATCTACAAGATGCATAGGGGCAGTACCAAGTGGAAGATGAAGTTTGGGCAGTTTACCAACAGGTGTACAAGCAAATACAGGATAGGCCAAGTGACCAGTTGATGGAATCCCTCATTATCTAAAGAATTTGCACCCCTTTCCAAAAGCTTGTATACTATTTATTGCTACCAGTAGCTCGTCATGAGAAAGCAAACATCTGAACAGGTAAAGGTCGGTATCAATAGAAAATGTTTCTGATAGTAGTTGCTCAGAAACCACTAATCACAATATGATAGACTGCCTACAATAATCTTGGGTGAAATGGAAGGAAGTTCCAAAGTCTAGTGGTTCTGGGGAAGAAACTGTTAGAGTAGAAGGCTTCTTGGAATCTGGGGATCTCTTTTGTATAAGGATGAGATTTTACTGCTTGTTAGGTTTGTCTGGGGTTTTTACATCGATGAGGTAGTATTACATCGAGGAGACTTGTAGTTCGTCAGAGCATATACCATTAAAGTACTTGTAGAAGGATGCAATATTTCGTCAATGGAACAGTGGCTGAAGCCTAACTGACAGTTTGGGACCTATTGGGTTGATGACTTTCTTTTGAACCCTGTCCAGGAGTGAGAGATTAGTAGCAGATGCACCAGCCCAAATGTGACAACAATACTCCATACATGGGCGAATGATGACTTTATAGAGGTACAGGATACTTTCAGGCATAAGAAACTTTCTAGCATAGTAGAGAGAGCCCACCTTCTTTACAGCAGTCATGGCAATGCCCTCGATGTATCTGTTCCAACTCATGTTCACTGTGAACGTTAAGTTGAGGAGTTTGACCAAAGTACTTTCAGGTAATATATCATTAGCCATAGGTGGTTGAGAAGGTTTCTTGTAATTATTGAAGGAAAACAAGCTTAGTCTTGGCAGCATTGAATGATACTATCCATTTCTGTTGCCATTCCACTACAGACTGAAGGTCTTCCTCTAGTGTTTCCGCCATTGCCTTGGATACACATTCATTCTTTTTGCCCTCATGCCTGCCATAGAGCGTGGTGTCATCAGCAAATAAACCCATCTAAGAAACAATTTTATCAGGGAGGTCATTTATGAATATTAGGAACAATAAAAGTTCAAGGATCAACCCCTGAGGTAAACCCACATTCATATCATATTGTTTTGACATACATCCATCAAGGACAACCTGGATTCTTCTCTTAAGAAGGATTTAATCAAGTAAGTATTCATCTAGTAATACCATATGATCTAATTTTCCTGAGAAGACCATCATGCCATATTCTGTCAAAAGCCTTAGATATATCTAGAACTACTGCCCTATCTTCTCCTGCTTTATCCAGTGCATGATAAATACATTCAGAGATTACAATTAGAATATCTGCAGTAGAACTAAACACCTAAATCCATATTGTTGGTCGGACAGAAGTTTATCAACTGTAAGGTGATGGACTAAAGGTGGATTAATTAGGGACTCAAATATTTTGGTGAAACGAGAGAAGAGAGTAAAAGGGGGATAATTTAATGGATCAGTTCTTTCACCAGAATTCTTATAAACTTGTATCACAGAAGCAGTTTTCCAGTAGTCAGAAAAGCAAGATTTGTTAAGGCCTTGTTGAAAAGTTTGAAGAGAACTGAAGCAACCTCAGCAGAGCATTTTTTTAATAGTACAGCCAGGATGAGATTGGGTCCACATGCTTTTGAAGCGTCTAGGTTTTTTTATATCATGCACTTGTGAAGGGCATTAATATGGCATTAATTTACATAATGAGGTTAATAATGGCTATGAGAAGAATGAACTGGAGTAGACAGGGTCGAGTTTTTGACAACAAAGAGAGAGCATAGACATTGAGAATTACAGTTCAAGTTTAAGTGCGGCGTTGGTGAGAAGGCGTTATATCAATTTTGTCTTTCATCTTTTATGATAAAAAAAAAACTTTCCTTTTTCAAAATTTAAATATTTGTAATAAATAAAATTTAAATGCTTTAATTCGTTTCTGCACAACTAAATCTGCATAGGCATCTACCCAAATTAATAAAAACAATTTTTTTTTTTTTTTACATAGGTATCACCACTTATCAAGGCCAAGAGGGCACTCGAGGATAAGGGTTAAAGAGTGTACAGTAGAAATTGGACAATATAGTACCCATTAGTAATAGAGATTCAGTAAATTTGTTAACTTATATGGAGCAGCTCATCAAAAACTTGCTTACATTAGACTTGAAGACAACCATATTGTAGTCAGCTGGAAAGCAGAAAAACGGAAGACAATTCCATAGGAATGCAGTTCTAAGAAAGAAGCTTTGCTCATGGAATCTACACCTAGGTTTTGGCACAGATAAAGAGTGGGGGAAACTAGTGATAGTGTTTTCTGCTCGACGGGTGTTTCTTGTGAAAGTTTAGTGAGAGGGGACCATAGAATGGAGCTCAGCCGAGCAACTGCCATGAAAATAACAATAAAGCAGAGACAAACTCGCAACATCTCTTCTGTGAGAAAGAGGTTGCAGGGAAGAGAAAAGGACATCCCCCACAAGGCTATGAAGTCTATTTTTAACTCTATCAAGGCAGGATAAGTCCTTTCTAGCAGCTCCTGCCCAGATGTGGCAACAGTACTCCATCCTTGGACGTACCTGGCTCTTATATAGATAGAGAATTGCATCAGCAGTGAGATATCTACTGGATCCCACCATTTTTCCAGCGGCCTTGGCAATGGATTTAATGTATGTGTTCCATTTAAGATCAGGAGTAAAGGTCAATCCCAAAAGCTTGTCAAAACATGAGGCCTCCCCAAGACGAGAGCCATTCATTTCAATTGATGATGTAAAGATAAAAGCTTGGTTTTAGATGCATTAAAACTAACAAGCTACCTCTTTCCCCATTATACCACTTGCTCAAGATCAGAGGAGAGAGAATCAGAGAGAACTTGGTCATTTATGGTCTTAGTTGTGCTATCATAGATAGTAATGTCATCAGCATAGATGCCTACGAATGATGTAAGGATGTTATTTGGAAGATCATTAATATAGATCAGGAAGAGAGTTGGGCGCAGGATGGACCCCTGAGGGACTCTAGCATTAATACTGTGTGCTTCTGATTTCTGCTCATCAACCACTACTCTTATGAACCTATCGGAAAGAAATGATTTAATGATTGAGAAAACATTTCCAGTGATACCGTAGCTGGAAATCTTTTGAAGTAGGACCTTATGTCATACCTTATCGAAGGACTTCGATATGTCAAGAGCAATTGCCCTGGAAAGGAAGCCTTTGTCGAGAGATTCACTAATCCTATGAGATATAACTGTAAACACATCTGCTGTAGATCTAGCAAAACGAAAACCATATTGCGTGTCACTAAGAAGGTTATTTTTGCTAAGATGGTTGATTACTTCTCTACTTAACACAGATTCCAGCAACTTACTCATGACGCATAGGAGACTTATTGGCCTGTACTGTGAGGGAGATGAGCGATCACCTGAATTCTTAAATATGGGGCATACTGATGAGATTTTCCAGGGTGACGGGAAGCAATTCTCCTTAAGACAACGTTTAAACAGTTTTGTAAGGATGGGCGCAAGTTCTAGTTGAAGTCTTTTGAGTACTATAATTGGAATACCGTACTATAATTGGAATACCGCCAGGGCCGGTTGCTTTACTGGAATCAAGGTTTTTCATAAGCTTGGCAACATCACGTACAGATATTTGTATATCACATAGCATGTTTTCTGATACAGGAGGAAATATTGGAGGTTGGCAGCTTTGGTTGCAAAGGTTAGAATTAGCTGCAAAGTTCTTGGCAAAGAGTTTGGCTTTGTCTGATGCTGACGAGATTACCTCAGGTCCATTTATGAGAGTTGGGATAGAGCACACGCTTCTGTTCAGGATTCTGTTTGCTATTTGCCAAAACTGGTGGGAACCAAGCCACTGCTCAGCTACTTTAGACTCGGACCTATCAGAGGATTTTCTGAATTTATTTGAAATTACTTTTTTGTGGCAATCTTGATCCTTTAAAAAGCCACATTTTCCTTCGATAAACCAGTTGAGCCAAGTCCACAAATTGGCGTTACTCAGTGGTACTCTGTTGAGCCTTGAGCCTGTCATCATATATCAAATCATGCAACAATTGCATGTAAACATTAGTGAACACACAACTCCTTGACTTTATTAATCATCTGTGAATGTGTATAAACTTACTCATGCAATATTTCTAAACTTTTTACTGTGAAAACAAATGAACATTTACTTTTATCAATGATTTTTAATGAAATATAATTTGAATAATAATTGAGTGGAGTTTGATTTGTAAATTTTGATTCTGATTTCCAAAACTGTAATTCACAGCCCTTAAAATATCGACTCTAACTTCTTTGATATCTCAGCTAAAGAATTCCTCTTGTTTTACAGAGAATCTAAAAATATTTACACTCACTCTATGTGTTTGCTAATGCTGTAAACTTCCACTTTAAACATATATCAAATAACTCTTGTGAATGTATTCTTTTGGCCTCATTATTTGGGGAGGGGGTTATCGTATAACATGTCTCTCGTTTTTTTCACATTTAAATATAAACCTAAAAATATTTTTCATTGAAAATATTTGTCTAAAATCGGTTCATCCCAATAGTATCTTGCCCACTAAAGAAACCCTCCAAAACTTTTGTCTCCCTTAAATGGGAACCCCAACATTTTTTTTTTTTTTACACAGTGATCACCACTTATCAAGGCCCAGAAGCCACTCAGGGATAAGGGTTATTGCAAGTACATCACGTTAGTGAGGAGATTTTATGAAGTGTTTAATTAGGGGGGCGGTTCATTAGGAATTTGTTAACATTAGACTTGAAGACATCCAAGTTGTAGTCCGGAGGGAAGCAGGCAGACGGAACAGAGTTCCACAGGCGTGCAGTTCTAAGAAAGAAGCTTTGCTCATGAAATCCGCGTTTTGATTTAGGCACAGATATAGAGTGGGGGAAATTTTTCACAGTGGATTCAGCTAGACGGGTGTTTTTCGTGAAAGTTTGGCGAGGGGGGACCAGGGATTGGAGTTCAGACGAGCACCTGCCATGAAAATAACGATAAAACAAGGATAGGCTCGCAACGTCTCTTCTGTGGGAGAGGGGTTGCAGGGTAGAGAAAAGGGCATCCCCCACTAAACCACGAAGTCTATTTTGTACTCTGTCAAGGCATGATAGGCTGTTTTTGGCAGCTCCTGCCCAGATATGGCAACAGTATTCCATCCTTGGCCGTACTTGGCTTTTATAAAGATAGAGAATTGCATCAGTAGTGAGATATCTTCTGGAGCGGTAGAAAGATCCCACCATCTTTCCTGCGACCTTGGCAACAGACTTGATGTACGTGTTCCATTTCAGATCAGGAGTAAAGGTCAAACCCAGAAGCTTGTCAAAACACGGTGCCTCACCCAGAAGAGAGCCATCCATCACAATTGATGCCAGCTGGGGATCAGAGCGTTGATGATGTAAGGATAGGAGTTTGGTTTTAGATGCATTAAAGGTAACTAGCCACATCTTCCCCCACTGAACCACGCGCTCGAGATCAGAGGAGAGAGAATCCGAGAGAACTTCGTCATTTACAGCCTTTGATGTGTTGCCGTAGATGGTCGTGTCATCAGCATAGATGTCAACGAATGATTTAAGTATGTGTTTAGGGAGGTCATTGATGTAGATCAGGAAGAGAGTTGGGCCGAGGATTGACCCCTGAGGGACTCCAGCATTTATATTGCAGGCCTCCGATTTTTGTCCATCTACCACTACTCTTATGAGCCTATCGGAGAGAAATGATTTAATGATTGAGAAAACATTTCCAGTTATACCGAAGCTGGAAATCTTGTGAAGTAGACCCTTATGCCATACTTTGTCAAAGGCCTTTGATATGTCAAGAGCAATTGCCCTAGAAAGGAAGCCTTTGTCAAGAGATTCACTAACCCTGTGGGATATAACCGTCAGCACATCTGCGGTAGATCTTGCAGAGCGGAAACCATATTGTGTGTCACTAAGAAGGTTGTTTCTGCTGAGGTGGTTGACTATTTCTCTATTTAATATTGATTCCAGTAACTTACTCATAACACAGAGAAGACTTATTGGTCTGTATTGAGAGGGAGATGACTTATCACCTGAATTCTTAAATACAGGGCAAACTGATGAGGTCTTCCAGGGGGTCGGAAAGCACTTCTCCTTAAGGCAGCGCTTAAATAGTTTCGTAAGTATGGGAGCA
The DNA here is from genome assembly GCF_053919585.1 of Euprymna scolopes. Classification (NCBI taxonomy): domain Eukaryota; kingdom Metazoa; phylum Mollusca; class Cephalopoda; order Sepiida; family Sepiolidae; genus Euprymna; species Euprymna scolopes. The sequence continues at coordinate 172,937,806 of NC_136488.1, read as the reverse complement.
AGTTCTGGTTGAAGCTTTTTTAACACTATAATTGGGATGCCATCAGGGCCAGTTGCTTTACTGGAATCTAGGTTTTTTATTAGCTTGGCGACCTCATGCACGGATATTTGTATATTACCTAGCTTGTTCTGTGTTATAGGAGGAAATATGGGGAGTTGATGGCCTTCGTCGCATAGGGTAGAATTAGCTGCAAAGTTCTTTGCAAATAGTTTGGCCTTGTCTGACGCTGACGAGATAACCTCTGGTCCATTGATAATGGTTGGGATAGAACGTATACTTCTGTTCAGGATCCTATTTGTTATTTGCCAAAACTGGTGGGAACCAAGCCGTTGATCAGCTACCTTGGATTTAACAGACTGGGCATATAGCTCTCTTGCATTTTTTATTACTCTTTTACAGTGGTTTATTACTCTTTTACAATAGTTTTGAACAGTGATTATTGGGAAGTGTCTGTTTTCTTTTTTATTATTATTCTGTCATTTTTTTTTTTTTTTTTAATTAAACTTTCCAAAAAAATCAGGAAAATAATCTTAAAGACTAAAATATCAATATCTTTTTTTTCTGGTACAAAGTTAAATAAAAAAAATATATATCGTGCAACCCAATATATTGATATCATTGTCTCCCCTTATTCCAAGTAAAAGTCTTCAAAAATGAAACAGAATAGTTATTTTCGAGTTCCGTCACCCGATATTTACAAATGGGTTATCAATTTTTTTTTTTTTTTCTGTTCGTCTACTTATTTTTTAAAAAGTACAATTTAAAAAAGAAAAACTCGTTTCAATTTGCAGACGACAGCTACGGGCAAAATCTTTGTAAACACCGGGTAACGGAACTTAAAGAAAGCCACAAAAGTTGTCCTCAAAAACAAAAATGCACAAGTGCGCAATTTTTTTCATCGTATTTGGACGTTTCTGTATTTTACACTAATTATATTTTCTTTTTCTTCTTTTTTTTTATTTGTTTAGTGAATTAGATAATTTAGGACGCTGAATATGTGAGCAAACAATAGAAACAATTTCAAGGTAATTTCCGGGATGCTCTTACGGAGACTGTCTTTTTTTTTTTTCTTTTTCTTGAAATTGTTTTATTGTTCGATTGATTATTTTAGCGTTCCAAACCAAATGAAATTCTGAAGACTTTAAACTGACGAATAACGTGTCTTTTTGGTTGGAATAAAAATTGGAATTGAGTAAAATATTTTTGTTTCACGATTTTTCCTAAAACAAAAGAAAAAGTTTCATTTTTGTGTGTGTGTGTGTGTGTGTGTGTGTGTGTGTGCATGCGCCCCTGTTGTATAAAATAACATTTTTTCATATGAATTTAAAAATATATCAGCCAAAATTGAAATGTAAGACGAAATAAAAACATGGTCTAACAAACATTTACACCTGGTGACGTAGTTTGATGTAACGAAAACAAAATAACAAAACTTACCAAAATTCAATATTCGATGGGATTTTTTGTGCTTTTAAATTTAGAGATTTTGATCAAATACAAAATGGATCTTTCTTTTTGCTACAGCCTCGTAGTCTCCATTGCAAGTCTCTAGTTCATGTCTGATTGTTTTTACAGTGTTCAGGGAGCATTGGGCAGCAATCATGATATCCTTATTTTGCTGACCGGCACGAATCATCATGATGCAAGTTATTCTCTTCCATGATTCAGGTGGGTTCCAGTTATCTATCCTCTCTGACATCTTGTATATGGATGAAGAAGGGTTCAAGCTGTAAAATGAGGAGAAATATGGGTTAATATATGTAAACTGCAGAAAAAAATAATCAAATATAAATATGTCAAATTTCTCCCGAACACCCTGTAATTTGTGTGTGTGTGTGTGTGTGTGTGTCTGTGTGTTTACGGGCTGAAAAATTGCTCTTCTCTGATTGGATAATAATGTTTGGATTCCATAAGTTTTTTTACTATATCTATTCTATTATATCTATAAAAGTGAAAATGTGTGTGTGTGTGTGTGTGTGTGTGTGTGTGTGTGTGTGTGTGTGTGCATTTCCCTACGAGATAATTCTGTCAATTTTCAGTCTACAGACTCGAAATTTGATATACAGGGTACTGAGATTTGGAAAAATCTTTGTAATCCGTTTTCGGCCAGAAATTTGGCTGTTAAGGAGTCAAAGTTCAACGATTTGACCTTTGAGAACTCTACCAAACTCCTCCGACAATTTTGGGTCTAAACACTTGAAATTTTAGATGTAGGTTCCTTAGACATGGATCTAGCTTAATAATTTGATTTGAGCCCAAAACAATAAATGTTAGGGATCAAAGTTTAAAAAGAATTGGCCGCTTCTTCGGTCTCTACCAAATTACTCAGACAATTTCTGGTCTAAACACTTGAAATTTTACATAAAGGGTATTCAGAGATAGGGCTAGCTTTTTCATCGGTTTGGGGCGAAAATTTTCAGTTACCAATATATAAATGTATGTATGTAGGTATGTTTGCATTTGTGCCAAAACTTCGGACAAAGGCGACGCGTTTTACCAAAATCAGTATTGTCATACGACAAATATCGAAAAATTGGCTAAAAACATTAATATCTTCACCTTCAACTAGGCACTGTTCTACAGGGGCAGTCGCTTTTTTCGCCGATATTTTTTAAAGTTATCCTCTCCTTTCGATTGTGTAGCCTTAATTTAAACACAAGTCATTTCAGGTTTGGCAGTGGTCGTAACCGCAAAGACGTCAGTTTTTTTCCTCCCATTCTTTTCCTCCTTCGCAGTACGGGTTCGAGCCTGCCTTCTACTACCACTTTTTTTTTTTTTTTTTTTTTGCTCAACATACACCTTCAAACACCCGGGCAACACCGGGCATCCACGCTAATATATACTAAAATATATGTTAGTTCTGGGATTGAGTTATACTTAGACAAATAATGTTTGATTGTTCTAATTAATTGTAAGTTATAATTAAATAAACATGTCTCGCTCTCAGTAAGGTTGCCGGATCGGCTTTTTTAAGGCCAACTTTAGCGAATTTGCTCTTTTTAAAAATTGTATTTAGCCTTTTTTTAAATTTTCGGCTTTCTGATTATTTTACCAAAATTTCAAATTGGAGAAAAAAACACCTCGTTTATTTATTTATTCCCCCCCCCCCATAATTAAATCTCATTTCCAAAAAAGTCGATTGGAAAAATCTCATTTCCTAAAAACCTGGGGACAATTTTTCAGCATATATTTAGGTTAAAAAAATTTTTTAATTTTATATTATAAAAGATCTATAAAGTCTATTTTTTATATATGTAAAAATTTGTTTAAAACTTCAAATAAAGTTTGTAATATAATTGTAAAAAACAAAAAAAAACAAAAAAAATCTCGTTTTTATTAAAAACTAGCAGGACCCGTTAACCGACGTTGCTCGGTGATAGCATGCATCCCCGCCCTCGTGTAAAATTTTAAGTACAACTGTTGTTGTTTTTGTTGTTGGCCAACCTTCAACCTCCTCATGTTAAGAACAGCTTCCGGAATAGACATAAAATTTGTGAGTGGGGTGGGTTTGTCACAAAAATTTGTTGTAAACGTAACTTTACTAATTGCTGTGAGGAATCCCACGTGCAAATACTATGAACGAACAACAATAATCGGTAGTTACAGTGTCATTTGGCTCGTGTGGACTAAGCTGGCGGGCAGGGTATGGTTCAGAGTATTGTTCAGAGTATTGTTCAGGGCATGGTATTTTTGTTTGCAAGACTGGACTTAAGGTGGCCGGTGCCTTCAGAGCTAAGTTAAACTCTTTATCAATAACTGTTGAAATGTATTTTGTCTTAATTTTGCCAATATCTGTGTATTAAAATATATATATATATATATATATATATATATATATATATATATATATATATATATTATATATATATATATGAACAAATGATTAATAAAAGATGTTAAAAGACATCTTGAAAAAGAGTTAAAAACATATTTAATTTAAAAAAAAAGGAAGCACACGATAAGTGGATAGTCCTTAATCCACGGAGTTTCGAAGAAATACTCTCCTTCTCATCAGAGGGCAGGAATTAGCAAAATGCGGGATCGGATTTTGTATATAAAAGTATTTAATGAAACTACAAGTAAGTCACAGATCTTACTTGGTTAAAAAAAGGGTGAGGTAAGGGGAATAGGAGGTAAAAGAAAAATGATAAAAAGATTTCACATGAATGGATAGTCCGATGAAGGGTAAAAAATCCAAGAATGGTCAAATCCAAAACGGTCGAATTAAAAATTTCCAATCCAATGGGTAAGTTCCAAATGGTACAAAATGATCCAAAAGGCAGAGTTCCCTGGAAAAAATCGCAAATGGAATGAATTCCAAATCATTAAAAGAAAAAACACTGAAGAGAATATTTAAAACACGTCTGTAAAGGCTGGAGGAATCAAGTAAATTAAGGTTTAAAAAAAAAAAAAAACGAAAAGCGGTGAAAGTTTAAATTTGAAAAGCAAGGTCAAACTGACCCAGACAAAAAGCGCAAAAGTTAGCGTTAATAATTAGGTCAACTTAGATATGCCCGTGAAAGTCCCAGAATTAAATTAAGAAACACGCGTCAGAAGAACAAATAAATGGCTAAGTTTATGAAATGGAGCGTCTATTATATTAAAAAAAAAAATGAAAGTAAATAAATTAAAAATAGAAAATTAAAAAGTTAAAATAAATTTTTAAAAAACCTATATATACATATATACACACACATACATATACATATATATGTATATATATATACACATGCACATGCATATACATACATACAGACACACAAATGCACACATACATGTACATACATACACACACGCATATACATATATATACATATATGTATACATATACAATAACGCACACACACATATATATATACATATATATACAAACACACACACACGCATGCATAAATATATACACATATCCAAAAACATATCCAAAAACATATACAAGTTAAACAAAAACATACATACATACTTACATACAATTTAAGGGGAGGGACTGGCTGGTATCTACAAACTCCGGAATAAGGCAAATAAATGTGTATGTAAATGCATATAGTAAAATATAAGTAAACAAATACATAGAATAAAAATGAGTAGGTTGATGTATATATTTAATTAATAGGTATACTTATACCATAAAACGGAGACAGCAGATGGAAAACCAGCCAAAGAAATAAAGAAAAACAAATAAAATTAAAAATATAAAAAGCTTAGAAGGCAAGATAAAAAAAAAAAATTATGGGAAAAAATATATATTTGAAGGGTTAAATTAATAGCTATGCAATTTCAAATTTACCATATTTAAACTTGGACATATGTTTGCAATAGGAGATCAGTTCGTTTTTAGAGTTTATTATATTACTACTTTGAGGGGAGGTTATAACAGTTATAGCTTCAGATGTACAGAGGTGACAAGACTTAGATCCTGGAGTGTAAGACTTAACTTTTTTTAGGATGGTCCATTTAATTGAAAAGTGGGTATTGGCAGAGTTAAGCTTTTTAACCAGTGTAGTTAGAGAAGTTCCCTGGTTATTATTTGAGTTTTGGTTATTGAAAGAAGAAGTGTGGTTTGAAATTCTTTTCTTTATTAAATATATATATATATATATATATATATATATATATATATATATATATCATTTATTTATATTTGTTCTCTTATTGCAGTCTTACTAAAAATTGAAACACCTTAACATTACTTATCATGTTTTATTACTCATGTTTTAAACTTTTTTGTTAAATACAAACCAGCCTTTAAATAAATGCCCCCAATCTAAAAACATAAGCTCACCTCACAAGTTGCATTATTGAAACGTAATTATAAGTTTAATTTCGAAGGTTCTATCGGGAGGTACCTAAAGCAAAAAAAAAAAAACTTTCACGGATAAATATGGGAGAGGAGACTATCTTCAAATTCTATTCTAAACTGGGAATGGGCAAGGGACTTTACTAAGTAGATATAAATAAGCCCCTCTTACCATTTTTTTTAATGGAGAGTAGATAATGCAGTGGATGTGTTATCGGCAGCTCCAGTAACTCTCGCTTCTCCTTTTTTGTCCCTCAGTCCTCATTCCTAATGGATGATGTTTCTGACAAAGCGTGAAGAAAAAGCTGCTTCCCAGGTCGATAGGACTTCGTCTGAGATGTCGGAAATTTTCAGTCTCTATGTTTATCCTTGTGGCCATGTCACTAGTAAGGGTACTGGAGGTAAATGTTTTCATCTGGGCTGATCTTACTGCCTGATATTCAGGGACCCGAACCTTGGAATAACCACTAAGGAGGCTGTCCTATAAGCAGGTGCAAAGTACTAGGGCTGGTGTATTGCCATTAGGTGAATGGATTCTGGACCATGCAGTAGTCTCTGGTGGGGCCTCTCGATACCATACTAGTGGGTAATTGTTACGGCTTTACCTTATCATGTGCTACAAAAAAAAAAAGAAAATTTCCCATCTTTCCTCTCTTACTTTCCCTCAATGTTCTGCTCTAACCAAGTATGCTGACCTGTTCCACAAACCCCCAAATCCTCAACATGAAATATCTAAAAAAAAAACACGAATAAACCTAGAACCCCATCCTCCTACGTAGACCCCTACTACCATGTCACCTTCTCCAACATCAGGGGTCTACGTTCTAACCTTCCAGAGGTTGAAACCCAATTACAGGAGACAAACCCTGACATATTCTTTCTAAGTGAAACTGGAATAGGGACGACCACCTCCCTAGATGAGTTCATAATTAAAGGATACTCTAACTAAACATCTAAATCTTACCCCAAAGATCGCCACGGGCATGGAATATGTGCCTACATTAAAGATGGCTTCCCATGTGGCAGGGATATCTCCAGAGAAGACCCTAATCTACCTTATATGTGCTTCCGGGTTGCACTTGCTTACACCACCGCATTTATATTCGCCGTCTATTTCCCCCATAACAGTAGAGTTACTGTCTTTAAGAGTATATCAGACAAAATGGACCACATCCTCTTTGCTCATCCCTCGGCTAACATTTACATTTGCGGTGACTTCAATGTCCATAATGTGGAATGGCTGACCCACTCAAATAAGATTGATGATAAGGGGAGGTTTTTGTCATGATTTTGCCATTGCCTATGACCTCACTCAGATTGTTCACGAGCCCACCCGTGCGCCCGATACTACCGGTCAGTACGCAAGCCTTCTAGACCTATTTCTATCCACTTCCCCTGAGCTATGCTCATGTTCATTCTATCTCCTCTGGGATTCTCCGACCACTGCGTCGTATCAGTTAAGATAAAAATGAAATATAATAAATCTACAGACGTAACTCTCCACCGTACTGTATACTGATACTCAATGGCGGACTGGGATAGCTTCCGTACATTCATATCTGATCTACCTCTCCATTCCATGTTTAAAAAGGATGTGCCCTCTATAGTACCAGACCTGACCGAATGGTTACTTGTAGGCATAGGCCAATTCATACCATCCAAAAAATTCCAACAAAAACCTAATAGCCAGCCATGGTTCACCCCTGAATGTGCTGCTGCCATCGCACACAGAAATCATTTTTCCGTAGCTACCAACATAATAGATGCGCGGAAACTAAAGCTGCTTTCAGGACCGCCAGCAACCACTGTAAAAGAGTAATAAAAAATGCAATCGAACTATATGCGCAATCCGTTAAATCCAAAGTAGCTGAGCAGCGGCTTGGTTCCCACCAGTTCTGGCAAATAGTAAATAGGATCCTGAACAGAAACGTGCGTTCTATCCCAACCATTATCAATGGACCAGAGGTCATCTCGACAGCATCCAACAAAGCCAAAGTATTTGCCAAAAACTTTGCGGCAAATTCTAATCTGTGCGACAGAGGCCATCAACTCCCAATATTCCCTCCTATAACAGACAACATGTTATGCAACATACAAATATCTGTGCGTGAGGTCGCCAAGCTAATCAAGAACCTTGACTCCAGTAAAGCAACTGGTCCTGACGGTATTCCAATTATAGTGTTAAAAATATTACAACCATAACTTGCCCCCATACTTACCAAACTGTTTAAGCGTTGCCTTAAGGAGAAGTGCTTCCCAACAACCTGGAAAACCTCATCAGTATACCCTGTATTTAAGAATTAAGGTGATAAGTCATCCCCCTCTCAGTACATACCAATAAGTCTCCTGTGTGCCATGAGTAAGTTGCTGGAATCCACAATAAATAGAGAAGTAGTCAGCCACCTCAGCAGAAATAACCTTCTTAGCAACACGCAATATGGTTTCCGTTCTGCTAGATCTACAGCAGATGTGCTAATGGTTATATCTCATAGGTTTAGCAAATCTCTCGACAAAGGCTTCAGTTCTAGGCCAATTGCTCTCGACTTATCAAAGGCCTTTGATAAGGTTTGGCATGAAGGCCTACTACACAAGATTTCCAGCTACGGTATAGCTGGAAATGTTTCCTCGATCATTAAATCATTTCTCTCAGATAGGCTCATAAGAGTAGTGGTTGATGGGCAGAAATCAGAGGCCCACAGTATTAATGCTGGAGTCCCTCAGGGGTCCATACTGGGCCCAACTCTCTTCCTGATCTACATCAATGATCTCCCAAAACACATACTAAAATCTTTCGGTGTACATCTATGCTGATGACACAACCATCTATGGCAACACATCAAAGGGCGTAAATGATGATGTTCTCTCTGATTCTCTCTCCTCTGATCTTGAGCGCATGGTACAGTGGGGAAAGAGGTGGTTGGTTACCTTTAATGCATCTAAGACCAAGCTCCTATTTCTACATCATAAACGCTCTGATCCCCATCTGGCATCAATTGAAATGGATGGCTCTCGTCTAGGGGAGGCCTCATGTTTTGATAAGCTTCTGGGTTTGACCTTTACTCCTGATCTTAAATGGAACACATACATCAAGTCTGTGGCCAAGGTCGCTAGGAAAATGGTGGGATCCTTCTATCGCTCCAGAAGATATCTCACTAATGATGCAATTCTCTATCTATATAAGAGCCAAGTACGTCCAAAGATGGAGTACTGCTGCCACATCTGGGCGGGAGCTGCTAAAACCAGCCTATCCTGCCCTGACAGAGTACAAAATAGACTTCGTGGCTTAGTGGGGGATGCCCTTTTCTCTACCCTGCAACCTTTTTCCCACAGAAGAGACGTAGCGAGCTTGTTGTTGTTCTATCGTTATTTCCATAGCAAGTGCTCGTCTGAGCTCCATTCTCTGGTCCCCACTCGCCAATCGTTTTCAAAAAACACCCGACTAGCTGAAACCATCGTCAATAATTTTCCCCACTCCTTATCTGTGCCTAAATCAAAACATAGATTACATGAACAAAGCTTCTTTCTTAGAACTGCACGCCTGTGGAACTCTGTTCCACTTGCCTGTTTCCCTCCCGACTTCAAACTGGATGTCTTCAAGTCCAACACAAACAAATTCCTGATGAACCGCCCCCCTAAGTAATGACACCTTACCAATTCTCCAATACTATTGCTACACTATCCTTTTGATTACTGTACAGACAATAACCCTTATACCCGAGTGGCCATTGGGCCTTGATAAGTGGGGAACTCCATGTAAAAAAAAAAAAAAATTTTTTTAAATCTTGAACCCTCTATCACTTAAAGGGGACTAAATTCCTGTAGCCATATGTAGGTTACCATGTAAAACTGTACACGGTTTTGCAGAAATTGACAGGTTTAAGTAAGCAGAAAAAATAAACCGTATACACAGAACGGTTTCTTTAAATAATAAACAATTCTTTTTTTTAATTTGAACAATATATACAGGATTTTGTTTCTATTATAAACAATATAAACAGAACCATTTAGAGATTGAAAAAATGTAAACCTTTTTAAATGTTAAGTGTTAGACAACAGAAACAGAATTATATAATTTATGATAGAAATGTTATATCGCTTATCCCTCCATATTTCCATGAATGAACCAGAAAGCAGCAGGAGCAGTGACGGTGACAATAATAGCGACACTAAGACGAACGCCGTTCGTTGATATAACATAAATTACAACATCAAAGCCCATTTCTTTATATACCCATATTAACGGAATAACTTGCATCTCACCTCAACAAAGAAAACTGCCAGAGGAAACCATCCGTCGAAAAAAAAAAAATCCAAAGCACAAACATTACAGCAAATGCAACTCCAGCAGCATATAAACACAAATAATGATCCCATAAAACACTGCCACAGTACAATGCCTACTAGAACACATTCACAACTTTCTTAGCTTTAAATTGATATGACACATGAATACAAACCTCAAACAGACGACTCCTTACAGTACGTTAAAGCACAAAAACCAAACACAAATAAAAAATGAAAACGATGATCAGTGCTGTTGCGGGCCAGGATATAAATATCCTAACTCACCACAAAAGAAAATAATGAAACGAATGGAAAGAAGGAAACAAAACTCAATTGCTGAATAAAATAAACATGATGTTTATTTTCTGTTGAAAAATGAATGTTTTAGGTGTAACACGTGTTCACGTCCGCGCATGGAAAGAGGAGTGAGTAATGTAGTGGAAATGGGAAATGACAGTCCAGCGTGTAGACAAGGAAAAAGATAGAGGGTTGACATCAGTAAAGCTGCGCGCCATGTTAGCAGTCAGCTACGCGGAGGTGTTCTCAGGAACAAGTTGTAGACGCGAACTTGTCTGGTTGATGGACCAAAGCAAAAGGGAAAAAAGAATGAGAAAGTCAATCCAGTTTATGGAGAGAAAAAGCGTATAAAGTGTACATACTATCTGTTAGCTCTTGCCCCACACAGTAGCAGGTGGCATAAAGCGCGCGGGCGTGCGCCCCGAAAGGGAGGCGGCTGGTCCATCGACCTCTCAGCTCAGAAGCCGAATTGAAAAAAGGCTGAACAGCTCAGCTCTCTTGATTTTATAGGTTTTCCGGTGGTCTTTTGCGCATGTGTGAATTTCCTTCAAAGGAGAAGTGACGTTTCCCATGTGTGCGTACATGTGCGCGTATGTGTGCGTACATGTGTGTATGTTAGCGTGTGTGTATATGCACGTGAATGTGAGTGTATGTACGTGAACGTGAATATATCTATGTGTGTGTACGTGTGCGCGTATGTATATGACAAGAAATATGGCTTGAGCTGTGAACGCATGAGACTAGAAAGGCTCGTACAGTGCTGAAAGCCACCTTTGTTTACAACTATGTCCGCAACATGAGCGTAACTACAACCACTGTTTTGACAATCAAGCAAATCACCACAGTTCGTCAAGGAGTGACGTTCATCCCGCCAGCAGCAGCAGCAGCAGCAGCAATCCAAGAACGACCACTTGTCACCAGCGGCATAGCAGGTAGCTAAGAACGATCTACTTGACACCAGCTGCTTAAGCCGAGATCAGCCAAGCAAGCGTGTCAAGCAGTGAACTTCATTCCGTCAATAGCCAGTCATCAACCTCTCATCAGTGACAGCAACTATTAAGATTACTCCTCTTTCGCAGACGCCGCTGCCACTGTACCCGGATTCCAGACACCAGAAGACCAAAGCCACGTTCCTGTCACCGCCACCCCCATCACAGCCAGCCGAGTTCATATCAACACCGTGCCAGCATTCCTACCAATGCCCCTTGCCACCGCAACCGCAACAGTTCATTTTACGATCATCTTAACTTCAACTAAAAGTTTAAACTCAACCCTTTCTGTTCATCCTTTTCTTACTTCCATGCGCTCAGTTTTGTAATATATCAGAAATATTGATTATATACCTGAAAGGAAATGAATTTGGGCGAAAATAGGCCCAAACAATTTATTATGTTTAATGAGCTATTTTCGTGTAAATAAAATTATGGTGAATTAGAAAAAAATAATAACAATTTATTTTGGTCTTCGACCTATTTGCGTGTCTCAAAAATATAGAAAAAAACAAACTAATCCACGCTTTTAAAAAAAATAGTCGCAAATGTTAGGATCGAACGTTCAATGCTAATTGTAAAAGGAGGTGCAAATAAAGAAAATGCTTTAATCGATTGCTTTACGACGAACATAGGACTTTACGACCCTCGAAATGACTGCTTCAAACAAACTAGAATCATATAATGCAAACAGAAGTATATCTTTTTTTTTACACAGTGATCACCACTTATCAAGGCCCGGAAGCCACTCAGGGATAAGGGTTATTGCAAGTACATTACGTTAGTGTGGAGATTTGATGAAGTGTTTACTTAAGGGGGCGGTTCATTAGGAATTTGTTAACGTTGGACTTGAAGACATCCAAGTTGTAGTCCGGTGGGAAGCAGGCAGACGGAACAGAGTTCCACAGGCGTGCAGTTCTAAGAAAGAAGCTTTGTTCATGAATCTGCCTTTTGATTTAGGCACAGATATAGAGTGGGGTGAAATTTTCACAGTGGATCCAGCTAGACGGGTGTTTTTCGTGAAAGATTGGCGAGGGGGGACCAGAGATTGGAGTTCAGACGAGCACCTGCCATGGAAAAAACGATAAAACAAGGATAGGCTCGCAACGTCTCTTCTGTGGGAGAGAGGTTGCAGGGTAGAGAAAAGGGCATCCCCCACTAAGCCACGAAGTCTATTTTGTACTCTGTCAAGGCAGGATAGGCTGCTTTTAGCAGCTCCTGCTCAGATATGGCAACAGTATTCCATCCTTGGACGTACTTGGCTTTTATATAGATAGAGAATTGCATCAGTAGTGAGATATCTTCTGGAGCGGTAGAAAGATCCCACCATCTTTCCAGCGACCTTGGCAACAGACGATGTACGTGTTCCATTTCAGATCAGGAGTAAAGGTCAAACCCAGAAGTTTGTCAAAACACGGGGCCTCACCCAGACGAGAGCCATCCATCACAATTGATGCCAGATTGGGATCAGAGCCTTGATGATGTAAGGATAGGAGTTTGGTTTTGGATGCATTAAAGGTAACCAGCCACATCTTCCCCCACTGAACCACGCGCTCGAGATCAGAGGAGAGAGAATCAGAGAGAACTTTGTCATTTACAGCCTTTGATGTGTTGCCGTAGATGGTCGTGTCATCAGCATAGATGTCAATGAATGATTTAAGTATGTATTTAGGGAGGTCATTGATGTAGATCAGGAAGAGAGTTGGGCCCAAGATTGACTCCTGAGGGACTCCAGCATTTATATTGCAGGCCTCCAATTTTTGTCCATCTACCACTACTCTTATGAGCCTCTCGGAGAGAAATGATTTAATGATTGAGAAAGCATTTCCAGTTATACCGTAGCTGGAAATCTTGTGAAGTAGGCCCTTATGCCATACCTTGTCGAAGGCCTTTGATATGTCAAGAGCAATTGCCCTAGAAAGGAAGCCTTTGTTAAGAGATTCACTAATCCTGTGGGATATAACTGTCAGCACATCTGCGGGAGATCTTGAAGAGCGGAAACCATATTGTGTGTCACTAAGAAGGTTGTTCCTGCTGAGGTGGTTGACTATTTCTCTATTTAATATGGATTCCAGCAACTTACTCATAACACACAGGAGTCTTATTGGTCTGTACTGAGAGGGAGATGACTTATCACCTGAATTCTTAAATACAGGGCAAATTGATGAGGTCTTCCAGGGAGTCGGAAAGCACTTCTCCTTAAGGCAGCGCTTAAATAGTTTCGTAAGTATGGGAGCAAGTTCTGGTTGAAGCTTTTTTAACACTATAATTGGGATGCCATCAGGGCCAGTTGCTTTACTGGAATCTAGGTTCTTGATCAGCTTGGCGACCTCATGCACGGATATTTGTATGTTACCTAGCTTGTTCTGTGTTATAGGAGGAAATATGGGGAGTTGATGGCCTTCGTCGCATAGGGTAGAATTAGCTGCAAAGTTCTTTGCAAATAGTTTGGCCTTGTCTGACGCTGACGAGATGACCTCTGCTCCATTGATAATGGTTGGGATAGAACGCACACTTCTGTTCAGTATCCTATTTGTTATTTGCCAAAACTGGTGGGAACCAAGCCGCTGATCAGCTACCTTGGATTTAACAGACTGGGTATATAGCTCTCTTGCAGTTTTTATTACTCTTTTACAGTGGTTGCTGGCAGTCCTGAAAGCAGCTTTAGTCTCAGTGCATCGATTACGTTGGTAGCTATGGAAAAAGTGATTCCTGTGCGCGATAGCAGCAGCAGCACATTCTGGGGAGAACCATGGTTGGCTGTTAGGTTTTTGTTGGAATTTTTTAGATGGTATGAATTGGTCTATGCCTACAATTAACCATTCGGTCAGATCTGATACTATAGAGGACACTTCCTTTTTAAACATGGAGTGCAGAGGTAAATCAGATATGAATGTACGGAAGCTATCCCAGTCAGCCATTGAGTATCGGTATACACTACGGTGGAGGGGTACGTCTGGGGACTTCTTACATTTCGTTTTCATCTTAACTGATACGACGGAGTGGTCGGAGGATCCTAGAGGAGAATGAACGGAACATAAACATAGCTCAAGGGAATTTGAGAGAAAAAGGTCTAGAAGGCTTGCATATTGACCGAGTGTATCGGGCACATGGGTGGGTTCGCGAACAATCTGAGTGAGGTCATAAGCAATGGCAAAATCATGACAAAAACCTCCCCTCATCGTCTGTCTTATTTGAATGGGTCAGCCATTCCACGTTATGGACGTTGAAGTCACCACAGATGTGGATGTTAGCCGAGGGATGTGAAGACAGTATGTGGTCTATTTTCTCAGATATGCTCTCAAAGATAGTAACTCCGCTGTTTTGGGGCCGATAGAGGGCAAATATAAATGCAGTGGTGTTAGCAAGTGCAACCCTGAAGCACATATAGGGTAAATTAGGATCTTCTCTAGAGATATCCCTGCCACACGGGAAGCAATCCTTAATATAGGCACATATTCCACTTTTCCTGCAATTGTGCTCCTATAATCCAGTCACTATACATATTCTATACACTTTGACACTCTAATTAAACACAAAAATATCTAACCCAAACAAAGCTTCATCAAAACACACAGAAATCGACCCAATTTTTTTCATGCCTTCCCTTCTGCCCACCAAGCAACACGCCCGCACCAATCATGGGTGAAACCCGAGTGACCAGTGATAGAACCTGACTCGTCAGACAACAAATGGGTCATTTTTAAAGATGCATGGCTTCGTTATAAAGAGATGACGCAACTTACTGACCCCACAGAAATCCGAAATGAGCTACGGTCTGCATGCAGTTCATCTGTCAATGAAATGTTGTTCAACTTCGCTGATCCGGATGCTCTAAATAATACCACAGAGGAACAACTGCTAGAATATATTAAATCCATCACAGTGAAAACCATCCATCCTGAGGTATACCGTCGGCAATTCTTTGTAATGAAGCAAAGTGATGGGGAGACTATCATGTCGTTTATTTCCCGGTTGAAATCACAAGCGCGGTGCTCTGCGCTTTCAATTGTGGCAACCAGCAATGTCATTTTCCGAGGATATAATCAAATCTCAAATCATTGCCGAATTACGGGACACCTCCAACCAGAGCAAAATTTTTACAGAGATTACATCCCTGCCAACTCTAAATGACTGAACTAGACGTCTCTTGACTCTGGAATCTACCGCCAGAGCATCAAATCACTTCCGACCAGCAGAGATCGCACAAGTGGCCCCAGAACCGCTAGACTTTGGAACTTCTTGCCAGGTTCCTGCTTCCCCAACTGTACTGATATGCAGAAGCTCAAGTGTAACGTGAACCGACATCTTGCTGCCCAACTCCTCACCTAGTACTCCTGTAGCCTGAGTCCCTAATAGTAGCCCCGTACATCAAAGTGGCAATGTGCCTTGTTTGGAGTGTAAATGTAATAAAAAAAAATTTTAATCTGCGTCATCAAAAAAGTTTCCCCCACCAAATAAGACAAAACATAATGATGGCAAATGCAAAGGTTGCGGACACAAGACACACCCAAAAGGACAAAAGGGCAAATCATGCCACAAATGTGGCAAAGAAAAACACTTCTCAACTACATGCCATGGCACAGCATCGTCAAATGCTATAATGGGAGACTACCCAAATGACAGCCAGGATGAAGATTCTTCATTCATATCGACAATGACTGTGCAACTTGAATGACTAGAGAAAGAAGAAGAGGTCCCGCATGGTGCATGGACCAACAACAAGTTCACACCAGGCCGACCAGAGCCACCTCCATTTTTCAATATTACCATCACATTAGATACAAAGGCCCACCAACACCTCGGACGATTCAGACATACAAATATGAAACACCAACCCATCCAATTGCTCGCTTTGGCAGACACGGGAGCTCAGACAAGTACAGCTGGTGTGGACTTATCAAACAATCTCGGGTGCACTTCTGAACATCTGCTGCACACCAGGCACCGGTTACATGCCGTTAACGATGACAACCTGCCCATCATGGGGGCCTTAATTGCCACGATGTCACTCGGTATTATATTTACAATTGTTATGTACTTCTTGTCATCTGGGTCATTCAATTGTTATGTATTTCTTGTGATGAATAATTTTACTAAGAATTCTTCATAAGTTTTCGTTTCAGTTTTGATTATAGCTGATGGCACTTAAGTTGCCTATTTTTTTTTTTTTTTTTAATAAATAATTTTCTTAAAAATTCTTCATAAGTTTTGGTTTCGGTTTCGATTATAATTGATGGCACTCCAGTAATCTATTTTTTTTTTTTTTTTTTTAATAAATAATTTTATCAAGAATTCTTCATAAGTTTTGGTTTCGGTTTCGATTATGCCTAAAGAAACTCATATATACGAAAGTTATAAATATAAACATATTTTTTTCATAAGTTTTTATTTTGGTTTCGATTCAAGCTAATGCACCCAAGTCATATGGATATCTTTGTTTTATTTTTGAAATCGTAACTTTATAATATATCAAAATCATTAACTCTATAATATATACAAAATCTGCAAGAATTAAAATATCATATTTAAGCATATTTTACGACCGGGCTTTGCTGGGCGTTCGTTCTAGCTTAGATAAATACTTTTGCAGTTTTAACAAAAAAGCTACAATAATATCATACCTTTTCCATTTACAATGAACATCTACAGAATGTCAACATCAATATATTACATATGAATGAGTCCCCTGTAATGTAGTGTAATAATAATAATATGAAGAAAACATTATCGGTTATGTCCAGAGGAAGTTCATTCTTCTTCGCTTGATATCTGAAACTTAAATAAAAAGAAACATTCATGGGAGAAAAGAATTAAAAGAAAACAAACAAAAAACTTGAAAAAAAAATGATTTTCATTAAGGTGAAAGTCCTCATAAGAATAAGTCTGTAATCTGCCAAATCTTAAGAGTTCCTATTTACAATGCCTCCCCTGACGGGACGGACTTAGACACCAGGGTTGTTTTTTTAACATGGAGAAAAGGAACATAAATAAAGGTTGTCTCAGTCGTGAAGGATTTCTCCTCTACTGAGAGAGAACAAGAAACTGAAGTGTAGAATCTAAAGAACAAATACTACACTTTGATCTTGGCCAGATCTTAAGAGTTGTCCATCTTGCTTACAAGCAAAATTCGGTAAATGTTTATTTTAACACAACGCTGAATATTCTAGTTCGTGTTTTTAGAGGGTTTCAGGGTCAATGACAACGAATCTGATATTCAAACCAGTTGCAAATTTACCGTTTCATAGTATTAACCCCTAGACCCCGGGAATACTTTTCACCATTTCATCGCATCTGTTAATGCTATGTTTTTACTGAAATGTATGTTCATGCACATGCGCATAGTCACGTGACGTTTTACAAGGCACATGAGTACATGGTGGACATTTCAAATCACAAATAGTTTTCCTAAAATAAAAAAGTTTTCACTTCATTTAATAGTAAAAATAAGTTTGTCAGTAAGTTTTCACGAGCGGTTTACAAAAACATATTTTTATGATTTTCGTTCTTTTTTTTGTTTTTTTTTTATTTGAAGGGTATTCAATTATAGAACTTGTATAATTTTTAACAGGTGCTTCTGCAGTTTAATTAACCATTTTTTCCGTAAGTATTTAACATCGTCGACATTAACCGAGCAGAAGAACCGTTTGAAACAAACAAGCGTATTGTTGCAAGAAAAATACAGACGAGTAAGGTTAAATATATATGTTTATTTCATTTCTCACCAAATCAGAGATTTAAGGCGTCGTCGTTATGATGGCCGGGCGTTGAGATAAACTCGTCAACGATCAAAGTTTCTTTAGGTTCGGTTGGGTGCGGGGCGGTGATGGCAGAAATGTGGCTTAGCGTGTGCGGCGACCCTTGTTAGCTGATGTCGCTTAGCGCGGGGTTGGTGAGAGGTGATGATTTGGTCTCGGCCGAAGAAGGAAAGGGGCTTGTATCAGGATTGCGGGTGAGATAGTAGCGGTGGGGGTGGGCGATGCTGGCTGTGTGTGCGTAGTAAGCTCAGCGTCTGATGTCGTTGGCGAGGGGTCGAATGCTGGTTGAAGACGGAGCGAGTCCACAGCGCACCAGCCGCACCACGCACCAGTGGCGCACTGGCGCACCACGCTAGGGCCGATCTGTCGGTTGTCGAAAAGGCTGGTATTTTTATAGTCATGAAGCAGACGTAGTAAGGAGCAAAGAAAGTGTTTTTAATCGCTGGCTTGAGTTTGCTTTTTGATTGTGTTTGTTTTTTGTGCTATAATGTGTTGTAGTGAACCGTCTGTTTGGTGTATGCATGCATGATTGCATGAGTTATATCGATTTGAAGCTAATAAAATTGTGAATATAATCTAGTCAGTGTTGTGAGGTTGCAATGTTTTGTGAATTATATATTGGTGTTTATATGCTTAGGAGTTGATGTTTGTGTTTTGTATTTTTGTTTTTTCTTTTGCTGTGCGGCTTTCTCTGGCGGTTTTCTTTGTTGAAATAAGGTGCGAGCTATTCTAATGATGTATGTATCTACAGAAATGGGATTTGAAGTTGTCATGTATATTTATTGAGTTCGTTTGTATTGTACCGAGGAACAGATTTGCCCTAGCGTCGCCATTGCTGGTTTCCGGTTTATTCATGGAGATATGGACGGATATGCGATATAACACGTTTAATATTTCACAAAAATTCTGTTTACATTTGCAGGAGCAAAAAAGGCGGAAGATAAGTCAGAAGACCACCCAGTTCCACCGCTATGCTCAAGAGGAGGATGGGGCAGAACTCGACTCCCCTACGATCTCAACTTCACCTTCCTTATTATGCCGAAGTCTCATGCATATCAAACTACATTCCTTAAATTTCACCTCATAACCCCGTGCCAATATCGGCAATCACATCAACTTCCAACACTGCTAGACACTACTAGCCTCTTCAACACTACTAGGCACTACTAGCCTCTCACACCCTGCTGGACTTAATTAACTCCTCAAACACACACAAAAAAAATCAGGCGAATTGTAATTCTCCAGCATATGACAACGATTAGGAAAAAGTTTGACTTGCATCACATTTCAATCTTCCCATTTCTCGACACTTTCAATTTTCAAAGTTTTATGCAAGTCATTTAATCTTTCTCTTTTTCAACACTTTCAAATTTCGACGCTACTCGTTTAATAGTTCCCTTTATTGGTGCTTTCAATTTTCAAAGTTCAATGCGAATCATTTTAATCTTTCCATTTTTTGACGCTTTCAAATTTCGACGTGACTCATTTAACATTTCGCTTTATTGATGCTCTTAAATTTCAAAGTTCGATGCAACATGTATAATATTTCCATTTCTTACTCGCATCAACTTTATATTTTATGCCGAAATAGCTTATAATTAAAAAAAGATTCTGTGTCAACATTGGAACGACATTGTAAATTCCGACCTGTTCTGGTCAGTTCTCAGAACTTACCTTGCTTGCCATCTTGA
This sequence comes from Euprymna scolopes, assembly GCF_053919585.1. Lineage (NCBI taxonomy): Eukaryota > Metazoa > Mollusca > Cephalopoda > Sepiida > Sepiolidae > Euprymna > Euprymna scolopes. The sequence goes on along the minus strand of NC_136488.1, from coordinate 172,917,993 downwards.
CTTCAGGTTTTTTATTACATCATTTTGGAGGCGAAGCTTTGTTGATATGTAAATTAATGCATACCAAACTACAGAAAACATGTCTGATTAATGAGTAATCAGCCGATAATCAAAGGACGATTGCTTGGCAATCCTTAATTGGACAATTTTCTTATCGGTGCATTCTTAATTGGGACGTTGCTCACTGTATCCTCGCCAAAACTCGAATAAAACACATGCAGAGGTACACGTAGGCAAAAGGAGGTACAGAAAGCGAGGGAGGGTAGGCTTTTGACAGGGTGTGGCACGAGGGTCTCCTCAGGAAAATTAGATCATACGGTATCACTGGTAGAATACTTAACATAATTAAATCCTTCTTAGATAAGAGAAAAATCCAGGTTGTCCTCGACGATCGTACATCTAAACAGTATGATATAAATGCGGGAGTTCCTCAGGGGTCTATCCTTGGACCTCTATTGTTCCTAATATTCATTAATGACCTCCCGACAAAATTGCCTCTGAGATGGGTATATATGCTGATGACAATACACTCTATAACAGGCATGACACGAAAACAAATGAACATATATCTAAAGAAATGGCAAAAACACTAGAGGATGACCTCCAATCTGTAGTGAAATGAGGACAAAAATGGATGGTCACATTCAATGCTGCCAAGACTAAACTGGTTTCCTTCAATAATTACAAGAAACCTTCTCTGCCACCAATAGCAATGGCCAGTGACTCTTTATCTGAGAGTACATCTTTCAAACTGCTTGGCCTAACGTTCACAGGAAACATGAGTTGGAACAATTACATTGAAAGCGTTGCCAGGGCCGCTGCAAAGAAGGTGGGCTCTCTCTATCGTGCTAGAAAACTACTAACACCCGAAAATATCCTTTACCTCTATAAGGCCATCATTCGCCCATGTATGGAGTACTGTTGTCACATTTGGGATGGTGCATCTGCTACTTGTCTCTCACTCCTAGACAAGGTTCAAAAGAGAGTCGCAAATCTGATAGGCCCTGAACTGGCATCTAAGCTTCAGCCTCTGTCCTATCGCCGAAACGTTCCATCCCTCTGCCTGTTCTACAAGTATTTTAATGGTGAATGCTCTGGCGAACTGTAGACACTTGTGTCCCCACGACGTAGACACCCTCGACAAACCCGACAGGCAGCTAAATCCCACCCCCACACAGTAGAGATCTCTAGATATAAAAGATCTTTCTACTCCAGTATTTTCTTCCCCAGAACCGCTAGACTCTGAAATTTCATTCCAGGCCACTGCTTCCCCAACTGTACTGACATGCAGAAGTTCAAGTGCAACGCGAACCGACATCTTGCTGCCCAAATCCCAACATAGTACCCAGTAGTTGTTGCCCCTGATAGTAGCCCCCTACACCAAAGTGGCAATGTGCCTTGTTTGGGGTGAAAATGTAATTAAAAAAAGCAAAGACTCCTTATTTTAATACACTAAATATACGGATGCAAAATATCCAAAGATTGTTAAAAGTCTAAATTTAAAATAAGTTCACGAAAATACCAATCTTTTTTTCTTTCTTTCACGTCTTTGTATTACAATTAATTATAACTTTTCTATCCGCGCTTGTGTTCCTTTTTCTCTAGCCTATATCACAATAAACCATAAACCTAATTTAGAAAAATTCCAATAATTTTTGCACCATCATAATTGCACCATCGTTTTATGCTAAGACAGTCACGACTTTATTAGAGAATTGTAGTATGAAATAGATTTATTTAAATAATTTACCAACATGATGTCATTGGACGAAATACATACAAGATTAAAGTATGGGATTGTTCGAGTTAGCGTTTTACTAGGATTCATGAACACTTCTTTTTTCTTTTGTTATTAATTTATTCTTTATAAACGTCTTAAACTTACTAAACACGAACACATAATTAATGTTTGATAAAAATTGACACAATTTAAAACTAAGTAATGCTGAAGAGAAAGTAGAAATCGATTTGTAAAGGAATGACATGTTTGAAGTGCTTTAAATAAGTTTCCAGACATTGTTCGTATGGACACTTTTATTAATAGTACATACATGAAACTCTAGTCCCCTTCGAAGTAATCTCCTCTGGCTGCAATGTACTTGTTGTACTGTTCCAACAACTTCTGGAAGGCTCCTTGGAAGTCTTCTTGTGTGAGGGTGTCAATGACCCTTGTGTCACATCCTCTTTCATCTCAATTGTCTCATAACGACAGTCTCTAAGGGTTTCCTTGAGCTTAGGGAATAACCAAAAGTCAGTAAGGTCAGTTCTATAGGAAGAGTTAGGAAATATCTTGGTGTCCATCTTGGTCAAATAATCTGTGACAAGGATGGAGTTGTGGGCAGGTGCATTTGTGCAAATCTTCCGCATCTTCAGTTCCTCACAAATAATTGTGTACAGTTCCCACACTGACAATAAACTGTGCACTAATTGCCTCTATAGACACACGACGGTTGTTATCCATGAAATTCTTTATTTGGCCAATCAACTCTGGGATTCTGACTTCCTTACTCCTCCCACATCTCTCATCATCCCTCACTGACTCCCTGCCGTCCATGAATGTCTTGTCACTTAAAAACTGATGCTCGATTTAAGCAAGATGGTCCAAAAGCATTCCATAGGTTTCTGCTACATTTTTTCTAAATTTAAAACAAAATTTTATTGTATATCCTTCTTCTAAAGTATCCTCACGTTCAGATAGTATTTTTGAAATTCACAAGCTGTGACAATCAAGCTTTAGTATGGTGTATTCTAATTTCTGCTGTAGCTGTTCATTAGAACCTGAAATCATAATAATTGGTCAATTATCTCATAAGATGTATAGCAATATCATACAGAATTTTCGAGTCTACAACAATTTTAAATATCTGCACAAAAAGTTTGGAAAGTTATTAAACGCGCCTAATATTTGAAGACAAACAATTAGAAGTGTTCATTTCCAGCAAATTTCAAAAGCTAACAGAGCTAGAAAATATTTCTAGCCTCAAGGTCAGTTGAAAATTCACACTTGTTATCAACAGTCTAATGCATTTCAGTGAAATATGAGTAATTTGAATTTAAGAATTTCTTTGTTCGATTAAAAGCATTGTGGACGCAGTAAATTCAAACAAAAGCTAAGCTGTCTCTCCTGAAAAAGTTTGTTTTTAACTGGTTAGGCATCATATTCCTTCTGATCTTTGGTTTGAAAATGATAATTTTGATGTCATCAGTTTGTTGAGAAATTGAGACAGGCTCGAAGGTGCAGTAAACTGCAAGCTAAATGCACCCAACAGGATAAACACTGACAGAGGTAACATGCGACCGAGAAAAGAGGTGGTGGTGGGGCGGACAATAGGCGTAGAAAAAAACCCAGTTGTAAACGAAAAAATAAATAAAAAGGAAAAAAGGTAGATAGGGCCAGAATGGTATTTGTAAAGGATACTTCTTTTGGCCAAGAGAGCGGTAAGTGCAAATTGACCATGACAGCCCGGCGCCGATCGCCAAAGACGTGAGTGGCTGAAGGGTACCAATGAAATTCCAATTTACAAAGCGACGATTGTTGGCTGCTCCCTGGTGGGTAAGTGGCCTCTATTGAAAAGACACGTGGCCTTTGTGGAATTGGATTTGGTTCATTTTTATGATCCCTCATAGTTAATTGAACGAGACCATTCTGGTTTTAATGGCCCGTCAAATTTCATTAGGCACACGCCGGCCGAGATTGGGGGTCCGCCTATTCTACTCGATTGCCAATAGAAGAAGAAAAACACCCCCTTTTCTGGGCATAGGCCGCCTGGTGAAGATTTGAACTACAACGGTTCCGACATCCTGATTGGCTAAAGGGCCGAATGAGAGGAAAAAAGGAAGACGATCAGGAAGAAGGCATAGTTCATGCCCCCACAATATAAGCAGCGAGTTTTAAGCGCAAGAGAGAGAGAGAGAGAGAGAGAGAGAGAGAGAGAGAGATCTGCTCCCCTGGGCTCGAATGAGCGAAAAAGACGACTGCCTCATCAATTGACCCTGTCACGTAGCTATTGATTTTTTATCGAAAAAGAAAGAACTTTGCAGTTAACAAACGGCCAGTCCCTAACTTAATAGCGAATTACGAAATGACAATTGTAACCTTTATGAATAACAAGGAATTTTGCATAAGAAAAAAAAACAAATATCGACTTGTCTTTTTAATTTGTTTTGCATGATTGCAGAAGCGCTTCTTGACGAGTCTCTTTCAGGTACTGGCCACTGACATTCTCATCAAGGAGACACGGAGACCAACAATCGGGGAGCGTTCCACCACTAGACGGCACGCAGGTGACGTAAGTGTCACAAAATGAATCACTGGATATTCCTATCAGTAGGGATTAATTTTTGTTAAAATGGCGTAATTCTATACTAACTTGTAATAAATTATTCACAAAATAAGGATAATTTCCTGTCATGTAGATAAAATAAAATCTTTGCCTTCTATCCATTACCTCTTTCTAGGATGGAGCAAATTGCTTATTTGGAATATCAATTCAATTTAAATATGTTGCTCTGCCCCACACCGTATTTAAAAAAAGTAGTTAACATTAAATGTTTATACTTTTTATAGTTATCGTCAACACATTCGTGCCATCTTAATATCATTTTAGATTTGAAATTAGTTACCGATAGAAAAATTTATGTTGTGTTCATGGTATTAACATGCAATCATCTATAAAAGTAATTTTATTTTGATTAGGCAAATCGCCAAAAGAACAAAATCTACAATTGTACGAAAATATTATCCTCATTATGGCATTATTTTTTAAGATGACGAAAATCGGCACTTGTACAGTTTAATCAAGACATTAAAAAATAAAAATATCGAAAAAAAAAAACGTTATATTGTACGTATTCGTTGTTATAATAAATTACTGTAACTCTTCAGGAAATGAATCATAGTTATTCCCCTTGGCCGGAACTAAGGATTCCGCCATATTGATTTTGCCAAACACGTGTATATATTTTAAGCTGATAAAACCTTTACGAAAGGCATTCTTATTCATTCTTCTTTTATCATTTCAATTTTATCAGCTTAAAATTAAAAAAAATTTTAAAAAATGGACAAATTACTGCGGCCAGACAGATTTAACACAGAACCAACTGCTCCGAATTCGGAAAAAATATACAAACATTGGAAGTTAACATTCGAATACTATCTACGCACGTTAAATAATGGCCAAATCGAAAACAATGCGCAAAATCTTTTCGCTTTGATCAATTCTGTCTCGGCGACAATTTTCGAAATTATAAGCGACGCCACGGATTACAACGGCGCCATAGAAACGCTAGACGCTATTTATATGAAACCAACAAACATTGTATTTAACAGACATCAACTCCTGACAAGTAAACAGAAACCGACACAAACCATCGACGAGTTCATGCAACAATTGGAAGTATTCACTAAATCTTGCGAATTTCAAGCGGTAAGTGCCGAGGAAAACAAAAAACAATATATACGGGATGCGTTCATTAGCGGCATCTCGTCTTCATCTATCCGTCAGCGCCTACTTGAAAAACCTTTCTCGACGCTACAAGAGACATTTACAGTGGCTAGGTCCCTAGAACAAGCGGAGAAGCATACGGCCAGCTTCGATTACCACCCGAGCGTAACAGCTACCGTAGTTCAACCAGAAGAAACTCCTTTAGCCGCTGTAAAAGGAAATACATTACAAAAAGGAATTTGTTTCTTCTGTGGGAACACACGGCATGCACAGGCGATGTGTCCTGCGCATAATGCCGAGTGTAGAAAATGTAAAAAAAAAAAATGGCCATTGGGCTAAGGTATGTAGATCATCCTCCTCTCCTGCTGCTGTGTTGTACGACCCGGACTCCCCACCCCCACCCAATCTCTCCTGACTAGGAACGGGTGCCAAAGAAAGACATCACCTACACCAAATGCGAAATAAATGGGCAGGTAGTGAATGCTATGGTAGACTCCGCCAGCGTGGGGACGTTCATTAGCAAAAATACAGCAAGAAAGCTGAAACTTTTTGTTATCCCCAAACTGAAAACCGTAGCATTGGCGGACCCGAATCATCATGCTAAAATCATCGGTGAAACTGTTGTTGACATCTCTCTAAACGGTAAAAACCACCACGCCATGATGGTGGAAGTAATTAAGGACCTGTTCACGGATATGATTGTCGGAAAAGACCTTCTAAAACAATATAAAACTGTGACGTTGAAATTCGACGGTCCCAGGGAAGAACTTGTTATTGGAGCGATGGGTAAGAGTAACAGTTTTCCATGTATCGAAATTTCTCCTCCTCCCCTCTTCTCTCATCTTTCTACTCGGACGACCCCTATTGCCACCAAATCTCGTCATCACTCATTCACTGACAACATTTTTATTAAAGAGGAAACTGCCAGAATGCTGAGCGAAGGCATAATAGAGCCCTCTATATCTCCTTGGCGAGCCCAAGTTTTAGTGACCTCTAACGAGAATCAAAAAAAAAGAATGGTGGTCGACTACAGCGACACCATAAATAGATTTACAGAACAAGATGCCTATCCCATGCCTAACATTACTAAAATGATTGATGACATAGCTCGATACAACATTTTTACAACACTTGACCTGAAGTCTGCTTACCATCAAATCCCAATTAGTCACGCCGATCGGAAATACACAGCATTCGAAGTAAATGGAAAACTTTACCAATTTACTTGTATCCCTTTTGGAGTCACTAACGGAGTGAGTGCCTTTCAAAGATGCATCGATGGCATTGTAGAAAGAGAAAAATTAACAGATACTTTTGTGTATGTAGACAATGTCACGATATGCGGAAAGGATCAACAAGAACATGATTACAACCTTCAAAGGTTTTATAATGTAGCAAAAAAATGCAACATCACACTCAACCAAAGTAAGAGCATCATTTCTACTACTTCTATCACATTTCTTGGGTACACAATCCAGAACAACCAAATTACTCCTGATTACCTGAGGCTAAAACCACTCCTTGAAATGCCACCGCCTCTAAATTTACAGTCGCAAAAACGAATAATTGGTATGTTCTCTTACTATAGTAAATTCATTCGAAATTTTTCTAAGATACTGCCGCTGAACCATAACAGGGAGTTTCCACTACCCCCGTCTATTCTAAATTCTTTTCAGACGCTGAAGACCGACTTAAGTAATGCCACCCTTATAACTGTTGACCCGGACAAAGAATTTGTAGTGGAAACTGATGCCAGTGAATACTGCATTGCTGCTACGCTGAACCAACAGGGTGGACCCGTTGCATTCTTTTCTCGGACATTAAGCCCAAACGAGATTAGACATCACGCGGTCGAAAAAGAAGCTGCTGCGATTGTCGAAGCTCTTCGAAAGTGGCGACACTTCTTACTCAGGAGACATTTCAAAGTTATTACAGATCAAAAGAGCGTCAGTTTTATGTTCGATAATAAGAGAAAATCAAAAATTAAAAATGATAAGATATGTCGTTGGCGGATCGAACTATCACAATTCAAATTCAGCATTACTTACCGCCCAGGAACGGAAAATACAGCTGCTGATATGTTTTCTCGCATCTCTGCATTAACGCACACTTTGCAAGACCTCCGCGACTTGCATGCTACACTATGCCATCCTGGAGTCACGCGACTCAGCCACTTCATCCGGACAAGAAACCTTCCTTTCTCTTTAGAACAAATTAAAAACATAACAGACTCGTGCCCCTCCTGTCAGTATTTGAAACCTAAATTTGCCAGTTGTAACAAAGGAACACTCATACAGGCTATACTACCTTTCCAGCGACTAAACATCGACTTTAAAGGCCCTTTACCTACTTCTGTACGTGGTAACAAATACTTACTCACCATAATTGATGAATATACTCGCTTTCCCTTTGCCTTCCCCTGTAAGGATATGACTAGTAAAACCGTGATCCATTGCCTAAACCAACTATTTGCTATTTTTGGCATGCCCGATATGATACACACTGACCGGGCTGCCGACTTCCTTGCAGGAGAAATCAAAGATTACTTACGTGGCAAAAGTATCGCCACCTCTAAAACAAGTAGGTATCACCCTGAGGGTAACGGGCAAGTTGAGAAGCTCAATGGAACTTTATGGAAGGCCATCCAAACGACCTTACACTCTAGCAACATGAAACTGCCTCATTAGGAAGATATACTACCAAACGCTCTCCATTCAATCAGGTCGTTACTATGCACTGCCACCAATACGACTCCTTATGAGAGAATGTTCAAATATAGTCGTAGATCTTCCTCCGGAACTTCTGTTCCCACTTGGGCGAAACCAGGCCCAGTATATGTCAGAAACCATACTAAGTCTAGTAAGCTCAACCCTCCATTAACCCCTGCTACCTTATTAGAAGTCAACCCCTACTATGCTCATGTACGACTACCCTCTGGTGCGGAAACTACTATCAATGTGTGAGACCTGGCCCCTTACTCCTCAAACCAAGAAGACGAACACGATGAAAACAATACTGCAAGCCCTGAAGCCCGTAAAGAACCGCCCCCTGATGAAAACAATATCGACGTGGAGGAGAAGAATCCCTTACCTGATCCTGAACATATCCATACTAGCCACGATGTGGATGCTGAGAACAAAAATCCCTGTGAGTCAGTGCGGAGATCGTCCAGAATGCGGCGGTTTCCAAGTAAATATAAGGACTTTTTAACCTAGTACTGAACTGACTAAATTTAACTTCTGTAATTCCATACTTAATTATTGTTGAAGGGGAAAATGTTATAATAAATTACTGTAACTCTTCAGGAAATGAATCATAGTTATTCCCCTTGGCCGGAACTAAGGATTTCGCCATATTGATTTTGCCAAATACGTGTATATATTTTAAGCTGATAAAACCTTTACGAAAGGCATTCTTATTCATTCTTCTTTTATCATTTTATCCATTATGGACTGAAGATCTCCGAAAAAGTATTTCGCTTAATTTGATCGAGTAGTTTGTTTGTTTTTTTTTTACAGCGGAAAAACACGTTTGTATGAGAGCGCATTGAAGGCAGACATCTTGAAATTTTTCTTAATTTTTGTTTGGAGTTTAGAAATGCCAAAGAGAGACAACTCCAGTTAAAGCGCCGACACTCCCTCCCCATCTTTAATACTAGCTTTTCTTCCTAAAAATCGACCTTTTGCTCGGTATCATAACAAATTGTTTTTTCGCTGTAAAACAAAAACTACTTGATGAAATTAAGTGATTTTTTTTTCGGAGAACCTCATTCCATAACGGATACGTAAAATTTAAACTTTTTTCGATATTTTCATTTTTTAATGTCTTGACTAAACTGTACAAGTACCCGAAAATCATTTAATACCATAGTAATAAATAATAAATAAATTATAATAAATTTTAATAAAATAAAAAGTAATAAATAATACAAAATGTTAAATGAAAAATGGCTTCAGTCAAGAAAGTCAAAAATCTACATACTTATCCTTTTTCTTTATTCTTTCGTCTCTTTTTCTCCTCTAACCTCTTCTCTTTAATTCTCAGCATGCCCTTTTTCTTTTGCAGATTTGAAGAAGGAATATATTGTATCACTACATGAAAATAAGCATTAGAAGTTTTTATTATATCAGACTCTCAGATACTTTCCCTTATTTGGTAAGAATGAAGAGAAAAAGTAAAAACAAACTTTATGGAATTCCATTAAAATGCATCTGTGAAAAGTGATTTTTATTTTAAACTAACTTTTATGGCAGGAACCAATGATATTCTACGTTTTTAATTTATATTAATCAATTTAAAAAAAAAAATTCTAATTTAATGTAAAAGTATCATCCACTTTCTGGCCAGATTATGTAACCCCCCCCCCCAAAAAAAAACGTTGATCAACTAATTTTTTGATTAAGTCAGTTTATCTTATTTCTAATTATACCGTAATAGAAAGCATTTTGTTTCGTATTTATCTGAATATAATATTATTCAATTATATTCGCTGAAAAAAAATTAGCTGTAAAGGTAAAAATAAAAAGGATGGAATTTTATCAGTGCAAATTGTTTTCTGCTATGAATTTTTTTATCAAGTTAATTTATTTCATATATAGCAGAGAGTAAAATATAGTAAACTAACGATCCACTCTAAAATATGGAAAATAAAATATTTCCAGGCTGTTAACAGAAAACGATGGTTAACAAATTCTAAATCAAGTTATTTTTTTATTTCCAACATTACGGCAAAACAAGTATTTTGTTTCATACATAGCAGAAAGAAGAAAACGTGATATAGCTAATGAAAAAAAATATGGAATTTTATAAGTGCAAAGTATTTTTTCTGATTTAATAAAGTATGATTTTTTAAAAGTATTTTGAGTTTTTTACTGGAAAATTGGAGGAGGGTGCCGAACCTTTAAAAAAATCCTTATTCTGCAAAACTATATAATAAATCTTTTCATTTAAAATATTTGTAATTTCTTTATTTGAAAAATGTCAGATTTCTCTTGAAACAATTACCCTCAGTAATTATATTAAATAGGAATTTAATTTGTTGTTTTGCCGATTGTTTGTTGTTTTACTAATATTTAACGTTTTTGTGAAAAACGACCAAATAGTTTGGCTTCGTTTTTCTTTAATATTTTTACAATTCATTTTTTTTGTTAAAAAATGTGTAACATCTATATACCTGTAAATTTGAGTTTTTTCACACTCTGACATTTATATTAAAAGCTTACTTTTTAAAAATTATTAAAACATTAATATACTTAATCATGGATATGTGAGCGACTATATGAAGATTAAATAATTTGCATGTATCCTTCAAAAACGAGCGTTAATTACTTCATTTTTTATTGGTTTCTTTTCAGTCTTATGCTAAATTCTATTCATGTATAGTTTTTACATTTTGCATAATTACGTACAATTTAAAATGGAAACGTTTTACCACATGCATATATATATATATATATATATATATATATATATATATATATATATATGACCTTGTCTGTGTGTGTGAAAATTTACTGCCAAACTCTTAACAGAATATTTGATCTAAAAACTTAAAATTTGGTTTCCAAGAACAAAAATATTTACATAATTTACAAAAAATATTTCCTTTATTTTTTAATTTGAGTTTATATAAGTCAAGGAGTCCCCTTTCTGGGACTAAAACTTGAATTTTTGTACAAGATATATAGATATCTGGGTATTCAATTACGATTCCTCACTACCTCTCTATGAAGCAATGAAGAACACAATTTTTATATCCCAAGTCGATCACTAAACTGTTATAGTTTATCTGTATTGTTCTGCTTTCTTGTTATTGCCAGATTCTAGAACAAAACTTGTTTTGTCTGGTGAGTGCTTCATAAGTCCTGTAGCAGCTACAATAACTGGTATGATTGATATCTCTCTAAGATTCCCGTTTTTTTTTTCATATCATACATGAGACCTTGATATTTAGTCTGTTTCTCTCTTTCAGCTTTGTTCAGACCTCCATCATTAGGGGACACTCACTTCAATCAAGGTTGCAACTCTTTCTGACTTATTCCATATAACTATGTCAGGTTTTACAGCAGCATTTTTAAGGTAGGTGGCTGTAAGGATTACATGGTCGTAATGTATGGTATATAAGTCATTTCTAACCATTCTTTCAAGTTGATGTTTCCAGAACTTGCTGCGACACTGGATGTTTAATTTTTTACAGATGATCCAATGGACATATTTACATACTCCATCATGTTTCGCTGTGTAGTAGCCTTCCCCTAAAAGAACCTTGCAACTTGATATCAGGTGACTCACACTTTCCAATTCTGTATAGCAGAACCTGCATTTGTTGTCATTAGTGATACCTGCCATCTTCTTGAATGCATTGGTCATCAATCTCTGGTCTTGAGCAGCCATTATAATCCTTCCTGGTCGTGGTGGAGGGATCCCCTCTTAAGCCAGTCCATAGAGACTTCTTTGTCTATGTATTCCTGAAAGAGTTCCCCCAAAATACTTTGCATGCTGATGTTGGTCCCACTCTTTAAGCTTAATCCTTTGCAAGGTCTCAGTATATTTCTGCCGGCTTTCTTGCTATTTCTGTGGTAGGCTTGTTTGGTGCTTCATCCTCATCTGCGAGACAGCCCTGACCAAAATGCTTTGTCAGCTGGGTGACTGATGTTGTTCTGCTGGCTCTTGTCTCTTGATGTTCATATACTATTGAGAGGGTGTGGTTCTGGGAGCTTCTCAGAGTGTCCTGTGCTCCCTATAGTTGCCCTATGTTGATGGTTGATCTCTGAGAGCCCTAGTCCTTCTCCTCTGGGCAAATACAGCCTTGGTAGACACTGATTTCTATATATTATTTTATGAAGCGTTAGTAGCATCTGTGTCTTTACATCTAGCCATTGATGTATTTTTGTGGCCAGTCAATGATACCAAAGCTGTATGTTATTACTGGCATAGCAAGCTGGTTGATGACAGTTATTCTATTTTTATTTGTAAGCTGTGTTTTGCAGATCTTCCTCACACGGCATACATATTCTTTACTAATCTTCTCCCTCATCTTGGCATGCTGTATGTTCTTATTTTCCTCAATGCCAAGGTACTTATAAGGCTCCTGCTTTTCTAGATTCCTGATGTTGAGGTCTTCATTTACTGCATATTTTCTGTGTGGGTCTTTTTCACAGCTCTGAGTGTACACTTGGCACATTTATCCAGGCCAAACTTCATTCCGATGTCATTGGAGAAAGTGTGTATTACCTGCAGAAGCTGATGCAGATTTGTATCAGAGCTGGCATACAGCTTAAGATTATCCATGAAGAGCAGATGGTTTATTCTCTTGCTTGGATCTCAATGGCATCTCTGACTCAAATTGTAGGCACTCAGATTGTTATTCAAAAGCTTGCTGAGTGGGTCTATTGCCATGCAGAAGAGTAAGGGAGATAACCTTGGAATATTCCCCTCTTCATCTTAACTTCAGGGATAACGGTCTTTCCTCCATCATGACTTAATGATATGGTGGTTTTCCACATCTGAAGGTGAGCTGCCAGTTTTTCTTTAATTACCAAATGGATTTTGTATAATTCAAGGCACCGAAGTAACCATGAGTGTGGCACGCTGTCAAATGCATTCTGGTAATCGATCCATGCCACGCTCAGGTTTCTTCGCCTCTTCCTTCAGTCTTCTAAGATGGTCTTGTTGATCAATAGCTGGTTTTTGGTACCAAAGCATTTTCTTCTGCACCCTGTCTGCTCTTTTTCAAGGTAGGTCCCAGAAAATAGGTGTTCATATATATCGTTGGCTACCAGACCAGTGAAAAGCTTGTAGGTGGTTGTTAGACAGCATATTGGTCTGTATTTATTTGGGCGTCATGTCTCCTTGGTCTTAGGCATGAGGATTCTGTCCCTCTCTGTCAGCCAGGGTGATGCTGCTTCTTCACCTCTTAGCATCATGCTGAAGCAATCACTGTAATGGCGATGGAGTGCAGTCAATGGTTTCAGGCAGAAGTTTTGGACATTGTCAATGCCAGGTGCTTTGTGGTTGGAGAATTATGCCAGTTTTCTTGTTACCATACCAGGAGTTATGACAGGTTCTGGCATCTGAGGCTTGATTTCGTTGAACCTAATAATATCTTCAATCCACTGGACTGCTTGATTGTATTTACCTTCTGTTTCAAATAGAGGCCTCCAGTAGTTTTCCAGGTCGACTATCAATAGTAATGGTGTCCCTTATAAGCTGCATGTAAAAATACATTTGGTTTGTTTTAAACTGCCTGTTTTTCTCCTGGTTTTTAATCCTCTGCTGATATTTTTTCCCCTCCAACTCTCTAGCTGTATTATGCAACCCCTCAATGTTATGATGGTGGCTTCTCTCTTTTTTTTTTTTTCATTTTTCTTAAACTTTTTCTTCTAGGGGATGGGACATCCAACCGGATGTCTGACATTTACCCCTATTTTAGTGAGTCCAACCAAGAGATCTTTTCAGGATTCTAGCCGTCCCTTTCAGTGCAATCGTTTGTATTTCACTTGCACTTGGTTCACCGGGTATGCTTGCTATGTACTTTTTAAAGTTCTTTTTCATAAGCCCAGTTGCTCCTATGATGACTGGTATAATTGAAACGTCTTCTAACTTCCAATTCCGTTTCATATCATACATAAATCCTTGATACTTTGTTATCTTTTCCCTCTCAGCTCTGTTAAGCCCTGTATCATTGGGTACACTGACCTCTATTATGGTCGCTTTTTTGTTTGCTCTGTCCCAAATCACTATATCTGGTTTAACAGCTGCATTTTCTAGATATGTACCAGTAGGAATTATGCAGTCATAGTGAATTGTGTAGTTGTCATTCCCAACTGTTCGTTCGGGTATATGTTCCCAGGATTTCTAACTACACTGAATGTTGAGTTTCTTACATATCTTCCAGTGAAGGTATTTGCAAACTCTGTTATGGCGATCTGTATAATAACCATCTCCAAGTAGGACTTTGCAACTAGAAATCAGGTGACGCACACTCTCAACCTCAGTGCTACAGAACCTGCATTTATTATTGTTGCTTAGACCACTCATCTTTTTGAAGGCGTTCGTCATGAGGCCCTGGTCTTGTGCAGCCAATATCAACCTCTCTTGGTCGTAATAGAGGGATCCTCTTTTGAGCCAGTCCAGGGAACCATCCCTACCGATATATTCTTGGGATAGTTCAGTCAGTAGGTATTTTGCCCGTTTATGGTTGGTCTATTCTTCTGTTTTAACACTATGGAACTGGCTAGTGTATTTTTTCCGACTTTTCTGGGCTATGTCAGTGGCAGGCTTGTTTGAGTTCTCAGTATCATTTGTAAGGCAATGCCTTCCAAAATGAGTGGCAAGTTGTGTTATAGATGTTGTACTACTTGCTCGGTTCTGATAATGGTCTTTAATTTTCATCAGCTTTGAGTTACAGCTTCTCTCTTTTTTTTTTTTTCATTTTTTTTAAACTTTTTCTTCTAGGGGATGGGACATCCAACCAGATGTCTGACATTTACCCCTATTTTAGTGAGTCCAACCAAGAGATCTTTTCAGGATTCTAGCCGTCCCTTTCAGTGCAATCGTTTGTATTTCACTTGCACTTGGTCTCTCCAGTATGGATTCTCATATGTTTGACTAAACTTGAGTTAGAAGAACAAGAATAATCACACACATTACAAGAATAAGGCTTTTCACCTGTATGTGTTCGAACATGTCTGACTAAATTTGGTTTACGAGAACAAGAATAATCACACACATTACAAGAATATGGCTTTTCACCTGTATGTTTTCGCATATGTAGGACTAAACTCGAATTAAAAGAACAAGAAAAATCACACACATTACAAGAATATGGCTTTTCACCAGTGTGTGTTCGTATGTGCCTGACTAATGTGACATTACAAGAAAAAGAATAATTACACACATTACAAAAATATGGCTTTTCACCAGTATGTGTTCGTATATGTCTGACTAATACTACATTAGAAGAAAAAGAATGATGACACACGTTACAAGAATATGGCTTTTCATCTGTGTGAGTTCGCATATGTATAACTAAATTTGCTTTACGGGAACTAGAATAATCACACACGTTACAAGAATATGGCTTTTCACCAGTGTGTGTTTGAATATGTCTGACTAAATGCGATTTACGAGAAAAAGATAAATCACACACATTACAAGAATGCGGCTTTTCCCCACTGTGTGTTTGCATATGACTAATTAAATATGATTTACAAGAACAAACATAATTACATATACTACAAGAATACGGCTTTTCATCACTGTGTGTTTGAATATGTCTGATTAAATTTGCTTTACGAGAACAAGAAAAATCACACACATTACAAGAATGTGGCTTTTCACCTGTGTGTGTTCGCATATGTGCAACTAAACGTGATTTATGAGAACAAGAATATTTACATATTTGACAAGAATGTGGCTTCTCTCCAGTATGTATTTGACTAGGTTTCACTAAACTTGACTTACTAGTACCAGAATATGGCTTTTCACCTGTGTGTGTTTGTATATGTATGTCTAAATTTGATTCATCGGAAGAAGAATAATCACACTTATTACAAGAATATGGTTTCTGTTTCAGATGTGTTTCCATTATTTTGTTTGGAATTCCTTGAAATGGATTTATCACATTTGTCATAAAATATTTATTTTCTGCAATGGTTGTTTAAGTTTTTATTTTAACTTAAAATTAATTTACTTTGTTGCTTCATTTGAATGTGATCATGTATGATTCATGTTCAACAGTTTAAATGTATGCAAATATCCATCAGATATAAAGATGTCCATAAGTAGATTATTATAAGTTATTTCTCAAGTCAACTTCATATATTATTTTAAAATAGACATTCCTGAAAAACAACGTCCAAAGAAAAATTAAGTTTGTTTAAAAAATCCTTGCATTCAGCATGTGTGACATTTTTCATTATTTAGCAACCCTTTCTTAAATTACATAATCCAGAGAAAATACTTTTACAATAGATTTCACTTTTGTATTCAACATTAGAAAATACAAAGTAAATTTCGAAGGTAATGATGATTCATCCAAATTCATGGAATCTTTTAAGCAGGAACATCTGTAAATGAAAAATAAATTAAAATTATATTATTTACAATTCAATTGGTCCAATATCCTGATTTTTTAATAATTTTCAAAAACAAAATTCCTTTTCAACTTTACTATGGTATAATACTGATTGTAGTAGTCAAGCAATCAAATAAAACTTTGGCTGGAAATTAAAGATTTAACAAAAATCATGTCTTTTGATGTCATTTTGTAAAATAACTATCAATTTGATTGAAAACTTTCTCAACAAACAGAATTATAGAAGTTCTCCCATGACAATTAAATATTTTCAGTACTATACTTGAAATTAAAAATCTCATATTCAATCATATATTTATTAATAATAATGTGACTAAAATAAATTAAAAAAATAACTATGATCAGTTCTAAACAGTAGAAAAGATTGAATATTCGACAAGAATTGCTAAAGAAATATTAGTGAGTAAAAGTATATCAATTATAACTATTTAGTAATCAAGTACTATATTTCTTCAACACAGTCCATACTGACCAACTTAACTGAATGATAAATTGTCCCATTTAGCTTCACCCATTTAAATTTCTTATAAGTTCCTTATTGTACTTTAGCAAAGTTCTTTCATCTTAACTTTTCTTAAAGATACAACATTAAGTATTTCTGCAAAAGCAACAAGTTCTCCTTCTGAAGCTAATCATTCAATAACATCACCAAAGAAGTCGATTTCTTGACATTCCACTTTTTCAATATTTTATCTGTCTACGTAGAGATCAGTAGTCTTGAATTGTGTCAAATAAACTTTCTCTAGACGATCTGACTACTCAATCGATTGTTGGCAGTCAACATTTTCTATTTGCCATTTATCAGATTCTTTCACTTCAACTTGTTGATGTTGCTTCATGAGGGAACGGAGAATGCCAAAAAATATATAAATATCTATATATATATATTTATATTACACGTGGGAGCACAGTCTTGGGCAAGTTCATCCATGCAATCCTGAACACCTCTGACAATTTGTCACAACACGCTCTCAAACAATATTGTCAACTCAACATGACACAATCCCAAACAACACCGTTGATCAAAACATGATCCCGAACAACACCATCGATCTGACATGCCATAACGAGATCATGAACACAGTAACACAGAGCAATCTTTTTCAACTGCCCCTGAATGACTTATTGGCTTATCTTTTATAGCTGATGGACAAAACTCAATCGCCACTGTAGGTAGGATGGATGTAGCTCATTGATAGACATTTAAGTTGCAGTCTAAATGTCTCGGGTTCACTTTTTGCTACAGGTAGGCCCGACTCATACACTGGCACACAATTCTTCATGCTCGTTACACTCTTCTCTGATCTCAAGATCACACAAATGATAATGTTAGGCAGTTGGTTTTCTCTTGGTACTTTGCTTTAATAGTACAGGCTTATGAACTTACTCAGTGATGCCTTTGTCTGTTGCATCATTAAACTATTCCTGCTCTGGATTCTTGGATGCATCATCTTCTGAGGAGCTTTCTTAATCTGGCCGTTTGTACAGCAGTGGGGCTTTGTCATCTGAAAAGGTAATTTCATTACTGATTACACAATTATGTCAACATGTTGGACAGACATCCTTTAAGTGGTGTGTAGTTCTACTGACTGAAATTGAGTGTTGGCTATTGATTTTTGTTACTGTTCCTGTGCCAAACTATGTTGTAAATCTTCCCTGTGGATTCTTCACCCAAATCGCATCTCTCTCCTGGTACAGATTAGCAACGGGTAGCATCACTTCATTGATACCCTTGACACGGATCCTTTAAGTGTATAGCACATTTGCAGGTGTTGTTATGGCCATCTTTAGGCATGACACCGTGCCAGTACACTGCCTCTAAGATCGTGCACCTTGTTCTTGTCACAATGTAAACTCCACAAATATCTTTCCACAAAACACTGCGCCATTATCTGTGAGCAATTTAATCGACGGCCCCCTTTCACAGAATATACTCTCCATGACACTAACAGAATCCTGTAAATGCAATTGCTTCCAAATAGCAAAATAGCTAAGGCTACAGTCTATCAACGCCAAGTACAACTGAGTGCCGAAATAGGTTATATCTATAGGTTATCAGGACGTCAAGTTTACCTGGCTTCCAATGCACTGGAGCTGGATCTATAGTCTGACATTCTTTACAATCCCCAACAACTACCTGCACTTCAGTTTCACTTATTAATAAGTTGACTAACTTCACAAAGTCCTTTTCACACCGAGATGTCCACTAGCCCGATGAATTGGCTGTATTTGAAACATATGTTGTTATGTGGCCATGGCACACACAAGTTCTGGGCATTCTGTAATTTTATGGATCTCATTCAACCATTGCTGTGGTACCCAATAAGTTGATCACCTCTGTTATCATTAGACTTACCGAGCACTACATTGTCACTGCATACTTCAAGGCCACATCTCGGATCGTGGAGAGATGACACCTAAGCAACATTTCCAAGGCTGCTTTGGTGTGCATTCTCATCTGTCCAGATAAGGTGTCAGTCATTCACCAATATACACATACAGAATCCATTTGTAAATGTATGGTTTTGGCTTTCCACTGCAATGCAAGGTTGACACCTCACAGCACAGCATCAAACTCAGCTAAATTTATATGCTTGACCTCATGCACTGCTCAGAGCCACAATTGCTTTCCACAACAACACCTGTGGCAATGGAACTAGTGTCCCCCACACTGTAACATCTTCTCCACAGATACACCAGTCATCTTTCACTGGATCATCCTGGGCTGCTCTCAAACAAATGTCTTCGATTATCCATCCTAGAAGAGGGTCTGGCACTTTGTTATTCCATCCAGTATTCCATCATATTTGCCCTTCATTTTATAAATGCTGTGATGACATGGACCAGCCACACATTGGTGAGTAAGTCTATCAGGCACTGCTGGAAGGTCACTTTCATGCCACCATAAAATATTTTCCATGCTCCTCCTGGACACATAATCCCAACATGCGTGAGCCCATGCTTTCCAGACCAAACGTCTCAAAATGTTCCTTGACACGAGTTGCCAGCTCATTTCCATGAAGTGTTTTACTTCCGAGTGTTCTGTTCATACTCTGCAGAGAAATTAGACTCGGTAATGGTGATAGTAGCAAAATTGGTCTTGCTGAAATGTGGAAAAGTTACCTCACCGGCACTAGACACAGCTATTCTTCCCAGTCGCTTGATTGCGTCCAGCCCAAGCAATAAATCAAATCCCAGTAAGTATCCATCCACAACTAAGATTTCTATGCTAAGGCTTCACGTTGCAGCAAGGTTAACTTGCACCACTCCTATACCACAGCAGCTAAGTGTGCTTCCATCTACTTTGAAAACAGGGGTCACTTTCCTCATCCATTTCTTGCAACACAACTTGCATACTAGTGACTGATGCATCCATAATCCACTAGAGCTGTATGTGGTAGTCCACTGATGTGAACAGTTATAACTGGCAATGCACCATTTTTACCAGTTTGGCGTATGAGATTGGTGCTGAATTCCCACCCCCTTGCTCATTTCCTGAACAAAATCGAGCAATGTGCCCATGCTGCTGATATCGATAGCAGGTGATATTTTTCCAAGGCTTGACACCAACATATCTGCCCATCACACTATCCAGTAAACAATTGCTTGCCCTAAGATTGAGTCCTTTACAATTATAACACTACCACGAAGTATCCATCTCCTTAAATCTGATTTGTGTCTACCGTGCAGTTCTGTAAAATGGCATGAGCATGTGCCAGCATGTGTGACAGATCTAGTTTATCCATCTGGGAGGATACTTGTAACAAGTTTTCCACATGTTCAGACAATCCAGCAATGAATGCACATTGCAAGCATTGATCCGATACGCCACCAAACAGGACTGCAAACCTATATAGTTCTGCCAAAAATACATTGATCGTTTCACCTGGATGGAGGCAGCATGCTGCAAACTGCTTCCATGCATTTGATGCGCTTCACCTCACTCAGCTGACATATCAGTTCAGCTTTCTCCAACCACTGCACTCTTGACAGTTCAGGTTCACTGCCATCAAGTACAAGCATGGGGTTTAGATCAAAGGCCATGATGGCTGAAATAGCTTGTTACTTCACGAGGGAAGAGAGAATGACAAAAGAAAAAAGAAATATAAATATGTATATATATTTATATTACACATGGCAGCATGGTGCTAGACAAATTTGTCCACGCAATCCTGAACACCTCCAACGATTCAGCATGACACACTCCCAAATGATACTGTCTACTACACAGGACACGATTCCAAACATCACCTTGATCGACATAACACGATTCCAAACAACACCTCGATTGACATGATACGATTCTGAACAACACCTCGATTGACATGCCATGATATGATCACGAATGCAGTAACACAGAGCAATCCTTTTCAACTGCCCCTGAATGACTTATTGGCTTTTTAGCGCCGTTGAGCAAAACTCAATCATCACTGTGGGTAGGGTAGATGTAGCTCATTGATAGACATTTGAGTTGCAATCTAAAGGTCTCAGGTTCGCTTTTTTGCCGCAGGTATGCCTGACTCATGGCATAATTCTTGTGGGCTTCCATGAATGCTTGTCACAGTTGACCTTCTCCTTCACAATCTTGTTTAGAAATAATTTCAAGAACCTCTACATTCACATCATATCACATTCAATAGAATCTTCAAGGAGGGCCATTTGTTGAAATTCCACCCTTTTCAATATTGTATGTCTACATAGAGATCAGTAGTCTTCTTTTAAATTGTGTCAAGTACATTTTCTCTAGAGGATGCGACTTCTTAATCCATTGTCGATAGTCAACATTTTATCTTTGGGATTAAATTCTTTCACTTTCACTTGTTTAAAAAACCTTTCATCTTTTCTTAATGAAAATACCACATTAAGAATTGTTGCAAAGGCACAAATTACATAGATATCAGTTGACTTCTCAATCCATTGTTTGCAGTCAACATTTTATCTTTGATATTTATCAGACTCTTTCACTTCCACTTGTTAATTTGATCCATCACAATCCTGTTTGGAAATCATTTCAAGAATCTCAACCTTCACATCACTTGAGCTACTCCTCTTCATCACTAGAATAGTTATAACACATTTGACAGTAATCTTAACAAGTTCTTTGCATTAAACTGTATCAACTTTATCATTCTTTAACAGAGGTGTGAGGACACATTGCAGTTTATTCTATCACTCTCTCTAAAATTTCATAGGTGATAGAAAAATATATTTCTTTCAAAATCATTATAATCTGTTCTTTGCAGTGTTTTCATTTCTTACACTTATCCAACTCATTAGATTTCTTCATTACTACTACTACTACTACTACTACTACTACTTAAAAGAGGCTTATTATTATTTTGTAGTTTACGTTTAAAGGGAAATCTGTAGATTTATGTGTTCAAAACACCACAGCAGAAAATATTAATATGGTGGTTAAAAAAAGAAAATAATAATTTAAATTTAAAGTTTGAATAAATTAACTTAAAATCTCTGGAAAAATAATTATCAATTTTCTAACGATAATTAGCAAATTAATGTTTTAAGATAGGGAATTAAACAAAATATACTTACTTTTCTAAAATAAAAAATATAAAATTAAATAAAAAAGTAAAAAATAAAAATTGCATATTATCTAAAAATGAGGGTGATGGTAAAAAATGTCTGCTGTCAAATATAAACACAAAATGTCTGCTGACTTTCGGAAAACTATGAAACATGTTTAATGTAATAATTTGATTTAATTAATTTAAATTTGTTGCAATAAAAAAGGGAATGATTACTTAATCAGAATATTTTTGATGAACCAAGTAAATATTTATTTATTGTTACCTGAAAAAGTTTCTTATTTAACTTTGCGTTAGTTTTTTCTATTCGGTAATATTCTCAAATTATTGATTAATGATTTTTCTTTGGAATTTAAAATAAAACTTTTATAAAATGTCACTTGAAACTTTTTATTGTTACTGTATCAATTTTAGCAATTACAAATTTAGAGTTTTTTTAATTGTAAGATTAATTAAAAAATAGGCAAAAAAATTCTTTATTAAGAATTAAATAGAATTCAACTTTGAAAAAATGTATTTATTAATATCAGTTAAAGACTTAGATTTTATTTTTTCACCGTTCTGTCCACCCATACTTCTTCAAACTAATCATTAGTATGAATTATCGCATTGTTTTAATATTCTTTAGTGGACCAATACATGATTTTTTAAGATTATAAAAAAATTCTCAGCTGATGTTTACACTTTTATGCGCATAAAGGAAATATTAGAATACCACATTAATAATTTTCATGAAAACGCTTAACATTAAAATGACATGTATTATTTTTTCAATTATATAATTTGTTTTAGGAAATATTGGCTAAAAAGAGCTTAATTCAATGATAATATCCTTCGTATGAACAACTAATTTTTCTTATACTTATATTGATTTCATTCATACACCTCTTTCATAGTCATATATGGAAATATATTTTTATGAATTTAATTAACGGCTATGCTTTATTTTCGTAAAAAAGGAAAAATAAATTCATGTGTTTTTATATTAAGAAATATAACTTTATAAAAATGATTTTTTTACACGAAATAATACATTTACACTAACATTTAAAAAAAATAATGGGTTTATTACATTCTGTGATTGTAAATTAATAAGTATTGAAAATGTCATAAAATTTGGTTAATTTCTTAAATTTTGATGAATTTTTAATTGAAAGGAGGGGGTGAAAATGTTTTTACATTTTGGAGATCGGTCATTCATTTTGCATGTATCTATTATATGAAAATCAATGAATTTTCTTTTCTTCAAGAAAATTCTGAAATGAGTGAACGTTTTATATATCATTTTATTGAAATCCTTTGAGATGAGTAAGTAGTGTATTTTTTCTTCAAGGCCGCTGGTGCAATGGATAGAGGCTCTACAGTTCCAGGTGAGCATTATCTAAAGATAGTGGTTGCAATCCCACCCAAGGCTTTTAAATTTTACTAGGATTTTACCTCCTCAAGAAGTTGTGAAGAGGAGGTGCATGTGACCGAATCTGGTGAGGTTCACTTCCTTAGAGTGAACATATCTTGATGTGCTGGGACCAAAATTAATGAGCCTGACTTCAGTGTCATCTTTGACCAACAGAAGGAATAGACTGCCTCATGGAATGAGATGGGTGAACAAACACCAAGTGATATGTAATCTATTCTGAGTTATACCAGCATGTTGAAAATTGTGATTTTGTTGTGTAGGTTGGTTTGTGCAAAAAGAGTTCAATGGGTTAAGTTATTCCCGTATGTCAAATGCTGTATCTAAAGTCAGGGTTACACCTGAAATAGTTCATTTGGTTCACATGAGAGAAAACGTGGAAAGAAAGCGAGAGAGCATAAAAGAGAGGAAGATCTCTTTTTGCTCATATGCAAGTGCAGTCTGGCTTCTGATTTGGGGCAAAACCGGCGTGTAGGGTTGGATGCCAAAAATACGTCAAAAAAGAAACGCAAAAAGCTTAAGTCAACAATGCAATGGCTTCCCCTAATTCACTCATAGACAAAATAAAGTAATCCGTGCTAGAAAATTGGCGTTATGTTTTCATTGGAGATGTTCCTTGCATCGACCAGTGATGGGAAGAATTTATCCCAGAGAAGACAAAGATGACAGAAAAAAGGTACAGAGAGCTTTATCGTGTATATACATAGGCACACACACACAAGATGTATCACGATCACATGTATAGACATGTACTAAGAGACACATGCTAATAATAAGACATAGATTACAACAAACAAAAATCCTTCCTCAAAATATAACATTGTCAGTTTGATGCTGCAATGACCATTTTCGTGATCTGATGACACGAAGGAACATGGTTACATGCAAAACAAAATGAGAGAAGAAAAACATGCAAAAAAAAAAGAAAACGTGAATGAGTCCACAGACCTATAAAGAAAAAAAAACACTCACACACAGAGTTAAGAACTATACACAACTTAAGGGTCCTTAAAAGGAGCTCCACCACATCTATACACACCCGACTGTATAAATGTATGTAAGACTTGGGTATATAATTAAATGGGGAAGATGCACGTGGCGAGATTTTGAGACAATTACAAAAAGGCAATTAGATCCACCCACACATATACACAAGACGCACATAGCAACAGTCATATAGACACTTTATATAGAAAGGCACAAGAGAACATATCACGAATTAGTTATATATATATATATATATATATATATATATATATATATATATTATACAAAAAAGATAGTAATACAATAAGCATTCACAGAAAAAAGAATTGTGTTTAAATTCACAGAAAAAAGAATTGTGTTTAAATTCACAGAAAAAAGAATTGTGTTTAAATTCACAGAAAAAAGAATTGTGTTTAAATTCACAGAAAAAAGAATTGTGTTTAAATTCACAGAAAAAAGAATTGTGTTTAAATTCACAGAAAAAAGAATTGTGTTTAAACTCACAGAAAAAAGAATTGTGTTTAAATTCACAGAAAAAAGAATTGTGTTTAAATTCACAGAAAAAAGAATTGTGTTTAAATTCACAGAAAAAAGAATTGTGTTTAAATTCACAGAAAAAAGAATTGTGTTTAAATTAAGAAAAAAGAATTGACCATGAGGGTGAAAAAAGTAATCATTAAAGAAATACAAAAAAAAAGAGAAGATCGTCACAAAAAAACAAAATAAGATAGAAAAAAAGATAGAAAAACATATAAAAATAAGATAGTAAAACCTGTAAAACAAAGAAATACGAATAATTTCAATAATGGAAAGTGAAAACATATTTAATGAAAAAAAAATGTAGTTATGGTAAGAATGAAAAAAAGAAACGTACATACACACACAGTTAAGACGCACAAGAAATATGAAAACATGAGATATACACAGATATTGTGCGTTTGCAAATGAAAACAAATTGTGTTTAAATTCACAGAAAAAAGAATTGTGTTTAAATTCACAGAAAAAAGAATTGTGTTTAAACTCACAGAAAAAAGAATTGTGTTTAAATTCACAGAAAAAAGAATTGTGTTTAAATTCACAGAAAAAAGAATTGTGTTTAAATTCACAGAAAAAAGAATTGTGTTTAAATTCACAGAAAAAAGAATTGTGTTTAAATTCACAGAAAAAAGAATTGTGTTTAAATTAAGAAAAAAGAATTGTGTTTAAATTCACAGAAAAAAGAATTGTGTTTAAATTCACAGAAAAAGGAATTGTGTTTAAATTCACAGAAAAAGGAATGGTGCTTAAAATTGTGTTGAAAGTAAGAAAAAAATAAAATGTTTGTTCTACTTAGGAAAACTTTTTTTTAAATTGTTAGAATATGGTTGAATTGTGATTTGAATTATAAAAGAAAAAGGCTTTGATTTACTGTAAAAGAACTGCAGGTAGAGAGAAAGGGGAAAAAAAAGAAAGCGACAAGCAAGTTTGAATGTATGGGGTCTTGATTTGTATCTTATGAAACGCTGGCGCACCTTGTTTGGTCTGTCAATACAGTTGCCCACACAGAAAGAAAAAAAATGAAAGAAAAAAAAAACTTTTTAGGGTGAATTATGCATGTTAACTGTTTTCTAAAACAAATGATGTTATTTTTTTCCAGGGACTTTTTTTTATGAGAGACTTTTTTAAAGATCATTTATTAGTTGTTTGTAGGTTACAATTTACTTTTAATTGCTAGGACAATGGTTAGTTGGATAGTGGTTGAAGATCGATTCTTATTGTTTATAATTGTATTTTGTGTTTTGTTAATGTAAGTTGTATTGGAAAAATGTTTATGTATGTAATTGTTGTAAGCTTTGTTTTGGGGAAGCTTCTTCTATTGTTGACTTATGAAACATAGAAAATTGTATAGAAAAAAGAGCAAATGAAGTGATTTTTCATTGTAATAAACCGGTATTACCTGGGAATAAAAGTTTGTTTTAATGCAAGTGAACTATAAATTCATTGTTTTGGGTTGGAAATATTTGTGAAAAAAATGTTTTCATATTTCTGAACACCTAACGAATTGAACTGTTGTATATGTTTACTGTTTTGTGATTTTATGGTGGATTTTTGTTGTATTTAAGGGCATTACAATGATTTGTAAAACTTTGTGTGAAATCGATTTTAGGTGTATTGAAAAATGTTGATATAATTGTAATATTGGTTGTATAATTTTCCTTGGAAAGCCTGTCACACCCTAAACCGGTTGAGTTAATTTTAAGTAAATAGAGAGCAATATATAATTATAAAAAAAAAACAGAATTACGAGATGGCTAATTGAGATGCAGAGGTCAGCATGGGTAAAGATTGATAGGTTGAATGTTATGCTACGGTCATGATTTATTTTATTATTTTGGAAATGATTTGCACGGTTTATGCTTTGTTTTGTGATTTTCTTCAGCCACAGATGGTTGCCAAGGAAATTCAGTGTTCACATTTGCTATGGGCCAGAAAAGGCAAGTTTTAGCTGAATCTTGGAGAAATGGATTTTCCACATAATGAAAAAAAGATGTGAACAGGAGCCACTCATTAGCCTCAGCGAGTTACGAATGCCTAACCTTGGAGAATACAGATTATGCCTCTGACATGAAGTGGACGGTTCTAATGGCAAAAGGATTGCTATTAGGTAGCAAATCACTTGGGTGATGAAAAGTGAAATGGCGTATAAAATAGAAGAAAAAAGGGCTGACATACATAACACATTAATCAGTAGATTGGATCCCAAATGGGAGTGATAGTATAACAAGAAACCTTATTAAGTCTTTTGATGAGTATATATGTGGGTTGATCACAGTTTTTTTACTCTGCGCTTTGGCAGAGATGTAGGAAAAATCACACATGGTCCTTTGAAACAATAGTTAGTAAATTAGTAAGCATGTTACACTGGTAAAAGGCGAGTAAGGTTAGGGGTGTGACATTTTTCTGAATCTGTGCCAGGAGCTAAGTTTCAAAGGTTTCGCTATCCAAGTGATTTGGTATGTAGAAGATATCTCGTGTGTTTAGATATCTGACTGTCATAGCTATGTAATTAGAGGTTTTCAGTTTTGTTCCCCAGAATTATGGTATGATTAAGATGATGGAAAGTATAAGTTGATGACAGAAATATGAGAATGGTCTGGTAACACCCATGGGAGAGGAAGAGTGTCAGAAAATCTGGCAGATGACTGAATCATCGAGAGGTCAAGTGCTTGAGGGCCTCGGTGGTTATAATTATAGATTTTCTTCAACTTTAAGTCAAGAGTCAACGAGAAGGATTTTCCTGCATTGAAAATCTGAGTTCATGAAGCTACGGGCTGTATGGTTGTTGGAGTGGTCAGTGGTATTATGGTTGTCTGGGTGGTCAGTGGGGATGACTAATCAAAAGGAATTAAATGGAAAACTTTTACAATATAATGGGAATGTCTGACCTTTTCTTGACTGGTTCATGTGAAAGAAAACATTGAAAAGAAAGAATGAGAGAGCATAAAAGAAATAGAGGAATACATCTTTTCACTCGCATGCAAGTACAGACTGGCTTCCAATTTGGGCGAAACAGATGAGTCAAGTTGGATGCTAAAAGAAGATACACACGTTAATAATAAGATATCCATAACAACAGACAAAAATTATTCCCTTCCGAAATATAACACAGGGCAACTAAAAAATTGAAAACAAGAGTACCCCATAGCAAAGCCTATTTAGTCTGAATACAA
The DNA here is from genome assembly GCF_053919585.1 of Euprymna scolopes. Lineage (NCBI taxonomy): Eukaryota > Metazoa > Mollusca > Cephalopoda > Sepiida > Sepiolidae > Euprymna > Euprymna scolopes. The sequence continues at coordinate 172,889,794 of NC_136488.1, read as the reverse complement.
AAAAGAACTGCAGCTATGATTGAAAAGTGGTGCCATATCCAGAAAATAACCTGATCCAGCTAAGGCATTAATTCCATTAATAGCACAGACGAACAAGAACAAAGTGATCTGTGATGGACTATAGGGAGCTCAATGCCTTTGTCAACGCTTCTACAGGATTTATTTATACAGAAGTTGCAGGAATGGTGGCATGAAGGCTAAGATATTGTCATACTGGACCCGAAGAAGGCCTACCTTAAAGTGCATATACAGAAATCAGTCTGGCCTTTCAGATAGTGATGTTTAAGAAGCAAAGGTATTGCCTCACACAACTTGGGTTTGGCCTGAATGTTACACTAATAATGCAATCCATTAGGAACTCAGTAATTTCCCCCGGATATTTTTTTTTTTTTTTACAAGGGTGTCACCACTTATCAAGGCCCAGAGGCCACTCGAGGATAAGGGTTAATAGGTATACATTAGTCATTGTGATTTTAGCATAGTAAACAGTGGGAATTTTGAAACTTGGATTACTTAGGGGGACGATTCAATTAGAACTTGTTCACATTGGACTTTTTCTTTTTTTTTTTTTTTCATAGGTATCAACTCATTATCAAGGCCAAGAGGCCACTCAAGGATAAGGGTTAAAGAGTGTACAGTAGAAATTGGACAATATAATAATCATTAGTAATGAAAATTTGTTAAATTTGATAACTTATATGGAACGGCTCATCAAGAACTTATTTACGTTAGACTTGAAGACAACCATATTGTAGTCAGCCGGAAAGCAGGAAAACGGAAGACAATTCCACAGGCGTGCAGTTCTAATAAAAAAGCTTTGTTCATGGAATCTACGTTTAGGTTTAGGCACAGATAAAGAGTGGGGGGAATTATTGATAGTGTTTACAGCTAGACGAGTGTTTCTTGTGAAAGTTTTGAGAGGGGGGACCATAGATTGAAGCTCAGTCGAACACTTTCCATGAAAATAACGATACATCAGAGACAAACTCGCAACATCTCTTCTGTGAGATAGAGGTTGCAAGGAAGAGAAAAGGACATCTCCTACGAGGCTACGAAGTCTATTTTGAACTCTATCAAGGCAGGCCAAGTCCTTTCTAGCAGCTCCTGCCCAGATGTGGCAACAGTATTCCATCCTTGGACATACCTGGCTCTTATATAGATAGAGAATTGCATCAGCAGTGAGATATCTACTGGATCGATAGAAAGATCCCACCATTTTTCCAGCGGCCTTGGCAACAGATTTGATGTACGTGTTCCATTTAAGATCAGGAGTAATGGTCAAGCCCAGAAGCTTGTCAAAACTTGAGGCCTCCTGAAGACGAGAGCCATTCATTTCAATTGATGCCAGATGTGGATCAGAATGTTGATGATGTAAAGAGAGAAGCTTGGTTTTAGATGCATTAAAAGTAACCAGCCACTCCTTTCCCCATTGTACTACATGCTCAAGATCAGAGGAGAGAGAATTGGAGAGAACTTGGTCGTTTACTGTCTTAGATGTGCTACCATAAATGGTAGTGTCGTCAGCATAAATGTCTACAAATGATGTAAGGGTGTGATTTGGAAGATCATTAATGTAGATCAGGAAAAGAGTTGGGCCCAGGATGGACACCGGCATTAATACTGTGGGCTTCTGATTTTTGCCCATCAACTACTACTCTTATGAACCTATCAGAAAGAAATGATTTGATAATTGAGAAGACATTTCCAGCTATACCATAGCTAGAGATCTTATGAAGTAAACCTTTATGCCATACAATGAGCAACGTCATCATAGATTAACAATATTTTTATCAATTTAAGTCTCACATTTACACATCAAGTGAAGGAACATTTGGCAAAATTTGGACTGGCCTGTACGTTTTCTGAGTAACTTCAAAATAGACCATAGGTGCTCGGATTGCATGTTCACAGTGACAGCAGTCAACTATGATGCACATGTGGACGAGATACTTGCGCCGCTGCTGCACATCAGTTGAACATTAAGCAAATTGCACATATTCATTATCAGAATGGACAACCCAGAATAAAATGTACAATATACTTTGTCAAACAAAAGGACACAACTGCATCAAAAGCCAATGTACAAATGGCAGTCAAAATATGTGAGGGGTGTTCATCCTGTGCCTGTACACTGGTGCAAAGAAATACTTGATGTCGGGAACAAGTTGGATGTGGACATTGCTCATCATGGCATGACCACTATCTCAGACTAATTGATTAACTTGCAATCTAGTGGTCTTTATGTTAGGAAAATTCGCCAAGCATCCTACACCAGCTGGACTCCATATTTCATGAGCAAGACTCATCAGTTGAAATACTGCTGTATTGTCATGGGCCATCTTTGCTCTTGATTTGAGGGATCCTCAGAAAAGCTGCAAATAAAGATTCATACAACTCAAAGTCTTGGTGATATTTGAAACAACTTTATTCTGGATGTTTTCTCCATTAGAAAGCTGCAACGCTAGTCCTAGACTATCACCATTTTTGTTCACCTCTACTCAGAGCCATCATGATCTGAAGATCGTCTCTGTCCTTCTCTTGACTTCAACTCTTGACTAAAATGGTACGTGTCTTTCAAGTGCTACCCTAAGATCCACGCCATCTTAAGTGACATCTATGTCATGTTATGCTATGCTCTAGATGTCAAACTTATTTTTAAATTATTGTTTGTGTTATTTCGCTATGATAACATTCTTTCTGACATTTTATTTTTACAAATATTTATAACGATCATAATAATTGTCAAGCAGCACACCTTTCAGCATTGCCCAGCCAATATCTAATAATTCTAACAGACAATGGCACCGCAATTTTCAATACTTTCAGCAGTTCCTACAAGACTGTGGTGTATGGCTGCAATTAAGCTGTGCCTACGAACCAGAAAGAAAACGGTATAGTTGAGAAAAGCCACAGAAGTATAAAAAAACATTGTTGCTAGGAAACACTGTTCCATATCAGAAGTGATTTATTGGTATAAAAGACGGTATTTCAACACCTACAGCACCATCCAACAGTACATACAATTACCTCATTTGTATATAAGCAATTAATTCCATAGTCAGCCCTGACCCACCGGATATCTGGGGGCAATTCTAAGTGGGAGATGCGATTTGAATCAGAATCCCTCATAACAGGTGTACAATCACATCCAGGACAGGTCAGCTGACTGGAATAAACAGTCCTAATTCAGTGATGGGTGATGGAATATTTCATGTAAAAATTTGCACCCTTTTCCGGGAGCCTGGACTCTATTCAATACCACCAGTGGCTCACCATAAGAAAACAAACCACTAAATAGGCCAAGAAGGTCAGCATCGATAGACAATTCTTCTTACACTAGTAACCCAGAAAGATGACGATTGTGGTAGACTGCCCAACTACAATGTTTGGCATAATGGAAAAAATTATTTCTTCCCCCAACTTTAGAGGCACACTCGGGCAAAGAGGCTCACATCCAACAGCAATACAGGGGTAGGGGGAGATGTGTGCAAAGGCAATAGAAGATACTACTTATGTAAGTGGCAACGCCTTTGTCTACCCTATCATATGACTGGATTGCAGATAGGGAAAGAAAAGGAAAACATAAGTTGTTTTTTTCTTAAGTCGCAACTTATCAAGGATAAAAACAAACTCGAGGATAAGGTTTTTTCCTAAGACAAAACAAACAAAAAAATTATCCCGAAAAGGCGCACATAGTTTACTGGTAGAAATAAAATTAGTATTTTTTCTTCTAATGAGTCACAACTTATCAAAGATAAAACACTCGAAGATAAGGATTAATGGGGGAGTTTTTAATTACACTAAACAAAGTCCGTCTTTTCTGGATAAGCTTTAGTTTTTGTTTTGTTTTTTGCTTTGTTTTGTTTTAGAAAAAAAAAATATCCTCGAGTGTGTTTTATCCTTAATAAGTTGCGACTCATTAAAAGAAGAAAAAACTAATTTTATTTCTTCAAGTAAACAACGTGCATGAGCTTTTTCTGGATAAGTTTTAGTTGCTTTTGTTGTGTTTTGTTTTAGGAGAAAAAAAAACACTTATGCTCGTGCTCGAGTGTGTTTTATCCTTGATAAGTTGCAACCTATGAAAAAAAAGCTTATCCAACTGAACAAAGTGTGGTTTCAGTTGTTTTTTTCTTCTTCTTCTTTTTTAGAAAAAAAGCGAAGTGAATTTCAAGTTTCGTTTTTTTTTTGTACAAAGTTAAAAAAATAAAAATGCAAATTTAATGTACTGGCATCCATTGTCTCCCCTTGTTCCAAGTGAAAGCCTTCCAAAATGAAAACAAAAAGTGCTATATTCAAGTTCCGTCGCTCAATGTTTACAATGTCTGTTTGGTTGCTTATTTAAAAAAAAAAAATACAATAAAAAAATCATTTTGCAAACGATAGTTCCGGCATAACCTTCGTAAACACCAGATGATGGAAGTTTGTCCTCAAAAACAAAAGTGCACAAGCACAAGTGCCTAATTTTTCATCGTATTATGTTCAGGACACTATACTGAGGTTTTACCCGTAAAAAAAAAGAAGATTTCTGAAGCCTTTAAACTGACGAATAGTGTGTTTTCGGTTTGAATAAAAATCTGAAATGAGTAACATATTTTTCTTTCATGATTTTCCTTAAAACAAAAGAAAAATTTCCTTTTTTTTGTGCATGCGCCCCTGTTGTATAAAACAACGTTTTTTTTTTCATATGAATTTAAAAATATATCAATCAAAATTGAAATGTAAGACGAAATAAAAACATGGTCTAACAAACATTTACACCTGATGACGTAGTTTGATGTAATGAAAACAAAATAACAAAACTTACAAATATTCATGCTGTGATTTGTTAATTGGGGACTTTTCGTGCGTTTAAATAATTGTTTACTTATTTATTTATTTATTCATTTATTTATGTTTTATGTCTACGGACTGAAAAATTGCTTTTCTCTGATTGGATAATAATTTGTGTGCTTCCTTTCACCCTCCTCCACCCATTTAACACAAAATATGCACTAGTTTTGGGATTGGGTTATGTTTAAAAAGATAACGTTTGAATTTTTTTAGTTAATCATAATTTATAATTAAATAAACGCGCCTCCCTCTCAATGAGGTTGCCAGATTGTCCTTTTTAAGGCCAAATGCACCAAATTTGGCCTTTTGTAAAATTGTATTTGGCTTTTAAAAAATTTTGGCTTAAATTTGGGCTCTTTTCTGATTATTTTACAAAAGTATTTATTTGATAGTAATTATTAAAGAAAACTAGATACGTGCAAGAATGGCTGATCCTCAAAATGTATCAAATTTGGACCCCCTTTTTCTACTTATGAAATTATTAAAATTTAGGATATCAACCAATTTTAATGAAATTTTCAGTATTTGTTAATAAACGATCACCCATTAATGAACTCATTAATTACTTTTAATCTTAGTGAAAGCGTATGATTTTACAGCGTTGTAAAAAAAAAAAAAGAAGAAAAAAATACATTGCGGATCGGGATCATTTTAAAATGAATAAATTGTCAGCATAATCAGTGAATTTAATTTACTTTTCCAAACTTATGAACTAATCAATTTATTTCAAGTTTTAATTGTATTTAATTTCATCATTAATAAATAAGTATTTTAGATTTTTAATGAATGAATTGTCAGTGTAATCAGCAAATATAATTGATATTTTTTAACACTTAAATGCACTTTTAATTATTTTTTTAAAAATGAATTCATCTGGGCCATTTATTAGAATAGCCGACAAAACAAAATAATGATTGTTATTGATATTGTAAAATAGGATACTAGGAAGAATGTATCAAGGTGAACGGTATTTTTCAGGATAAAAATATTTATGATATAAATAAAAAGGAATGTTAGTTTTCATAACACAAACGGAAAAGTTAGCTAGATAAACAAGTATACATGACAAAAGTGAATCATCTGATTTGCGTGTTTGGTCACATGGAGTTAACGACATAATAAGAGAGTTTGAGAGACACATAGAAATTAGTCAAGAATTTGGCAGAGTTGAGAGTCGACAGGAAGTAGTCAGAGAGAGATATCCGATTAACTGACCAAAATGGCTCCGAGCAGGAAAGATTGTCGGAAAATGTTGATATTAAAAATGCAGCTTTCCAGTGGGGAAACATTGGTAAATAAAGCTGCTGTAAATACAATACTTCAAGTCGTACGAATCTTCATTTACAACTTTTCCAAAGATCTGTCAAACCAAGATCAATCCAGATGGATAAGATATGTTTTCCCATTGGCCGAGGTTATTCCCCCAAAAGAAAATTGTATCCATCTCTTGTTATTGTAAAGACGTCTGTCATAAATGTTACTAGCAGGGAGATCCGACGTTGTGCGGGATTGAATGAGGGTCAACAAGTGTACCGTCTTTCCATACTTTTATTGGCATCGAAATTTGTAAAATCACCCATTTTTTGATCAAGTCGACTAATTGCCTGCTCGGGGGTTAGAGACTCTGCCCCACAGTGTATTGGAAGGAAGCCTCACATGCCTCCCCGCAGAGACTTAGTCCACATTTTAGTGTACATTACAATGTAGAAACCGTACTGTTTATTTTATCAAATTATTCGGAAATAATAACTTCACTTAAAGTTTAAAATGCAAAAGTCAAGTATCATGGTTCAATTGTGCTCTAAACAGAAACATTCAATTCGAACGCGCCCCTGTCTTATCAAAGAACCAACTGTTGATTTTATAAAATCATTTTTACATAATCACTTGCATTAAAGTTAAACATACAAAAGTCAAGTATCATAGTTCGATTGTGTTCTGAAAAGAAACATTAATTTAAACACGCCCCTTACTGAGTCATTAAAAGCAGAAAGTGAACGCGAAAATATTACATTTGTCTTATTTTCGCTTTATGTTTGTTTGCCAGTCTGTCCATTGGATCAATTTAACTTTTTTTTTTACCTAAAATGTACCAAATGTTGATGTTATTATTTTGCATGGACCTTTATTATGATATGGTCCAGCGAACTAAGTATCATGGTATCCATTTGCTGAATGTGGATAAAGAGAGATTAATAAGGATTAGTCACCATAATACAGCATTTACTCTAGAAGTTTTCTCTGGAAATACTAAGCCAATCGGGTTTAAATTTTGCATTAACCTTTGCTGTTCAATTCAAGGTTAGGGGATTAAAAGGTGTTAATAAGGATTAATATTCAAAGCAAAAATGAGCATAAATTGAACCATATTCGACCAGCAATTTGGCATAAACAGTCTTTCTAAGACAACGTTTTTAACAAACTAAGAACTCTGAGTGTATATAAGATATATATCTCATTTGCAAACATTTCTGGATGCTAATAATTTTAACCAATGGGAAAAAGATAAATAAAATAATTAACCAATTAGAAAAAAAATCATTATAAATTGTTCAAAACCAGTTAGATTAATTTTATCCCTCACGATGAATCTTGAAGGATTGGAAAGTACTCGAACTTATGATAAATATAGTGATTACATCAGCTAGTTCCTGGCAAAAGTGAAGACTGTTATTCGGAAGTTGAAAAGGATCAAAAATAGAATTAATAGACAAAAAACGTCTATTTTATTATATGAAATATGCCGTAGAGAAAAAAAACTACCTATATCTATATATATATATATATATATATATATATATATATATATACACCCACACCCACACACACACACACATATATATATATATATATATATATATATATATATATATATATATATATATTAGTTGATCAGTTTGTTTATCTATTTGTCTGACTGTCCACTCCAATTTTCCCCCAGAAACTACTGGTCTGATATGGCTGAAGTTATGTATGGATCTTTTTGTGATAAAATACACTGTACTTGCAATAACCCTTATCCCTGAGTGGCTTCCGGACCTTGATAAGTGGTGACCACCGTGTAAAAAAAAAAAAAAGTAAATATTATGGTATCCGTTCGATGTACAGTGTAGGATAATACAGATTAGTATTTAATGCAAAAATGAGCACAAATTTAACCACATCAAAGAACAAATTTGACATAAAGTACTTATTCTAAGGCTATAAGTTGTTCCTGTTTTGCCATGGGCTAAAAAGTTTAGTATATATATATATATATATATATATATATATATATATATATATATATTGTTATGACGTGGGTAAATGGAATCGTTCTTAACAGTAAAACCATGGCAATAAATCACATCGATCGAGAGGCAAAACAATGGTTATCAGTTAACATGTTTATGGATGTTAACTTAACGATTACATAAAAATATATACTCAGATGGAAACAGATTGAATTAGAAATGTCTTTGCTATGAAGAAAGATGTTCGTTCCTCCATTGTCCCAATCACAGACTGTGCCACTTCTCGTGGTATTCTCGTTCCTGTGTTTACATACGAGAATCCCAGGGACCATTCCACAGTTCAGGAGAACAACTCTTCTCTGAAAATGTAGGAGTTATTTCCCTTAGATTGGATTCTTATATTCGTTCTAATTGTCATCTGAACATCTCCCCTTTTAATTATGTCGCTTGTTAAATTGCGGATCCACCTGTAAGTGTTGTGTTGGATAATGGGTGAAAGCTGACTTCTGGATGTTTGGGTCCTACATCCCAGCTTCAGTGCTCTGAGAAGCTTCTGGTGGTTGTTGAGGCAAGTTGAAGGTGTCCAACAAGAAGTTTAGAGGAATAGAATAATCTTGCATGTTGTCTGGAAGATGTGATGGTTGCAATTGGTTAGCGTGTTTTACCTTGTACGTTACATTTCCAGTTCTTTGTATAATGTGTCCATGAGTCCTTGTTGTTGCGGTAATCCTTTGCTAGGACTTGTTGACCCGGAGAGAATGTTCTTTGGACAGAAACATGATGGCGGTTGTACTGCCGTTCCATTTTTGTGTTCCTCTTGATGGGATGATGTGGTTTTGAACGTAGTACATCAATGTGTAATCGGATTTTCCGATTCATCAAGCATTCGGCTGGTGCGGTACTGTTTGGTGTGTTAGGGTTTGGTGTTGGCCTATAGCTTGTCAAGAACGTTTCCAGAATTTCTGATGTTGACTCTTCTCCCCTGAGTTTTAAAAGGGCTCTTTTAAAGTTATCCACAAGTCGTTCGACTTGACCATTTGATTGTGGGTGGAACGGTGCTGTGCGAATGTGGTTGATACCATTTTGTTCACAGAAGGTGGAGAACTTGGCTGAGTTAAAAGCGGTGCCGTTGTCAGAGACCAAAGTCTTGGAATGCCGAACCTGCTGAAAATCTTCTGAAATTTGGAAATTGTTTCCTCAGAAGTAATGCGGCTCATTTGAAATATTTCGGGCCATTTGCAGTAGATGTCTACAACAAGGAGAAAAAATTGTCCATCATATATATACTAAACTTTTTAGCCCATATATATATATATATATATATATATATATATATATATATATATATATATATATATATATATAAAATGAAAATTACAATTGAATTTACCAAAATGATCCAAGATGATGAAATTAAAGTAAATTATAAATATTAAAGAATTAATATTTATAAAATTATCTCAGCCGGATAAAAAAGCTCGATAAAACCAAACGGGAAATAGAGCTTATAATATGAGCAAACAGTTAATAAAATATGTTAAAAAACACTTTGAAATGAGTTAAAAACATATTTAATCTGAAAAGGAAACACTAGATAAATGGATAGTCCTTAATCCGCGGAGTTTCGTAGAAATACTCTCCTTCTCATCAGAGGGTAGGAATTGGCCAAATGCGGGATCGGATTTTGCATGCAGAAGTATTTGATGAAACAAGTAAGTCAAAGATCTTACTTGAAAAAAAATAAGTTAAGAGAGGGAATATGGTAAAGAAAAAGGTGATTACACATGAATGGATAGTCTGGTGGAAGATATAATATATATATATATATATATATATATACAAAATTTAGAACTTTTTTAACAATAAAAAAAAATGTACATTAAATATTTTACACATCTGAACGTAACGACTTTTATTCTATAAATAGATAGGCACTCGTCCAAGTTATCCGGAAATAGAAATCTTCTTACGCTCTAGAAAGACACGACGACATGCCAGCTACCAGTTGGCAAAAAACAGCAGACGGAACACTATGGCAAACATGTTAAGCATTATTTAAACTCATCGTAAATGTTTTTTACGTTACCTTGTTTTTAAACTTGTTTTTCTTGTTTTATTTATGTATTTGTCTATTCTCCTGTCTTATTCGTCACCTCCCCATGCTACAAAGTAAACGATAAAAACAAACAAAATGCCGGAAACTAACGATATAAAAAAAAATGCCGGGAATTATTGTCTATTAGAGTAGATAAACTTAGGACTTTATAAAAAAAAAAGTTATAACTTTTTTAACAATAAAAAAAAATGTACATTAAATATTTTACACATCTGAACGTAACGACTTTTATTCTATAAATAGATAGGCACTCGTCCAAGTTATCCGGAAATAGAAATCTTCTTACGCTCTAGAAAGACACGACGACATGCCAGCTACCAGTTGGCAAAAAACAGCAGACGGAACACTATGGCAAACATGTTAAGCATTATTTAAACTCATCGTAAATGTTTTTTATGTTACCTTGTTTTTAAACTTGTTTTTCTTGTTTTATTAATGTATTTGTCTATTCTCCTCTCTTATTTGTCACCTCCCCATGCTACAAAGTAAACGATAAAAACAAACAAAATGCCGGAAACTAACGATAAAAAAATGCCGGGAATTATTCTCTATTGGAGAAGATAAACTTAGGACTTTATTAAGTAGTATGCTTAATATATACTATTACTGCAAGCTTGCCTATATTGAAAATGCTTGCTTCCTGGCTAGCCAATCAAACCATCTAATATAGTTAGTCTTATTTTCAAGTACATTCGAAATATAATACAGTGCCATTAGCAAAGAAAAAGTTACTTATGAAAACGAACCTCCTAAAGTAAAACCTTGAATAATTATCTAAACTCGAATGTAAATTAATATCAAACCGACTTTACAAATAGATAAAAGTTAATTATTGGATTTTAATTAATTATAAGGTGAAACTCCAATGATTCAAACTCGATAGATAACGACAAACTTCCACCCATTAATATGGGAGGGGAGATTATCATCAAAAGTGTCCTGAATTGTTAACTTAGCACCGGACTTACTACTTAGATATAAATAAGTCATTCCCCTCCCCCCCTTTTTTTTAAATAGAGAGTAGATAATACAGTAGATGGGTTATCGGCAGCTCCAGTAACTCTCGCTTCTCCTTTTTTGTCCCTCAGTCCTCATTCAATGAGTGATTTTTCTGACAAAGGGTGAAGAAAAAGCTGCTTAAAGGTCGGTAGTACTTGGTGACCAGTAGTCTGAGATGGAAATTTTTCTGTCTCTGTCTGTCCTTGTGGCCATGTCACTAGTAAGGGTGCTGGAGGTGAACGTTTTGTCTGGGCTGACGTTATCCGCCTGATAGTCAGGGACCCGAACCTTGGATTAACCACTAAGGAGGCTGTCCTATCAGCAGGCGCAAAGTACTAGGACTGCTGTATTGCCATTTGGTGAGTTGATCTGGACCATGCAATAGTCTCTGGTGGGGCCTCTCGATGCCATACTAGTGGGTAATTGTTACGGCTTTACCTTTTTATGTGCTACAAAAAAAAAATTCCTGTCTTTTTCTCTCTTACTTTCCCTCGCTGTACTGCTCTAACCAAGTATGCCGACCTATTCCACAAATCCCAAAACCTCAACATGAAATATCTCCAGAATAAAAACTCGATTAAACCTAGAACCCCATCTTCCAACGTAGACCCCTACTACCAGGTCTCCTTCTCCAACATCAGGGGTCTACGTTCCAACCTTCCAGAGGTTGAAACCCAATTACAGGAGACGACACCGAACATATTATTTCTAAGTGAAACTGGAATAGGGCCGACCACTTCCCTAGATGAGTTCATAATTAGCAGATACTCAAATTTAACATCTAAATAAATCCAAGATCGCCATGGGCATGGAATATGTGCCTACATTAAGGATGGCTTCCCGTGTGGCAGGGATATCTCTAGAGAAGATCCTAATTTACCCTATATGTGCTTCAGGGTTGCACTTGCTAACATCACTGCATTTATATTTGCCCTCTATAGGCCCCACAACAGCGGAGTTACTATCTTTAAGGGCATATCTGAGAAAATAGACCACATACTGTCTGCACATCCCTCGGCTAACATCCACATCTGTGGTGACTTCAACGTCCATAACGTGGAATGGCTGACCCATTCAAATAAGACAGACAATGAGGGGAGGTTTTGTCATGATTTTGCCATTGCTTATGACCTCACTCAGATTGTTCGCGAACCCACCCGTGTGCCCGATACACCCGGTCAATATGCAAGCCTCCTAGACCTTTTTCTCTCAACTTCCCCTAAGCTATGTTCATGTTCCGTACATTTTCCTCTAGGATCCTCTGACAACTCCGTCTTATCAGTTAAGATAAAAACGAAATGTAAGAAGTCCCCAGACGTACCCCTCCACCGTACTGTATACCGATACTCTATGGCTGACTGGGATAGCTTCCGTACATTCATATCTGATTTACCTCTGCACTCCATGTTTAAAAAGGAAGTGTCCTCTATAGTATCAGATCTGCCCGAATGGTTAATTGTAGGCATAGACCAATTCATGCCATCTAAACAATTCCAACAAAAACCTAACAGCATGCCATGGTTCTCCCCAGAATGTGCTGCTGCTATCGCGCACAGAAATCACTTTTTCCATAGCTACCAACGTAATAGGTGTACTGAGACTAAAGCTGCTTTCAGGACTGCCAGCAACCACTGTAAAAGAGTAATAAAAAATGCAAGAGAGCTATATGCCCAGTCTGTTAAATCCAAGGACGCTGATCAGCGGCTTGGTTCCCACCAGTTTTGGCAAATAACAAATAGGATCCTGAACAGAAGTGTGCGTTCTATCCCAACCATTATCAATGGACCAGAGGTCATCTCGTCAGCGTCAGACAAGGCCAAACTATTTGCAAAGAACTTTGCCGCTAATTCTACCCTATGCGATGAAGGTCATCAACTCCCCATATTTCCTCCTATAACACAGAACAAGCAAGGTAACATACAAATATCCGTGCATGAGGTCGCCAAGCTAATCAAGAACCTAGATTCCAGTAAAGCAACTGGCCCTGATAGCATCCCAATTATAGTGTTAAAAAAGCTTCAACCAGAACTTGCTCCCATACTTACGAAACTGTTTATGCGCTGCCTTAAGGAGAAGTGCTTTCCGACTCCCTGGAAGACCTCATCAATTTGCCCTGTATTTAAGAATTCAGGTGATAAGTCATCTCCCTCTCAGTACAGACCAATAGGTCTCCTGTGTGTTATGAGTAAGTTGCTGGAATCCATATTAAATAGAGAAATAGTCAACCACCTCAGCAGGAACAACCTTCTTAGTGACACACAATATGGTTTCCGCTCTGCAAGATCTCCCGCAGATGTGCTCACGGTTATATCCCACAGGATTAGTGAATCTCTTGACAAAGGCTTCCTTTCTAGGGCAATTGCTCTTGACATATCAAAGGCCTTCGACAAGGTATGGCATAAGGGCCTACTTCACAAGATTTCCAGCTACGGTATAACTGGAAATGTTTTCTCAATCATTAAATCATTTCTCTCCGATAGGCTCATAAGAGTAGTGGTAGATGGACAAAAATCGGAGGCCTGCAATATAAATGCTGGAGTCCCTCAGGGGTCAATCTTGGGCCCAACTCTCTTCCTGATCTACATCAATGCCCTCCCTAAACACATACTTTAATCATTCATTGACATCTATGCTGATGACACGAACATCTACGGCAACACATCAAAGGCTGTAAATGACAAAGTTCTCTCTGATTCTCTCTCCTCTGATCTTGAGCGCGTGGTTCAGTGGGGGAAGATGTGGCTGGTTACCTTTTATGCATCTAAAACCAAACTCCTATCCTTACATCATCAACGCTCTGATCCCCATCTGGCATCAATTGTGATGGATGGCTCTCGTCTGGGTGAGGCCCCGTGTTTTGACAAGCTTCTGGATTTGTCCTTTACTCCTGATCTGAAATGGAATACATACATCAAGTCTGTTGCTAAGGTCGCTGGAAAGATGGTGGGATCCTTCTACCGCTCCAGAAGATATCTCACTACTGATGCAATTCTCTATCTATATAAAAGCCAAGTACGTCCAAAGATGGAATACTGTTGCCACATCTGGGCAGGAGCTGCTAAAAATAGCCTATCCTGCCTTGACAGAGTACAAAATAGACTTCGTAGCTTAGTGGGGGATACCCTTTTCTTTACCCTGCAACTTCTCTCCCACAGAAGAGACGTTGCGAGCATATCCTTGTTTTACTGTTATTTTCATGGCAGGTGCTCGTCTGAACTCCAATCTTTGGTCCCCCCTCACCAATCTTTCACGAAAAACACCCATCTAGCTAAATCCACTGTGAAAAATTTCCCCCACTCTATATCTGTGCCTTAATCAAAATGCGGATTCCATGAACAAAGCTTCTTTCTTAGAACTGCACGCCTGTGGAACTCTGTTCCGTTTGCATGCTTCCCACCGGACTACAACTTGGATGTCTTCAAGTCCAACGTAAACAAATTCTTAATGAACTGCCCCCTTACGTAAACACTTCATCAAATCTCCACACTAACGTAATGTACTTGCAATAACCCATTATCCCTGAGTCGCTTCCAGGCCTTGATAAGTGGTGATCACTGTGTAAAAAAAAAAATTATATATATATATATATATTATAAAAAAGTTGTATTCCTGTCTGTTTGTGTGTTTATTTGTTCACAATTTAATTAAAATGTACAAAAAGTATACTGTTTCACAAATGAATTTTCTTACTGAAAACAGACTTTTAGGAAAGGTAATTGTTTTACCTTCCTAATAAAATATATTAAAGAACACAGCACAAAAGAACAACAAACTTCTTGTTAGCAATAAAAAATTAGCATATTTATTGGTAGCAGGAACTAGCAGGTTGGACTGTAAAAAGGGAAGTAGGAACAGAATGTTCTTTTTGAGGTCGTCATCAGTCAGTCAGTACTGTGTCATCCCCAGCTAATAGCAGTTGAATTATTTCCAGTGGAGGCCGTCGATGCTAAAGCAAGATATCCAGTTGACAGAGGACCAGAAAAGTGGTGTTGCTTGGCTGAAGGTCCGGTTCTGACTGACATTCCATCAAGACTTTTTAGGGAGCAGATGAATCAATGCGCCCTGTTAACTGATAGATCAGCCTGTGGCCGAAGAACTCAGAGGGGGGCATTGATTCACCAGAGAAAATAGTTCTTTGTAACTGCTACAGACTTTTATAGATTTTTTTTTTGTTTATTTGCCTTCCTACGAGGGCAGAGTTAGACACAAGGTCGGATTTTAATGTGGGGGAAACCAGCTCCCCCAAAAGGGGCATTCTGGTTAGTAACAAAAATAAAAATGTATCAGTCATGAAGGATTTCTCCTCCACTAACTGCAACCAAAAAAGTAAAGTAAAAATGTGAAGTGCAACATCAGAACAGGTACTACACTTTGAGTTATATATTTTTTATTCACTCTGAAAGTTTACAAACAAAACAGAAATAAACAAAACATTAGGCACAAGGCCACTCAAAAATTGGGGAGGGCTGTCTATGGTCATTCTCATCACTGTACTTTTCATAGTCTATGTTTGATCCTAGCTCGAGTTCTCATTCACCACAATAGCTCAAGCACACCGGGAATGATCCTACTTAAGATTCCCAAATCATATCGTGTGCGTGTGCGTGTGCGTGTGTGTGTGTGTGTGTGTGTCTGTGTGTGTGTCTTTTTTTATATAAGCAATAAAATAAATTTGTAAACATAAAATTTTATAAAAAGTTGTTTGTTTAATTTTATTTCATTGGCTTGGGATGGGGGGGAAAGGTCCAAAAAATATAATCAAAACGTTAGTAAACCCCCCCCCTCTCTAGGTGGTAGAACACCCACTGTTTTCCGGCTTGCTGTTGGCTGAAAACAAGCAAGTTTCTCTCTATATAGGGTTGAAATTCTAGGTAGGATCAAAGAATGTGGGATTGGAAGGGCATGTGAAGTTTCTCCAAGATAACTTATTGGGGTAGCCAAGGACGAAAAAGAAAGGATCGAGGGTGTGGGTATCTTGGAGGTTTCCTATCGGGGATGGAGGGGGTCATTCACTCAACTAGCTAAGAACCTAGTCTAAACGCTTGTTTTAGGGGTCTGGATTATCTTTATTCATCTTCGGTCAACGGCCTCGGAGTATAATCTTTTCCTATCACTGAACTCTCATACTAACCTGTTTCTCTCATGTACACGCTACTAACGAGGATAACAAATAAAGGTGTTTATTAATATAGAATGAAACTACATTTCGTTGTCTCTTATTTTATAGCCCATTCTTCCTGCTCTCATGTAACATTCGTTACTATGTTTTTCGAACCAGCTAAACGTTTCAAAGTGAGTAAAACCCTTAAAAACGTTTCCAGATAGGTAGAAGAGTAACTTACCTTTGATAACATTTGTTATATATTTGAATTACTGAGTACTTTTTGGGACATCTGTGGATAGTAAAACAAACCGGTTAATTTTTTTTTAAGCAAAACTAAAAGTGTGAAAATCAATTAAATTCACTTGATTACGCTGACAATCATTCATTTAATAAAAAAACTTACACACTTATTCATTAATAATTAAATTAAATAGAATTAAAACTTGAAATAAATTGATTCGATTCATACATAAGCCATTGAAATTCTCTGATTTATACTGACAATTTGTTCATTGCAAAAATAAAAAGCTCAAACCATCATTTATTAATATTTAAAAAGAATTCATTTTGAAAGAATAAAATAAGTATTTATTAAAATTTAATTAGAATTCAATTTTGAAAAACAATAATTATTTAATATTAATAAAAAAAAAATTACACCCACACACACAAGCAAAATATACAAACTTACATTTTCTTTTTCTGGATATCTGACCTTGAATTCTAAAATTGACTCAATCAGTCGCAATTTTCTCTAAAAATGACAACGAGTGGTATGGGTGGGTGGGGTGAGGTGGGTGTAAACCCCGTTTTTATTTTTATTTATTTATTTTTTTTACAACGCTTTACGATCATACATTTGATGGGTGCATTATTTGGTAATCGTTTATTAATAAATACTGAAAATTTCATTAAAATTGGTTGATTTAAAAAAAAAAATAAGTGAAAGGAGAGATTAAAAGTTTATACATTTTGAGGATCGACCATTTATTTTGCACGTACGTATTTTTCTTTAATAAATAATCAGGAAAAAAAAAACAATTCAAGCCAAAAATTTTAAAAGGCCAAATACAAAGGTTTAATGCCAAAAACTCATTTCTTGTGTTAACTAGATAGTAAAAAAACAAACCAAAAAAAACAAACAAACATTATTATCCAATCAGAGAAAAGCAATTTTTCAGTCCGTAAACAAAAAAAAAAAAAAAATTATTTGATCCAAATGTCTAAATTTAAACGCACAAAACGCCCCCCGAATCACAATATGAATATTGGTAAGTTTTGTTTTTATTACATCAAACCACGTCATCAAGTGCAAATGTTTTTATGTAATTTAATTGCTACGTATTTAATAATTATTAGTATAAAAAATAATTATTGTAAAATAAAGTGGCATTCTTACTACCGGTGTAACACGACTTCTGTCCCATTTTCTTCTCATATTTTTGTTTCCTTAAACTGCAAGAGGGCCGTTTTTATTTCGTTTTACATTTCAATTTTGTTTGATGTATTTTTAAATTAATTAAAAAAAGAAGTTATATTTTGGGTTTGTATTACTGTACACATAGCAGTATCAGAATTTTTGTAGGAATTTTTGACACCCCTAACACGAAACTGCGAATACAATATAAAAATCTCGTAATTTCTCTGTTAAAAGTGGGTTATTTATTTTCTTTATGGATTATACTTCCAAAATAAACTATTACAGTTGTTTTAAAAGTAATAAAAATATTTTTTTTTTTTAAACAGTAATGAATTTTCCGAACTCAATATTTTTCAATTTTTAAACTCAATATTTTTCAATTTTTAAATTTTAAAAATCTATCAAACTTTTTCTATTGATTCTATTTTTACGATATTTTCAGGGTCAATGTGAAATTTTATGTTCTTTCCAATAAACCGAATATAATATTTTAGACAAACGTTTTTTTTTTTAAATTCACGCCCCCCCCCCAAGTGTCACCCATTTTCAACTTTCTCTTAAAAAGTAAATAATTAATTTATGGTTAATAGTTTTATATATCACAAATTGAAGAGAAAAGGTCAATAAATAATATATTCAAATTTAAAACAAAAAAAAAAATCGCTTTTTTAGAAATTTACCTGTAAAGTCCGAAGTTTAAAACCTTATTTTATAAGAACACATTGTTTCTTTTTGTCTTTTTTTTTTTTTAATGAAACCTTGGTCCTTGCTCCTTTAATTGAAAATAAAATAAGGGCTTGAATTACATTTTTCGAGGAGTTATAAGCTTAGAAAGATAGGGGGTCGAATAATTTACGCCTCTCATTTTGAAATGTCTATTAAAAAGTAAATAATTAATTTATGGTTAATAGTTTTATATATCACAAATTGAAGAGAAAAGGTCAATAAATAATATATTCAAATTTAAAACAAAAAAAAAATCGCTTTTTTAGAAATTTACCTGTAAAGTCCGAAGTTTAAAACCTTTTAAAAAAAAAAAAAAACACATTGTTTTGTTTTGTTTTTTTTTTTAATAAAACCTTGGTCCTTACTCCTTTAATTGAAAAAAAAAATTAGGGCTTGAATTACATTTTTCGAGGAGTTATAAGCTTGGAAAGATGGGGTGGAATTATTCACTATTTTCACGAAATTTCTGTCGAAAAAGTTGTCAAAAAAACAAATATATAACAAATAAATGTTATCAAAGGCATGATAAGTTACTTTTCTACCAAACTGGATATATTTTTCGTGTTTTTATTCAATGTAACATGTTTATTAAGCTCGAAAAACATACAGTGTTTACCGATGTATTGGAAAATTCAAGATGGCGCCTCACTCCCTCTTTAACATGGTAAGTTTGGGAAAAGGTGTTATAAATAAAAACTAGACAAAATACTATTAAAACCCCGCCGAATATATGTCAACCTATGTCACGGTAACATATATTGAGCGAGTTTTTAACAGTATTTTATCCAGTTTTTTTTTTATAACACCTTTTCCTAAACTTACTGTGTTAAAGAGGGAGTCGGAGGCCATCTTGGATTTTCCAATACATCGGTAAACACTGTATGTTTTTCGAGTTGAATAAACATGTTACATTGCATAAAAACACGAAAAATATATCCAGTTTGGTAGAAAAGTAACTTATCTTGCCTTTGATAACATTTATTTGTTATATATTTATTTTTTGACTTCTTTTTCGAATATATGTGTACACAGTAATACAAACCCTGAAAGAAAAATATTTTACTCGTTTCAAATTTTTATTTAACCAAAAAACAAACGTTATTCGTCAGTGTAAAGGCTTCAGAATTCATTTTTACGGGTAAAACCGCAGTTTAGCCTGAACATTATTTGATGAAAAATTGAGCACTTGGGTATTTTTGTTTTTGAGGACAACTTTTTTGCGGTTTCTTCAAGTTACATCACCCGGTGTTTACGAAGGTTTTGACCGGGACTGTCATCTACAAAATCAAACGATTTCTGTTGTTTTTTTGTTTGTTTTTTTTGGTGGGGGGGGGGTTAAATTGTATTTTTTAAAATAAGCAAATGAACAAAAAAAAGTTAATGACCTAATTGTGAACATCAGGTGGCGAAATTTAAAGGTAACTGTTTTCGTTTTTATTTTTAAAGACTTGCGCTTAGAACAGAGAAAGGCAAGGCATCCCAACAATCCAACAACAACATTGAGTCTTTGTACAAAAAAAAAAAAATACAAAAAACAAAAAAAAAACTATCGACTTTTTACAGCAAAGACTGTTATTATCTTCATTTATTACGAAAGTTTAAATTATGGGTGACCAAAACTGGTGTTAGTTGAAAATCGGTTACCGATGTACAATTGTTCCTTTTACGAAATCGAACTTCCTGTTGTCTTTATTTTTGACTAGCTTGGGTGCCTGGCGTTTGGAGGTGTGTGTTGAGCAAAAGAAAAGAAAAAAAAGTGGTAGACAGGCAGGCAGTAGGAGTGTCGGAAGTCGCCATTAAAAAAAGGAGTGATTAAATAGACTTGCTATCTTTCGAAGCTTATAACATATGAATAATGTAATTTAAACCCTAATTTTTTTTTTCAATAAGAGGAGCAAAGACCAAACTTTAAAATAATAAGAGGTTTTATGGAAAAATATATATTGTTTTAAATCGGTTTTCTTTAAAAAAGATTTCACGAAATTCAACGAATTTTAACTTAATCTAAATATAATAAATATATATAAATTCAAAAATTCACTTACCTATATACAATACTAATCAAAGGATGCTTCCATTCTTAATTTATGAGAATTTGTCCATATTTATATTTTATATTCCATGTATTTTTTTTAAATAAAAGAATTTTTTAGACAACTATTTGAAAAGACCATCATCATGTAAGCATTAACTGGTGTTAGCTAGCCGGCGTTTCCTCCTGTTTTGAAATACAGATGTATAAAAGGACTATAAAACATAAAAACAAACACATATGCGTGAGCCATCAAACGTTGTGCGTGAAGAAATATGTGTTACCGTAGGTGAAAAAAGATCACATTTTACTTATCAGTTTTTTCCTTTAAAAAAAAAAAAAACACTCGACGAATTTTTTTTTCTTCTTCTTCTCTCAAAGAAATACATGAGCTTTTGATTTAATATATATTTTATATATTCTTTATGGAGTGATTTTTTTTTTAAATATCTAAAAAAACATTGAATGAAATAGAAAAAATTGTCATAATTGTACGAAATTTTCTAGACAATATAACAAGATTATAAGGTTTTACTTAAAAATAAAACAAAAAAATTCAACATGTTTTTTCAAAAATAAAGGTTTTAAACTTTGGACTTTACGGGTAAATTTGCAAATAACTATTCTTTTTTTGTTGTTTTAAATTAGCTTATTTTATTTATTGATCTTTTATCTTCAACTTGTGATATATAAATTTCAGGTAAGAAAATTAATTATTTTCATTTGAATAGACATTTCAAAATGGGGGGATTTAAAAAAAACGTTAACTAGAATATTATATTCGGTTTATCAGAAAGAGCATGAAATTTCACATTGGACCTGAAAATATTGTAAAAATTGAACCATTAAAAAAATTTTGATAGCTTTTTAAAGTTTAAAAATATAAAAATATTTAACTCGTAAAATTCAATTGATTTCATTATGTAAAAAAAAATGACTGCATGAACACGTGCAGGCACTTTGTAAACACTATTTTTTAAAAATTAAAAAATGATATTTCTATTATTTTTTAAAAAACTTTAATAGTTTATTTTTTAAGTATATTTCATAAAGAAAATAAACAACCCACTTTAAAAAGAGAAATTACGAGTTTTTTATATTTTATTCGCAATTTTGTGTTAGGGGTGTCAAAAATTCTCCAAAAGTTCTGACACACCTAGGCAGGCAGGCAGGCTCGAACTCGTATCGCGAAGAAGGAAAAGAACATGAAAAAAGATGTGACGTCTTTGCCGTTGCATTCATCGCCAAACCGGAAGTGGCTAAGGTTTAAATTAAGGATAGTCAATCAAAAAGAGGAGATGATTTCCGAAAATATCGGTGAAAACAGCGACCCCTCCTTGTAGAAAAGTGCCCAGTTGAGAGTGAAGGAATTAATGTTTTTAGTGAATTTTTCGATATTTGTAGTCGGGTTAAGCTTCAAAATGATACCAATCTTGTGAAAATCTGTTGCCTCTGTCGAAAGTTTTAGGCAAACATACAAACAAACACAGCGTATATTTAAACAGACAGATGAGATTTATATTATAGACTAGCCTGGGTGCCTGGAGGTGTG
Organism: Euprymna scolopes; assembly: GCF_053919585.1. NCBI lineage: Eukaryota > Metazoa > Mollusca > Cephalopoda > Sepiida > Sepiolidae > Euprymna > Euprymna scolopes. Next base: position 172,867,782 of record NC_136488.1, on the reverse strand, counting down.
TACTGAGCAAAAAAAAAAGTAGTGGTAGGCAGGCAGGCTTGAACCTGTGACATGAAGGCGGAAAAGAAAGTGAAAGAAAACCAGACATCTTACTCCTATGCCATTGACACGACCGGAAGTTCAAAACGTTAAAATTAGGCAAAGTCAATCCTACCGATACAATGACTTGCAAAAATGGCTTGCAAAAAATCGACCCCTCGTTGTAGAAAACTGCCCAGTTGATGATGAGGAAATTAATGTTTTTGGCCAATTTTTCGATATTTGTCATCTGAGACGGTGAGCTTCAAAATTATACCGATCTCATGAAAATCCGTCGCCTCCGTTGAAAGTTTTAGGCAGACATACAAACATACATACATATATTTAAACAGACAGATGAGATTTATATTATAGACTAGCGAGGGGTACCCGGTGTTGCCCGGGTGTTTGGAGGTGTGTATGGAAACTCCGGGGGGGGGGGGGTTAAAAAAAGTAAGTATAAGAATCGAACCCGAACCCTTGAGGCAAAGTTGTAAATTAAAGTGGGGAAAAAAAAATGTGCGACGTTAACCATTGCCCCACCGCGAGATGCTAACGGAAACACGTTTGAATTTATTTAATTACTTGGATTTAGCAGGTGCCCGTTTTAATGAGTTAATAAGGTCAAGTTTGACTGCAGGATTTCATTTACTGCTGAACGCTTTTTTTTTCTCCCAAGATGTTATAGGAAAAAGACTAACCCACATGCAGTGAGCAACAAATGTTGAATATTTATCTTCCCAAAATTGAGCAAATTAAATAGACAGGCGAGCTTCATTGTTAACTGTGAGATATTATGATTTATATGTGATATAAAAAGTTTAAAAAGTTGTGAAGCGAGCGACCGCTTCTCTGAAAAAGGCCTTTTGTACACACGCAGAAAAAGCGAACACACATACATACATACACACACACATACATACATACATACATACATTTTCGCTTTTATATTTATAGATGACAGTCATGTTTAAGTTGGGTTTTTTTGTTGTTTTATTTTTTTTTTGATACAGAAGAATAGATGACTCGATTTTTGAATATTTTTTTAGTATTATAAAAATTATACTACTTTATGAAATATTTCTTTTTTTTTTTTTAAATATAAAATAATTTTAAATTTGACACTGTTTGCTATAAACTTCGAGTCGATCAACCATTTCTGACTCATTCTGGCATTTTAGGGCAATTAACCCAAGTTTCAGCACTAATTTCCTACATCGCTCAGAATCTGTTTTTCTTAATTTAACTTCCAGTTGGAAAAATTTTCACATTTCATTTATTAACTGTGTTACATGAAATCCACATGCATTATGTTTGATAAAGTTTTTTTTCCTCCTTTCAAAAATATATTTTGATAATTAAAAAATTATATTTTATTTGTCAAAGAAAAACACAAAAGAAATTACATGTTATTTTTTAATAAATGTAAAGAAATCAATAAATATTTGATAAAGTAATGTAAGAAATTTATTCTCACAAAGTTTAGAATTTTTGGCAGAGAGAAAAATTGACACAATTTAAGAAAGGCGAACTTACCTGGTTGATTAAGCCAGTCATCCATTCTTCTGGATTTGCAAAATCATTGCGTCATTTAACATCTTGGCTGAGTCTGGTAGTTTGAACTTTGTAAGAAGAGGTAGGTAAATCTCTATTGAGTAGAGTTTGAATGTTCTTGGTATGGATCCATTTGATCATGATTTTAATAGAAAGGATGCGGTTAATTCCACCGAATAATTAAATCCAATATAAATATTCTTAGCTCTTAGGAGACAATATTACGTAAAGGAAGGAATCCTAATTAGTTTTGTTAAATTGTCTCACTGTGCAGAGAATAGTAGAGAGTAATAGTCCCTTACATTAATGAGTCCGTGAATGGTTGAATGAATCGTCCATCCTGTTAGAATTGTTGTCTTTATGGATAGCATGTACACTTTCGTACATAAAGCCTAAATAACTTGTGATCAAAAATAAAAAAAGTTTGTTAAAACACCATCTTAATAATGCTGGAATTTATAATAATAAAAGAGTACAGAATTTTCTCAATGTTTGCAAATTTTCTAACGAATTTGACAAAATCCTTCAAAAATGCCTAAGATTTATATAGTAAAGTATATCATTTTTGGAAAATTTGGGTCAATGGCTTTTTGGTTGAATCCATTTTGTATCCCTTGACTTCTTTTGTCATAAAAAATGGATAAAGATTTGTTATGAAAAACTCATTTTTTCAGAATTCCCTTTAATTTTAATGGTATGAGCAATTTTTAATTAGCCTCCCCCACTCAAATATTAACCTGACTAATAGTACCCACGCTTATAAACGATCCAGCAATTGTAACAGTAGCAGCACCCATTGTCAACTGTTTACTTTAAAGTGACAAGTTTTATTTATTGAGAAAAATCCAAAAGCCCTTTTTTGTTAAAATTAATGCATTTTGTGATTTTTTTATAAAATTTCCTTCAAGAAATATTGGTTTTCAAATATACTTCTAAATTTTGATTGTAGTAATAAATGACCTAGCTGCCAATAAAACAACTAAAAAAGATTCTACTTTTTAGGCAATTAACATCTTTGTGAAAAAAGACAAACATGACAACAAAAAATAATTTAGAGTTGCAGGGGATTATTTTTTAATATAAATTTAATGTATAATAATCCCCCATTTCCCGCTCATTCTTGCCTTTTAGAGCAGTTAGTGCTCCAAATTTAGTATTTTTGAATTTGAAAAATTAGCATATATATATATATATATATATATATATATATATATATATATATATAACTTACAGAATCACTAAATCTATTTTTAACTAAGTTGGGGCCTCAGTTTCACTAGTTAAGATTAAACATGAAGAAGACTAGTGTCCACACAGTTACAAGTGCAGTCCTTGGTGGTTCAACTCAAACATCCACCAAGGTCTTAAGACATAGTTCTAGTGGCTTTCACAAAGACAGAGTTGATATGACATTGGATGCAGCAGTTGATCTCTCCTATGCTCTTTCTTCTGCTGAAAAGAAAGATCATACAACTTGGTTGCTTGCTTTTCTTAAGTTCACTTGTTAGTAATAGCAACAATAAACAACATTGACTGGTTCTATTTTTCACATGAAGTTGATTATTCCAAAAGAGAAAAATAAACAAAAATAAGTATGTACAGTTTTTCAAAGGAGAATAAAAAATAAAAGAAATAAAATGCTTTCAAGTCTCTTTTTCTTGTAGTTACAATAGTCAAACCTTCTGGTTTTCAACCACCAATATCTTGCTTCAATCAGTCAAAGGACGATTGCATACTTGAACGACTGGTGTGTGTGTGGGGCAGTGGACAGTTCCCTCTCCCCCACCAAGTCAACAGGCTCCAAGTCCTGAGTTCAAAACTCACTCCTCACTTGCTGCAAAAACTGATTTTTTCTTGTTCTGCAGTGCCTTATGTACGCAGGGTTGGTATGGATCGGAGCATACCTGGGTGTTCCAGCTAACCCATCATTGTCCAAACCGTCACACCTTGGTTCATCCTGATTGAATAATCATCTACCTCTCCCCACACTTCTGAATCAGATGATTTTCCACAGCAAGGATTCTCATTGATGATCTTCTCACACACCGGGTAACCGTTCTTGACCCCGCCCATTGGGTCAAAACTTTAGCTCAAACAATCTGCTAGATATCTCCAAAATATCACTTTTACAGTAATATTCTTTCCTAAATTCGACTTTGTTTTTTTCTTACAAGAAAAATGTATTTCACATTGGCGACCATGCCATCTCTCTCTTCTAACTCATAGGGTTATCTGCTTTTTCCCCGAATCTGCCATTAAAATAAAAAGGCTCTAATTCCTCTTTCGCTGGCCCTTTTTTTGAGCAATTTTCAATCATAGTTCTAATTTAAGTCTCTGTAACGCTTTCTTCCGGACTAATCTTGTTCTGGTTTGATCACATTATGTCTGAGTGACAAGCCCACCTCACTTGAATATGTCGTACCATTAACCTTAAATCTGAGTGATAAGCCCCAATCAGATCCTCTAGAGAAAGTATACTTGACACAATTTAAGAGCCGACTACTGGTTTCTATGTAGACTGATATAATACTGCCAGTGGAAAAGGTGGAATGGCAACAAACAGCCCTCTCTGTAGAGGTTATTGAATGCATCCATATGATTCAGAAGAACTCTTGCTTTTGCAACAATTCTTAATGTTGTATCATCACAAAGAAAAGTTAAGATGAAAGAACTTTGCTAAAGTAGGAACTAATGAGAACTTAAAACGGTGAAGTTAAATGGGATAATTCAACATTCAATTAAGTTACGATTACTGTTGTGTAGGAACCTTGTCAGGAGAATGTTTGGTATCTTATAATAAAAACATTTGTAATCATTTAAGATTTCTGTCAAGGACAATTTCATCTATTGAACAACAACCTGATGTTATGCATAGGTTTTGAACGTTCTGATCATGGTGTTGTGGAAAACATATTGCATTGACTGTGGTGCAAATGATCACACAAATCTTATGCAAGGATTTTCAAAGAAATCTTGTCAGTTATGTTAAAAATATATAGTACTTGATTACTGAATAGTTATAATCCATATCCTTTAACTCATCAATAATATTTCCCTAGCAATTCTGTTATGTTCATCAATATGTTCTAGTGTTTATAAGTGATTGTAGTTTGTGGGTTTATTTATTTCAGTCACATCTCTATATAATATTTTGGTTTGCAGAAATTCTCCTCTGGACCAAATTATGGTAGGTTTGCAACAACAGATACTGCATACAAATTTATTATGTTTAAGCTATTATGCATTATCTTATGTAACTTTACAATGCCTTTATGGATACATTTGTTCGTTAAAAAAAATTCTACTTTACTTCCTAGGAGAAACGTCATGATCACCTACAGTTTTAGAGGAAGTAGTTTGTATTTTTCCGTTTGATTCTAAAATGTCACCACTCCCAGTCATCACCGGGAAGAGGTATCCATATTATTACTATAATGATCTTATGCCATTTGTAATTGGATCATAAACTTAGATAATTATCATTAACTTTCCTTTCCACATTTCTAAAATAATTTCTCCCTTCTAAAAATCCCTTATTCCCCATTGGCTGAGACCTGATGAACAGATTATTCCAGTTTACAATCTTATTACATGAACAAACATGGTCAACTTTTACACATATGGCTGCTCTCTCTGAATGACGCAATCATTAAAAAATAAATTAACCCAATTTCCTTTAAATACTAAACAACTATTATTTATTTATACCAATATATACAGAATTTTTTCTTATATTATTAACAAAACGATTGAAAACTTATATAATTTGTAACTCTATAAAACTTCTTAGTTTTTATTCTAGACAGGAGAAATCGATTTTGAGCTCCATTGAAAGTTAAATAAAATTGATTAAATTGGATACTTACATCAAGAACTAATTGAGTAATTATGACTAATAGTGCATCAAACATTATTATTGTGGTATTTATGCACTTCTGATACCGTGAGAAAATTATTAATGTTACTATTTAGCAAGCGATTATTAACATGGGGAGGGCATGGTTCTTTCTGTACTTACACTTAACAATTTAATTAAAAAAAACAAAAGGAAATCATAAAACTTGATTTTTAAAATATTATTTATTAAAAAACATCGTGTGGTGGTAATATACGTGCATGAGCACAAAGTTATTTGAAAATACTGTTGGGAAATTAATTAAAAAAACAAAAGTCACCTCAGTTTAACTATGCATTTGTGCCCTATTTGCATTTTATAAAGAATATTATTGAATCAAGTTATATGCACCTTTAAACTACACTTACATAACAATTTTGGCCAAGGGAGCAACTAAACAACGATGGCCGACTTTTTCAGAATCGATATTCAGTATTTTAAACGCTTATAACTAAAATTAAATTTTTTGTTTTTATTTTTAAACGTAAATATGTCACAAAGCAAAAGATGTTTTTGCTATATTTCTCCAACTTTCTTTTGGTATATATATTGAAAAATGTTTGTGTGCATTTGTAATGCTTATAACGATTATTGGAAATTGATCCTCTTCACAACATTGTGACAATATTTTTTTCAGTGATGGTCTTGCTAGTTATTAATAAATATATCATTGAATATAGATTTTTATTTCCAAGTATAGTTGATTGTAATTTTTAACAAAGGTGTTATTTAATTGCTTGACTACTGCAATCAATGTTATGCCATAGTAAAGTCTAAAGGGAAAATTCTTTTAGAAGTTATAAAACTATCAGGAATTTTAACCAATTGAATTATAAATAATATAATTTTAATTTATTTTTATTTTGCAGATGTTCCTGCTTAAAAATTTTGGATGAATCATCATTTCCTTTGTGATTTACTTTGTATTTTCTAATATTGAATACAAAAGTGAAATCTGTTGTGAAAATGTTTTCTTTGGATTATGTAATTTAAGAAGTATTCCTAAATAATGAAAAATGCCACATGCTAAGTGCAAGGATATTTTAAAGAAACGTTACTTTTTGTTGAACCTTGTTATAGGAATGTCTACTTTAAAATGATATAAGAAGTTAGATATGAGGAAGTAATTATAATAATCTATGTGCATCTGTTTATAGACATCTTTATTTTTCCTGAATATTTCAATAAACTTGAATTGCTAAATGTCAAATGTACATGGTCACATTCAAATAAAGCAACAAAGTAAATGAATAAATTTTAAGTAAAAATAAAGACTTAAACAACCGGAGCAGAAAATAAATATTTTATGATAAATATAATTTATCAATTCCAAGAAATTCTAAAAAGAACAAAATAATGGAAACACATATAAAACAGAAACCATATTCTTGTAACGTGTGTGACTATGCTTCTTCTGATAAATCAAATTTAGCAAAACATATGCGAACACACACAGGTGAAAAGCCATTTTCTTGTAATGTATGTGATTATTCTAGTTCTCGTAAAGCAAATTTAATCAGACATATTCAAACACATACTGGAGAAAAGCCATACTCTTGTCAAATATGTGAATATTGTAGTACTAATAAATTTGATTTAGTCATACATATGCGAAAACACAGTGGTGAAAAGCCATATTCTTGTAATATCTGTGATTATTCCGGTACTAGTAAGTCGAGTTTAGTGAAACATATTCAAATACATACTGGAGAGAAGCCACTTTCTTGTCAAATATGTGAATATTCTTGTGCTCGTAAATCACGTTTAGTTGCACATATGCGAACACACAGTGGTGAAAAACCATATTCTTGTAACGTGTGTGAATCTTCTTTTAGTCATAAAAAGGGTTTGGCAATACATATGCAAAAACACACTGGTGAAAAGCCATATTCCTGTAATATATGTGATTATTCTTGTTCTTGTAAATCATACTTAATCAGACATATGCAAGTACACAGTGGTGAAAAGCCATATTCTTGTAACGTGTGTAATTATTCTTTTTCTCGTAAATCACATTTAGTCAGACATATTCAGACACACTCAGGTGAAAAGCCATATTCTTGTAATGTATGTGATTTTTCTAGTTGTCGTAAAGCAAATTTAGTTATACATATGCGAAAACACACTGGTGAAAAACCATATTCTTGTAACGTGTGTCATTATTCCTTTTCATCTAATGTAGCATTAGTCAGGCATATACGAACACACACAGGTGAAAAACCATATTCTTGTAACGTGTGTGATTATTCTAGTTCTTCTAACTCAAGTTTAGTCATACACATGCGAAAACACACTGGAGAAAAGCCATATTCTTGTCAAATATGTGAATTTACTTGTTCTCTTAAATCAGGTTTAGTCCTGCATATGCGAAAACACACAGGAGAAAAGCCATATTCTTGTAATGTGTGTGATTTTTCTTGTTCTCGTAAACCAAATTTAGTCAGACATATTCGAACACATACAGGTGAAAAGCCATATTCTTGTAATGTATGTGATTATTCTTATTCTTCTCAGTCAAGTTTAGTCAAACATATGCAAACTCACAGTGGAGAAAAAACATATTCTTGTAAAATATGTGAATATTCCTCTTCTGATGAATGGAGTTTAGACATGCATATGGAAACACATAAAGCAGGAGTATGTGTATTATCTACTAATCACCATCCTGAAGTGGTTTCAGTCTCATTATACAAAGGTTTATCAGGACAACATGAAATAAGGTTACTTAACCCGAGAACTAAACCCTGAAAATATTTAAAAGTCTGAATCAGATTTCCTGACATGACATGACTGCATCTAACATGATGTTGCTAGACAAAACAAAAACATACGGATGTGTTCTTTACTGTTTTGCTTACTCAACATTCGAGAGGTAGTGAGGAATCTTTATTGAACACTTGGATATATATGTATCCCGTATAGAATACAAGTTTTAGTCCCAGTAAGGGGCATCCGTGATTCATTTGAGCAAATTGAAATCAAATGCAAATATAAAGAAAATGCTATATTTTTGTAAATTATGTAGATATTTTTGTTCGTGGAAAGTAAATTCAGTCTGATACATACACATACAGGACAAAACTACACCACGGCCACCAGCAACACCCAAACAAAAGAATCAACAATCTGTTCCTCATGGATTACCTCAAGCTGTATCTCAGCTCAGATACTGACTGACATTGACTCTTGCAGATTGTATATACCTTCTGCAAAGATATTAGAATAAAGTTTTGCCCAGACTATTGTGCCAAGTACATGCAAGAGTGTTCATGTAGAAAATAGCTTGATGAAGATAGTGACATAAAAAATTTAGAGGGTAAGTTGCAATACTAATACTTTATAATATAAATTCCTTTGCATTGAAAGGAATGATTAAATTAAACATATCGAGATAAGAGTTAAAATCTGTAGAAAATATGTATGTCATATAAGACATCTCTGCAAAACATTGTTTACATACAAAAAGTAACTGCCATTAACCAATTTGTGATGCAAGTGATAACACAGCTTTGGCATTATTGACTTGTCACTAAATGATATTAACAAGCTAAACACTAAAATCTAAAAAATGTTGTCACTCTAAAGAAACCAGTGTCTATCAAGCCAGTATTTGCCCAGAGGAGCAGGAGATAGGGTCTCAGAAATTAATCATATAGAACCACTATATTTTGTGAGCATCGGTCAATATCTGTTGATCTTCAAAAACTCTCATCATAAGATACATTTAGAAACAAGATCCAGTAAAACAATCTTCATCAGAAACTGGTCCAACATTTTGGACAAGATTGTCTTACAAATGAGAAAAAAACATCAAACAAGTCCAATAAAACACAAGAAATACACCAACACTTTCCATAATAAGAAACTGAAAGAATGGGCCAAGCAACAATATGCTAAATATTTTCTGAAAGAACTATTCCAGGAATATATAATTAATGAAGCTGAAAAGCAAATAGCTTCACTATGATCAGAAGAGGATGATAATGGTTGCTCACGATCAAGGCTTGATGAGCAATGCTTTTAAGAAGATGAGTAATTTAAACAATCTGGATTCTTGTTTTAAGTTTCTGCTGGGAAACGGCTATTATAACATACGACACAATAGAGTGTGTAACTATCTCAACTGGCAAATATACTTGCTGAACCATAAAAGATATACAATTACACTTAAAAGGATGGTTAGAATCCTGAAAAGATCTCTCGATTGGAGTTTGTGAAATTGCCATTGAATGTCTATCCATTCCCAGGAAAAAAGCAAAAGAATAAAAAAATTAAAAATAAACAAACGAAATTATACTGACTTAAATAAGTCTTTATCGTTAAGATTTTTTTAGTAAAAAAATCACCAACATTATACTCTCTACTTCATAGAAAAGAAAATCCTTTGTACGGCCATACAATTCAAAATAAAATAAATTGACTTAGTAAAAAAAATGGTAAATTATTTTCTCCATAATCTACCGATAAAGTTGGTGATACTTTTACATTATATTTTTAAAATAGAATAATATAATTAGTTTATATCTTAAAAGTTTGTTTAAAATAAAAATACCTTTTCACAGATGCATTTTAACTGAATTCTATAAAGTATCACGACTCCAGCTAGTTTGTGTTCTTTTTATTATTTTTCTCTGTATTCATTCTCATCTAAAGAGGGAAAAATGTCTGAGAACCTGATATAATAGGAACTGCAAAATCTTTTTATTCAGTTCATATCATGTATTTGTACAATATATGCCTTCTTCAAATCTGCAAAAGACAAAGGGACATACTGAGAGTTAAAGAAAAAAGGTCAGAGAAGAAAAAGACGGGAAAAGAAAAGGATGAATTTATGTACTTTTGACTGAAGCCATTTTATTTCGTTTGGTTTGTAATTTTGTCTTGCCTATTACTACAGTATTACATAAGGATGTTTTGGTACATTTTTAGATTTAGTCTCGACTGATTCACCTTCTCAAGAAAAAGAAAATTCTTCATTTGTAGGCGATTTCACATTGATACCATACACATAAGTCTAAAATGGTGCCATAATGGTGCAATGGCATTGAAAATAACTAGATAGACTATAAAAATTTGATATTGTTAACTGTTCTGTTTTTTTATAAAAAACAGAGCTAATAGAAAGTTACAATGCTACAGTTTTGTTTTGTCTACAAGCCAGGGAAATTATCTGTGTATTCTGAAGAATTTTTAAATAAATTCAAATTTTGTTCCCATTTGAATTCTGTCAAAAATTTCAATGAAAGAGTCTGATTGCATTTTAACTAGATTCTTAGCAAAATGTATAATACTATATCTGCAGAATATAAAGACAGTATAATGCTAATGTTATTTTCATACCCGAGAGTCATAAACTTTATTATATCCAAATCAAAAAATAACATAAAATGTTATTACGTCCATACAAAATAAAAATAATTGTATATCACTGTCAAAAACTAATAACAAATTGTATTTTATCCATAACCAAAATATTAATAATAAATTTTATTTCCCATAACTTTATGTGGTAGTTACCTCATGGGTAATACTTGTAGACAACTTACAAGCAAAACACTTCAAACAGTTTCCTAGTTTTATGCCTTTCATAAATTGTATTATATCCAGACCTAAAAGACAATGCACACAAATATTGCCTTTTCTACAGGTGAACACTAATTTATAATTATATTATAATGCTACAATATTAAATAAAAATTATATATTATATTACTATATAATAATCACAATAATATAATACTATAAAATAATAATATATAATCATGCTATCAAATAATATAATGATATAATATTATAAAAACTATAATAATGTATGCCCTTCATGAATTGTATAATATCCATACCCAAAAATAAAATAAAGAATGTACTATATTCATAACTAAAAAAATAATACATTATATTATATCCATACCTGAATAATTATAAATAATTTCTATTACATCCTACAATAATAAATTTTATTGGACCAACTAAAGAATAGATACCCTGTAGCAGACGACGACGCCTGGCGGTGTCGGGCGCACATTTCAACTAACACCGGTGATTCGACTTTGACATTGGCACAAGCACATGGCGTCGGTTGTTTGTAAACACGTCAAATAGCAAACTAATCGTGTTAGTTGAAATGTGCGCTTGTCACCGCTAGGTGGTGTCGTCTGCTTTAGGGTATCTATTCTTTACTTGGTCCATTTTATTATATCCATACCTAAATAGAATAATAATAAATTATATTTATACCCAAAAAATAATAATAAATTTTATTATATCAATACCCCAAAATAATAATATAAAATTGTATTATACTAATAACCGACAATAATGATTTTCATTACATCCTACAAATAATGATAACTTTAATTATATCCATACTTAAAAATAAAAATGAATTATTGCATAAATACTCAAAGATAATAATAAATTATATTATAGCCATATCTAAAATAGTAATAAGTTATATGCATACACAAAAATAATAATAAATTATATGCATGCACAAAAATAATAATAATAGATTGTATTATATCTATACATAAAAATAACAAATTGTTTATTATATCGATACTCAAAAATAGCAAATTGTTTATTATATCGATACTCAAAAATAACATCTATATCCAAAAATAATTTCAATAACTTTTATTATATTTATACACAAAAGTTATTATAAAAATGTCTTATATCTATACCCAGAAATAAAATTAGATTATATAACATCCATATGCAAAAATAATATTAATACATTATACATTTATATTTGCATTGTGATTACCTGCAGCAGATGGTAGACTTGAATATTTGTATTCTGTAATATTTCGAGAAAGATTTCTTTGTTAGATGTGTTGACTTTGATTCAAATGCGCCCACGTAAACACTAACAATCTCACAGAAAATAATGACCTGAAATGTATTATTTATTTTATTTTATTCTATTTCAATATAATTATATATTTTTAGTGTGGGACTTTCATAATTCAGCATTATTTAATTTTTTTTTATTTATACATGCATTTATAAATTATATTTTAAATATAATTATTGTTTATTATTTTTTCTGTGTTCTCATTGAAGGAACAGTTAAACAATAGAATTTAAATTTAATTTTATTAATAAGGGGAAACTAAGTGAATTAATTTAAGGGTGATTAATTCATGATTAGAATGTATGCGTGCATGCATGCATCCAATTGTACAATTACAAGCTCATCTACACATTCATATGCACTCATTCACACACATGCACACACACATATTTGATTACTTATATTCTGTAATGTGTGGTATATTATATGACATAATATATTGGGTGAGTTTTAGTTTAATCCACTTGTCTTATTCTAAGTCAAATGTATTGTATTAAATTTATTTCAGTTTGACTATTTAGAGTTGCTAACTTTTAATGTTTTTTTTTATTTTAATTCTTATATTATTTAATTTATATATTATTTTATTAATTAGAATTATTTACTCAATATATATGGTTGAAAATAATTTTAATCCTTTTATTTATTCAAATTTATTTGTTATGTTATTGTTTATTTATTGCGTGTTAATATTATATTTATTTTGAGACATCAAAGCATATAAACATATATGAGCACATACACATGTACACACACACATATACATACATCAATTAAATTATATATATATATATATATATGATCATGTATACATGTACCCACATATACCTATATACACATGTGCTGATCTGCACACACAATCCCACAAACATACATAAATATATATACACATATATTTTAAATCACTATTTAATTGCTATATATTGTTATTAATAAATTTGTTAAATGAATCAGTTACTTATATATTAGTTTTATTTATTATTTTATTATGATTTATATTATTTGGTTGCTAGTAGTAGACCTATTCAATTAAATTTTGAGTGCCTATTTATTAAGTAATACTGAATAAATAGTAGATGTATTCAATTAATATTTGAGTGGTTATTTATTAGGTAGTATTGATTGAAAGGTTTAATTTATATAATATTTTTCTACTTTTTTGTTTTTTAATTTTATTTTTTATAATGGTGGGTTGTGTGAGTGGAATGAGGAACCTAATTCATGTTGGCATTTAATCTGGGGATGCAATTTAGCAATCAGAATTGATTCTTTGATTCTAAGATGACCAACGTTGCGTTCAGTGGTCAAGATATCTACTCTGATGGATTAGTTGGTATTGCTGCATGTGTGAAAGTGTCTGTGAAAAGAAAAGGCATGTGTTTGTAAGTGTTCCTTGACTCTAATATGCAAGTGTCTCACTGTGCTACTGATGCATGATGCCATATATGGTGCATGTATGTTGGCACATGTTAATGGTGTTCATAGTTTGCAAGGGTGTATTGCTGTAGTTGATGTTGCATCTTGATAACTGTTATCACAGTAATAGCCTGGTTTGTATTAGTAGTATGTCTAGACCCTCCCTATGGATAGCTGTTGTGATCCTATCATTAAAATAAAGCAGTTTCAGAAAGCAGGGGTTAGAGAAGGTGTTTCACATCCATTTTCAGGGTTTGTTGAGATTTTTAATGGGTGGTGTGGGGTATCCATTGGTCTCTAACACTTGGTGGGATTTACTAGTGCAGATGTTTTTATCAGCTTCTTTGCTGAATTTATTGTGGATGCATGTTATTTCATTCTTCGCATAGCCTATTTTTGTTTTATGAGGAAGGGAAGATTTGTAATGTATGACGAGGTCTCTACATGCAGATTTCTTATAGAATTTGGTGGATAAATTTCCATCTTCAGAAATGTTTAGGCTGAAGTCCAAAAATGCCAAGATTCCAGAATTGCCAAGGTGCTCGATAGTTAATTCAATGTGTGGATCTGTGTTATTAGAGATATTAAAAATTGAGATCGCTTCCTCCTGGGGCAGAGCTAGAATGAGAATATCATCCATGTATCTTGTGAAGAAAATGTGGAAGTAGCAAGAGTTGAGGGCATGTGATAGCGAGCAGTACCAACAGGCTGGACACCATATGCAATCCTGTAATTTGTTTATAAAGTATGTATTGTTTTATTATTTGCAAAAGTTTGTGTATGTCAGTAGCCTGTTCGCAGTGTGTTTGGTGTTGTTTATGAACCGCTAATTGATGGTCTTCTCACGCATGTTAGTAAGTCCCAGCCATTTGTGGCAGAATATTGTAGGGTTTGTTAAGTGGTCATTCAAAAGAATAAAAGTTCTGCTGGGGATGCACCTATGTCAAGTGGTGGTGTACTGCGATGTAGTAGTGTTAAGTGTTGAGACATTATGTTGAACAAAGATGGCGGCAGTAAATCAAATCAGCAAAGAATCAATGTAGTCCCGATCTTGAGTAATTCCTAGTAGCAAAGATGGCGGTGAAGAATCAGTGCAGTTCTGATATTGAGTCGTTTTGAGACAGAGGCCAACGGTGAACTGAGCTTAATCCAAAATTCGATATTTTTAATAGTAACATTTAAGTTTCTGATTGGTTGGTTGTTATAACTGTGGTTATAAAAGCGATCGTCAAAATCATTGGTGTCATACCATCATTATGGTCAAAAACATTTTAACACACCACCTTTTTTGATATAATGGAAAGTCCTTTTGGTTTGACTTGAGAAAAGGGGGAAATAATGAAATAAAATAAAAGTAAACAAATAAATGAACAAATAAAATAACATTTTTTTGTTTATTTGTTTTGTTTCTTTTTTTTTTTTTTTTTTTTTTGTTGGGAATTTGTCCTTATTCTCATTAGTCCAAAAAATATCAATATATTGGTAGAATGGGTGCAAAACTAAGACATTCTTTATCACATTAAGTTGGTTTTGTTTGTTTAATACGTATAAAAATACATATATACATACTTTTCAAATATATATACATACAAACAAAGACATGCAGATATAATCCTATTCAAATATATAAAATAAATACATACAAATATACATTTTCTTTTGTTTACCAAAAACTGGAAACATTCTGTCAGGTATTAGTTGGTTAATTTGGTTAGTAAGATAAAAATGGTTGCAGTTTAATGTCGTGTCCGGAACAATTTACAATCTATTATTATTTATTCATTTTTTTCCTTTTGTGTGATTTCGACTTCTCATGCTTCTCTTTTTGTGTTACTAAAAACAGATTTATTTATGATTACATTCCAAAAAGTTCGGCTATAAAATGTTTTAATTTGATCCTTTTTATAGGTTTAGTGAAAATGTCGGCTACATTACTTTCAGATGTTACATAACTAAGAGTAATGGATTTTTTACTTATTTCATCAATTATGAAATGATATCTGATGTCAATATGCTTCGACCTTTAATGAATCATAGAATTATTTGCTAATAAGATACTCTGGTTGTCACAATGAATTACTATATGTTTTTTATTTAGATCTGGTTTTAAAATAGATTTTAGAAGGGTGCTTAGAAAAATTGCCTCTGCACAGAATGGGTAAGGGCCATAAATTCTGCTTCACAAGTAGAAAGGGCAACAATTCGTTTTTTTATTTTTTATTTTTCCAAGAGATCATAGGTCCAGTCTTGGACAGTCTAAAACAGTATTCCGTTATATTTTTTCTATCCTCAGAGTTACCCCAATCTAAATCTGAAAATCCTTCTAAATTTAGAGGATATGTCGACTTTTTAAATATTAAAGATTGTTCCTTGGTTCATTTTAGATAACGAAGGACTTGTTTTGCACGAGTAAGGTCCTTAATTGTCGGTTTTGATAAGTTTTGAGATAGCTTTGTTACAGTGTAACATATATCAGGCCTAAATCCTCCTGGAGGGTAATATAGATTTTACAGTTAATCGGAGCATTTAAATAAGCATTTTTTACATCCATTTGATGTATTTTTAAATTGTATTGAGCGGCAAATTGTAATAAAATTCTGATTGCCATTAAATTTGTCGTTGGTGAAAATGTGGCAAAATATTCCACTCAAAAAATTTGTGAAAAACCTTTTGCAAAAAATCTTGCTTTAAAAGTTTCACTGCCAGAGGCTGTGATTTTTTGGAGAAAACCCAGCAAGAATTTATATTCTTATCTTGGTTTTGCCACCATTTCGTATGTATTATTTTCAGATAAAGCTTTCAATTCGGTTTCCATACTTTTTTTCCATTCTTGGTGATTTTCTGAATTAACTGCCTCATTATAACTTTCTGGTGCACTTTTCAACGAGTAGCAGTAATAAATTGCGTAGTCTTGTATCTGTTCAATTTTTAAGAAGTCTGGCCTTTTTCACTCCCTTATCGGGTATCGACGTGTCGGATTAATATTTACGTCAGTAGTTTTACTGCAATTGTCGTCATTATTAATATTTTCATTGTGATCGATTAAGATGCTAGGTAATATTTCCTCACGTTTTTCATCCACTGGTTCACTATTTTTTAAATTCAATGTATCATTGAATTTTACACATCTAACCTTTTTTTTTTATGGCATTTAGGAATGGAAAGTAAATTAAATATGCTGGACTGCTTTTATCGTAATCTATGAAAATGCCTTTTTCTCTTTTAATATTTAACTTATGAGTATTTTCTATAAATGTAAAGCAATTTGAACCAAATATATGCATTCGGTTCAATTTTGGTTTTGCACCACAAAACGCTTCATACAGTGTTTTTTTGCCCAATCTTCTATTGAACAATCTATTTCTGATATATGCTGTTACCATTAAAGCATACGTCCATAAACTATGCGCTAATTTTGATTTGATAAGTAGACATCTTGCCATGCTCTTTCAGCGGTGCCATTTTGAAATGAGGAATACGGCGCCGATTTCTCATGTTTAATATGATGGTTAATTAATAGAAGTTCAAAGCCTTTACTAGTAAATTCAATCCCATCATCTGAGCGAATACATTTTACCGAGCTGTGCAGGGGCTGCAAGGCAATATCAACTAAATATTTCTTAGTGGCAAGGATAGTGTCGGATTTGTTTTTTAGAAAATAAACTATAATTGAACCTGAATAATCATCAACAAAGTTCAAAACATACCTTAAATTGTTTCTTCCCATTGGGCTTGCCAAGTCACGGTGCACAAGTGAGAGAATTTTCGTGGCCTTTTTGTCTGGTGTTTTGCTTATATATTTTGTCATTTCCCCTGTGCACTAGATGTATCAGAATTTGGAGGGAATTTTTGACACCCCTCACACAAAACTGCGAATAAAATATAAAAAGTTCGTAATTTCTCTTTTTAAAGTGGATTGTTTATTTTCTTTATGAAATATACTAACAAAATAAACTATTAAAGTTGTTTGAAAAATAAAAGAAATATTATTTTTTAAAAAACAGTGTTTACAAAGTGCCGGCGCATCTTCATGCAGCCATTTTTTTTTTTTTACGTAATGAAATCAATTGAATTTTACGAGTTAAATATTTTTCCATTTTTAAACTTTAAAAATCTATCAAAATTTTTCTATTGGTTCAATTTTTAGGATATTTTCAGGGTCAATGTGAAATTTTATGCTCTTTCCAATAAACCAAATATAATATTTTGGACAAATGTTTTTTTTTTAATTAACCCCCTCGCCCATTTTCAAGTGTCTATTAAAAAGTAAATAATTAATTTACTCACCAAAGTTTTATATATCACAAATTGAAGATAAAAGATCAATAAATAATATATTGTAATTTAAAACAAAAAAAGAATAGTTTTTTTGGAAATTTACCTATAAAGTCCAAAGTGTAAAACCTTTTTTTTTTTTTTAAACCACGTTGAATTTTTTTTTTTTTTTTTTAAACCACGTAGAATTTTTTTTGTTGTTTTTTAAGTGGAAGTTCATGTGATGCTTAGAATGTCAAGTAAATATGGAATGCTTACAACAATTTTTTTCTATTTCATAAAATATTTCCTTTTTTTAGATATAAAAAACAAAAAATTCACCGGTAAAGAAATATTAAAATATATCAATCAAAAACTCATGTATTTCATTAAGAGAATAAAAAAACAAAAAAAATCGGTCAACTGTTTTTTTTTTTTGTTTGTTTTTTTTGTTTTTTTTTAATAATAAAAACTTATAAGTGAATAATTTCCGTTTTTTAAGTACGGAGGACCGAAATACTAAATTTGGTTTACAGTACGCATTAAAAAGACATATAATTTATTTCCCTTCTATGCGCCGCATTTTAAGTAGTAGCAGTAGTAGTAGTAGCAGCAGTAGTAATGGAGAAATCTAATGAGTTGGATAAGAGTAAGAAATGAAAACACTGCAAAGAACAGATTATAATGATTTTGAAAGAAATATATTTTTCTATCACCTATGAAATTTTAGAGGGAGTGATAGAATAAACTGCAATGTGTCCTCACACCTCTGTTAAAGAATGATAAAGTTGATACAGTTTAATGCAAAGAACTTGGTAAGATGACTGTCAAATGTGTTATAACTATTCTAGTGATGAAGAGGAGTAGCTCAAGTGATGTGAAGGTTGAGATTCTTGAAATGATTTCCAAACAGGATTGTGATGGATCAAATTAACAAGGGGAAGTGAAAGAGTCTGATAATATCAAAGATAAAATGTTGACTGCAAACAATGGATTGAGAAGTCAACTGATATCTATGTAATTTGTGCTTTTGCAACAATTCTTAATGTGGTATTTTCATTAAGAAAAGATGAAAGGTTTTTTAAACAAGTGAAAGTGAAAGAATTTAATGCCAAAGATAAAATGTTGACTATCGACAATGGATTAAGAAGTCGCATCCTCTAGAGAAAATGTACTTGACACAATTTAAGAGAAGACTACTGATCTCTATCTAGACAGATACAGTATTGAAAAGGGTGGAATTTTCAACAAATGGTTCTCTCTGAAGATGTTATCGGATGATTTGCTTCACAAGAACTTGTTGCTTTTGCAGAAATTCTTAATGTTGTGTCTTCGTTAAGAAGTTCGGATGAAAGAACTTTACTAAAGTACAATGAGAAATTTAAATGAGTGAAGCTAAATGGGACAATTTATCATTCACTTAAGTTGATGAATGGTGTTAAATATGTTGGCATAATGAATCTTCGATCTTCGTCTGCACTGCCAGTTTTCGTCTACAAAATCAATATGTTCAGAAAGAAACCAACATTCAATAAAATGTATTCATATGAATAGAAAAAAAAAATTAAACGAAGAAATAATATTTGTTCACACTCCTTCTTTCCCATGACTAAATTCAATTGTAAATTTCACTGTCTGATCTCTCTCTCTCTCTCTCTCTCTCTCTCTCTCTCTCTCTCTCTCTCTCTCTCTCTCTCTCTCTCTCTCTCTCTCTCCAATGAAAGTTTTCAATCAAATGGTTGATAGTTATTTTACAAAATGACACCGAAAAGATTATGATTTTGGTTAAATCATTAATTTCCAACTAAGCTTTTATTTAATTGCTTGACTACTGTTAGAATAAATTGCTTTGACTCTTCTGGAAATAAAGGATCGTAGTTATTCCCCTTGGCTAGAATTAAGGATTCCGCCATATTGATTTCTCGAAAACACGTGTATACTTTTAAGTTGATAAAACCTTTACGAAAGGCATTCCTGTTTACTCTTGTTTCATCTCGACTTATCATTTCAACTACTGTAATCAGTATTATATCATAGTAAAGTTGTAAAGGAAAATATTTTGGAAAATTATCAAAAAAGTACTGACTTGGGCCAGTTGAATTGTAAACAATATATTTTTGATTTATTTTTCATTTACAGATGTTCCTGCTTAAAATATTTAATAAATTTGGATGAATCGTCATTTCCTTTATACTTTCTGATGTGAAATACAAACGTGAAATCTATTGTGAAAATATTTCTTCTGGATTATGTAATTTAAAGGATTCTTAAATAATGAAAAATGTCACAAATGCTGAATGCAAGGATTTTTTTTAAACTTAAATTTTTGTTGGACTTTTTCAGGAATGTCTCCTTTATGTCCAATAGATTTTCCCGTGAACTTGAATTTTTTAATTTTTATTTATTTATTTATTTTTTTTTTTTTATACAGTGATCACCACTTATCAAGGCCCGGAAGCCACTCAGGGATAAGGGTTATTGCAAGTACATTACGTTAGTGTGGAGATTTGATGAAGTGTTTATTTAAGGGGACGGTTCATTAGGAATTTGTTAACATTGGACTTGAAGACATCCAAGTTGTAGTCTGGTGGGAAGCAGGCAGACGGAACAGAGTTCCACAGGCGTGCAGTTCTAAGAAAGAAGCTTTGTTCATGGAATCCGCGTTTTGATTTAGGCACAGATATAGAGTGGGGGAATTTTTTCACAGTGGAATTTGAATCATACATGATCAATTAAAGCAACGAAGTAAAATAATAAATTTTTAGTTAAAATAAAGACTTAAGAAATCAGAGCAGAAAATATATATTTCATGACAAATGTGATTAATCAATTCCAAGAAATTTCAAACAGAACAAAATAATGGAAACACATATAAAACAGGAACCATATTCTTGTAATGAGTGTGATGATGATGATGATGATGATGATGATGAATCAAATTTAGCAAAACACATGCGAAAACACAGGAGAGAACTTGAATGCCTACTAGATATTGTCCTCGGGTGTCTAAGGTCTCTCTGTACAGGGGTTTGTCAGAACAACCTGGCATGAGGATACTTTTTTCCATAGAAGTAAACCCTGACTAAATATTCAAAATTACATAGTATTCGCTGCCCAAATAAGATCTCCTCACTATGGCTAACTCACATTAGCTTTTACAAGGAATGGTGCACCTTCTCCAAGTGATGTTACCTCAAGTAATAGCACGAAGCTGGATACTCCACCAGACTAGATAAATTCTTGTCCTGGAATCCAGTAAGAACAAGAGACCAAAATGAAAGATACTACAATATATGAAAATGGTTAATTGGGGAGAGGAAAATTATGTTCTCAATTTCTTTACTAACTCAGTGTTTGAGAAATAAAGAACTTAAATGAAACATTCGAATATCCATGTATCTCATATAGAGTTCAAGTGTTGGCTCCAGGTTGTGGGCCTTTTGATTTCTGAGAACTTCGACTGAAGTAAAATAAAACAAAAAAGTGAAAAGCCATATTCTTGTAATGTGTGTGATTTTTCTTGTTCTCGTAAAGCAAATTTAACTGCATCAATAGCCTTAACGTAAAAACTCGGAAAATGCTGGCCCTTCATAAAGTCATTTAGAAACATCAGTGCATGACAGGCTGTACTTATCACGGAGAGAAGGTGGTTTAGGCCTCACTGAAATAAACCACGCATACCGAGCTTCAGTGGTAAGCATAGGCCAATATATCAAATGTTCTTCTGACCCCAAAATAAAAATGGTGAATGAACATCACACCAAATGTTTGCCGCAGCAGACGTCAACTACAAAGCTCAGTGAAAATTTCAGTGGTAACACACTGAACACCACAATAGAAGAATATGACAACCCAGCAACCCTAATCGCCTGAAAGAAGAGAAAGGAGTATACAAAAAGACAAGACTAGAAGGATGGCAACAACATAAGAGAGCAGGCAGGTTCATGGAAGAACTGAACCAGAGCTACATTGACAAGGAGGCCTACTACAATGGCTTAAAAGTGACAAATTTCCATTTGATGAAGAACGATTAATTATAGCTGCACAAGACCAAGGCTTACTCACAAATGGATTTAAGAAATTGGCTGGTCTACACCAAGAAAGGGAATGCATAAATGCAATTAAAGAAACTGTCAATGGTAAAGCAAGATATACCACCTCTGAAATTTACAAAAGATGTTGTACAAAAAAACATCACTCACTTTAGCAACTTTAAAAGCCCAGGAATTTACAAGATTTCAAATTTCTGGCTTAAAAAGCTGACGGCACTTCTAGAGCATTATGGCCAGGCGTTTACTCATGTTGTCAGTGACCAAAGATTCACCAGATTGTTTAACTATTGGAAAAACGACTCTGATACCCAAGAGCCAAGACACTTATTCGCCCAATAAATACAGGCTTATCTTCTGCCTCTCAACCACATACATATGGCTTACAGGAATAATTGCAGATCCAATCTACCAACACCTGGTCGATGGCGAGTACCTCCTTAAATAATAAAAGGGTGTACCAGGAATAAACTGGGTACAAAGGAGCAACTCCTACTTAATAAAACAATTTTTGAGGACTGCAAAAAGCGTCAAAGGAACTTTTCAATGGCTTGGATTGATTATAAAGAGGCAATGTTTGGGGATGTATAATGTCCATGAGAGCATAAGGACATTCCTTACAAAACAAATGACCATGTGACAAACATCAATTGCTCTACACCACACGGAAGGGACAATACAGACTTCAAATCTCAGTGTCCAGCGAGGTATATTTCAAGGTGAAAGCCTGTCACTATTGCTCCTTTGCTTGACAATTGACCTACTAAGCAAACTCCTTAAAAGATGTGATGCTGGGTACAGTCATAGTAGAGGCAGGAAAAAAGAAAAAAGTAAAAGAGTGAATTATTTACTCTTTATGGATGATCTCAAACTCTATGAAGAGACAGAAAAATAGCTTGTCTCCCTGATAGAAACTGTAAAAACTTTCACAGGGGATGTCTGCATGGAGTTTGGATTTGACAAATGTGCAAAATGCACAATACAAAAAGGAAAAAAGACGACATCCAAATATTTTCGGTTCAATGATGACTTTATTGAAATTCTAGAATAAAAAGCCACGTATGTCCCTCGGTATAAAGGAAAATGTAAATGTGGAGCATAAAATAATTTGACATTTGGTGGAACCAAAATACACTGCATGCCTTAAAAAGATCCTCAAATCCAAACTAAGCAAAATAACTGCCATAAATCAGCTTGGCATTCCTGTCATCTCATATGGTTTTGGTATTATTTCCTAGCCTTAATGCAGTTTCAATAGGCTAGATACAAAGACCAGGAAACTCCTAACCTTACATAAAATAATATACGGAAACCAATGTATGAACAGGATATGCCTATCACAAAAAGAGGGTGGCCTCAGTCTCACTGAAATAAACCATGCATATTGAGCCACCATAGTATATCAAAAGCTCAACAGATATGACAATGGAAATAGTGATGAACCACCATGAACGTCTACTCCAACAAACCTCAATCACAAAACTTGCTGAAAACTGTAGAGTTGAATGTAATAATCAAAGAGGAAAGCACCCCCGTGTGTGTGTGTGTGTGTGTGTGTGTGTGTGTGTGTGTGTGTGTGTGTGTGTGTGTGTGTGTGTGTGTGTGTGTGTGTCGTGCGGTCATACAACTTACCTTCGGATGGGATCTGAGAGAAAGAGAAATTAAAGATGGCAGCCATGGTTTTATAAGGTGTAATCTCGTGGAATCTCACGAGATCTCATCTTCCACTGCACATGTATGCAAATGGAATGGGGTCAGTTTTCTGATAAAATGTCTGTTAGCAGAGGCAGTGGGGAGAGACGTGCTGGAAATTGAGAGAGAAAGTTGTCAGTGACGAATTCTAGCTTGACTTTTGCGTATTGTATTTGGTTTATTTTGTTTTGCTGTTTACCAGCCCATTTAACATCAAAAACTTTGGGGGTGTCATGCTGGAAAATACTGCCGAGATAAACCAGCAACACAGATTGCAAGAAAAAAAAAGAAAGAAATACACCGAAATCGAGATAAACACAAGCAAACAAGGATGGAAACAACATAAAAAAGCAGGAAAGTTCCAGGAGGAGTTTAACCAGGAGTATATAGACAGGAATGCTTCACTCTAATTGTTCAATAGTGGGAGATTTCCATTTGATGAAGAAAGGCTCATTGTAGCCAGGGCTTACCAATGGATTAAAAATAAATGGCTGACCTACAAACAAATGACCAATGAGGTTTTGCCACTGAGTAATTTAGTACCCAACCTACCTTAAATCTGGATGCCCAATCTTATTGGCAGATGGACTTTACACTGTCCGTCACAACAAATTATGTAAATACCTTCATTGGAAGATCTGTGGAGAGATGCAACTTGACAGACTGTCAAACATTTGGGAACATGAACCACTACTGATAACATCAAACATAAAATTGGCCGTCTTCTATGACACTGATATACAGGCTGGCAGATACATAAAAGACAAGGCCAGCAAGCCAGATATTGTAATATGGAACTAGCCTGAAAGAACTGCGCTCATTATCAATGTCACAGTTCCAAATGATTTTAGCCTTAATAGAGCTGAACGAGAAAAGATGACAAAATAACAGGACCTAAAAAAATGATCTAAAAACAACATAGTCTCTGAATGAAATAAACATTATACCGGTTGTGATAGAAGCAACTGGCTTAATTAAAAAGAATCTTCAGAAATACTTAGAAGCAATTCCTGGAAGACTAAGTTGAAATACAAATAGCAGCCATAAAGGGAATAGCGTCTATTCTTAATAGAGCCCTTGAATATGAATTTAAATTGTAACAGAATCAAGTGTTAACTCCAGAACGAAGTCCCTTCATCTCTTAAAATTGTAAAAAAAATTTTTTAATTAGACGCCATATTCTTGTAACGTGTATGATTATTCTTGTTTTTTAACTCGGTTTTAGTCAAAATTATGCGAAAACACAGATTAAAAGCCATATTACTGAAGTAAAAAAATGTGGAGATATGTAAGAAGCTGAACATTGAGTGTAGTAAGAAATCTTGGGAACATATATCCAAGCAAACAGTTGGGAATGACACCTACATTATTCGCTATGACTATGTAATTCCTACTGGTATGTATCTAGAAAATGCAGCCGTTTAACCAGATATAGTGATTTAGGACAAAGCAAATAAAAAAAACGACGATGACAGAGATCAGTGTACACAATGATACAGGACTTAACAGAGCTGAGAGGGAAAAGATAACATAGTATCAAGGACTTATGTATGACATGAAATGAAATTGGAAACTAAAAGAGGTTTCAATTATACCAATCACAGAAGCAACTGAGCTTATGTAAAAGTACTTTAAAGGTACGTAGCAAATATACCAGTGAACCAAGTGCAAGTGAGACACAAAGGATTGCACTGAAAGGGATGACTTACAAAAATAAGTAAAAAAATATTATGGTACTGAAGATTTGTGTGTTTTTTAAAACGATGATAATAAAAAAAGCTGCTAAAGGCTGAGTATTCCAGGTGCAGCATTTTAGTAGGAATAAAGACAAGAAGTCTCATCTTAACATTTATTAAACAGTTTTATTGTTTATCTTCGTTAGTAGGGTTAGGGTTAGGTTAATGAAATGGGTTAGTTGTTAAAAGAATTTCTGTGAAGAGACATTGTGATAATACAGGTCTGTTGAAAGAGAAAAGTGTTGAATGGATACGTGTTGAAGTTGGTAGCCAAAACATACGTCCATGTATGGATAGCAGCAAGAGATTAGAGAGTCTTGTGATAAAAAAAGAGTATGCGTGTGTACTACATGTGAAGTTCGAGATAGCCATATTGGCTTGTTTGTATTCATGCTAGCCCTGGGCCAAAGGCTCAGGCGAAGAAGGGGTTTGCTTTTGAGAAAGTGTGTTGCCAATTTAACGTTTTATAAACTCATTCACGCGAATGAGGGCTGGTTTCTGATTGAATAAGCCAGGAACAAAGTGTATTTCAAAATCTCCAGCCGCGAGAATTTGCTCCTGCATGTGTTTGTTGCAAATTTCGTCTGCTATGAATGTTATGCATTCATTAAAAACTAAAATTGTTATTCATTTATAATTAAATTAAATACAATTGAAACTTGAAATTGTGGAGAAAACCGTAACTTACCTGAATAGCACGAGTTTCGTTTTTTTTTTTTTTTTCATTAAGAAAAAAAAAAGTTAAAATGCCAACGTCGCATTTATATGTATGATGGTCATGCAAATTTACATGTGAGATATGAAAATTAGAGGCGAGGGAGTTTGTTGAACAGGTATAAAAGAGGAAGGGAAAGGAACCATCGGCGAGTAGGAAGACAGCGTGTTGGAAGAACGTGTATCGAAACTAAACTATTGAAAAGACAGAACAACAAATTTGACTCGGTTCAAATACTGTAGAAGCTATTTCGGCCTTTTATATCACCTTTTGGCCATGGAAACCAAGATGTTTGATGTTCGTCGATTCCGGAATTTAGTGGTGCTGCCGCTGATATGCCCATTATCGAGTGGATTGAAAATGTGGAGTTTGTGTGTCAGCTTTGCACCAGGAAAAATGTTAAGTGCGTCCTGCCATTGAGATTGTGAGGTGGAGCTCTGGCCATATACAGGCAACTTAATATGGAGCAGAAAGTGGATGCAGAACAGATCAAGCAAGCCCTTATAACTGCGTATGCTGTTGATGCATTTAATGCATATGACCAGTTTGTCACTCGACAATTTCGTTCTTCATAGAGAAATAAATTGATTAGTTTATAAGTGTGTAAAATAAGCCCAATCATATAAAAAAAAACACAGAAGACACATACACTAAAATACTAAGACATTCTCCAAACATTAGCCGACCTGTCTACATGGACAATGCTGTCAAACATTGTGTCACATACCATATACAGACTCAAGGTCCAACTGTAAGTGTGCGCCCTCGCAAACTCCAACTCAACCACTGAAGGCAACTAAACAAAAGTTCCAACACATGATGAACTTGTGCATCATGTGTCTGTCTCAAAGCAACTGGTCATCACTGCTCTACTTGGACCCCAAGAAGACATTGAATGACTGGCACCCTTGTGGGGTTTATAGAGCACTTAACAGCCGGACAGCACCGGATAACTATTCAATCCCTCACCTGCATTTTTTTTCCAATTCACTCAACAGAAAATCAATTTTCTCTAAAATCAACTTCATGCGTACATAGACTCGAATTCCTGTTGACCCGAAGACATTCATAAGACTGCCATCACCACCACATTCGGACTATTTGAATTTCTTAGAATACCTTTTGAATTAAGAAACGTGCCCAAGCATTTCAATGGTTCATAGACACAGTCACACATGGATTGCCTTTTGTGTACGATTACATCGAAAACTTATTAGTTGCAAGCTCGTCTACAGAGGAGTATATTCAATACCTTGACCAATTGTTTCAGACTATCGGAATATAGCGTGATCATCAACCCTAACAAATGTGAGTCTGGTATTTCGTCATTATCTTTTCTTAGTCATGTTATTGACAAGGAGGTCATTTGCCCTCTGCTTGAAAAAGTTAAAGCTATTGTCAATTATCCTGCTCCGATTTCTCTTCTGGAATTTCTTGGTTTAATTAATTTTTACAGATGATTCTTACCTCACTGCACCAAAGTAGCACAACCATTAACCGATCTTCTTCATAATAGAAAAAAAAAGGATTACATTAAGCGAACATGAACTGCACTCTTTCTCAGTTTTAAATAAGACCTTAGCGAATGCAACGTTGTTGGTTTTTCACAAGACAGATGCACCACTTGCATTATTCGTAGATGCTGACACACTATTGCATATGCACGTCAGCGTCATACAACCTCTTCATGAAATGGATCTTCATCAGATCATTAGAGACCAGGAGAACGATGAAGAATTAAATAACTTATAATACTCTCCGAGTTTAAAGTTCCAACAAGTTCCCTTGCTTTTCTCAAACGATTTTAATTGGCGTGACACTTCAACTGGACACAAACGTTCATACATACCTTTCAAACACAGACGAGCAGTTTTTCAAAATTACACAATTTACTGTACCCAGGCATCCGAGCGATACAGAAATTGGTGATATCATGTTTCATATGGACCACTATTAACAATAACCCTAACCCGACTGGTCACAGAGTTGTATCTCTTGCCAGAAATTCAAAATTACTCAACATGTCCTTTAGCAGAATTCCCTATTCTTGAGGTTCGGGTTAAAGATCTTCACATTGACATAGTAAGCCCATTTTTACCACTTTCGAAGAACTTTGTATATGTGCTCACTTGCATCGACAGATTCTTCAGATTGCCCAAAGTCTTACCCATCACTGACATCTCCGTTGAGAATGTTTCACAGTGGATATCAAGATTTGCTCTGTTGGAAATTGTTACCACCGATAAAGGTAAACAGTTAGAATTCTATCTTTTCATTGAACTTTCACGATTACTTGGATGCAAGCATATGCCATATCTTATCATCCGTCCTTGAATGGCTTGATCAAGCGCTTCCATCACCAACTGAAGGCTTCTTTAAAAGCATATTCCAATACCAATAATTGGATGGAATTCTTTCCTTTCCATACTCCTCAGTATCAGATCTACCATTAAAATGGACATTGAACTTACAGCTGCTGAGACGGAACAACACCACTGTCCTTACCAGGACAAATGATTGCACCGGCCGCTATTAGATGCACACTAGACCCGGATAGCTATACATCTTGCTTGAAGAAGTACATGTCGAGACCCTTGCATGTTGAACAAAGTATCCAAAAGACAACAAATCACCTTCCTGAGGATATAAACACATGGTAGGTACGGGCAAAATGAATGCCGATACTCAAAATGTATAAACATTTTGACCTCTCCCTTTACTTAAAAATTCACCAAAAATCAGGAAATTAACCAATTTTAATAAAATTTTCAGTATTTATCAAATAATGATCGCGGAATATAATGAATTAATTATTTTAATTTAAATCTGAGTGGAAATGTATTATTTTGTTTAAACAAAAATACCTTTACTAAAGTTATGGTTTTCAGTAATAAAAAACGCAAGAATTTATTTTTACTTTTTTTATATAAATAAATCATCGTAATTTGTAACAATAAAAAAAAATAATAATTTTCACAGGAACATTACAAAAAAAGCCCCTAAAGTCCATATTAATGAATTCGATATAACTCGAAGAAAAATTAATTTCTCGAATTACCGATATTACCATTGAATTAAGCATTGTTTATTTAATATTTTCACACACAAAAATAATATAATAGCAAAAATATTTCTACTTTTTTTTTAAATTACAGATTTCGCATAATTTTTATATGCAAGATTTTAATAATTTCTTTGCTCGCAAGAATGTGAAACTTTTGGCGTAACATAATTTTTATATAATCTCAAACAATAATTAAAAACAAAAGATTAATTTAAAAACAGGAGCATAAAAATAATTAAATTAAAAAAATGACAAAATGATACGAATGTTCAGAATAGGAATGTATGGATGCACGTTTGTGGGAAAAATAAAAGAAATCTGACACCCCTACCTCCTTTTACTATTATGACGTCATTTTGAAACAGCGTTTTGATTGGCTGAAATTTTGGGCGTCCTTATAATCGTGTTTATATTTTTTTAGTTTGTTGCATTTTTGGCGAATGGTAAATTACTTGCTTTTTGAGGGCTAATTAAGTTTTTTTTTGCACAAACAAGGTGTTTTTTTTATTATTATTATTATTCAATTCAATATCTTTGGACTTTACTTTACTAATTATCTTTGAAAGAGATCCAGAAAACTAATATTTATCTTTTAAAGGATTTTTACAATGAATTTATTTAACTTCAAAATTTAGCTGAATTGGTTAGCAACAAGCAAGAGCAAGATAGCCAGCAACAAGTTAAACTGCAGACCAGCTTAATTCGGGTACTGGTTTCCAGTGGTTTTTTAAATGGTCTTATGGTTTTTTAAATCAGAGATTTGCTTCTCCTAGAAAGGTTGCCTTCACCACAGCTTATGGAAGCCCTTTCCACCCCAACACACACATACATACACACAAACAAACACGGTGCTAGTTGGCCGTTGACCCCCAAAAAGGGTTCATTCGCCCTTTGGAAGGTCTTGTTTTTAATCCTTCAGGGAGACTAGCCACCCTCCTCACCAAACAAGTCTGGTGAGGGAACCAGTTTAGTCGCCGGTGACCTGACCATGAGGCAGGTAGTACTGGGTTACATGGTACCAGTAGCATATGACATGACCTGACATATATATATATATAAAATAAAATTACACCTTGTCTCGGCAGCCGAGATAATGCATATCTTATTTTGCTTTTAATAATATTATTTGAATTCTTTCCCCTTTTCCTTGTGCCTATTTGTGAATTATTCCACGGATTTCGGCCTTTTGGATTATTTTGGACCATCTTCCAATTATGCGATTTCCTTGGATTTTACTTGTGTGAATGGAAATTTAACTAACTTTCTTGGATTTACATTTTTGGATTTGACCGTCATTGGATACTTTACCTTTCACCAGACTATCCATTCACGTGAAATCACCTTTTTCTTCACCATATTCCCTCTGCTTCACTTTTTGTTATCAAGTAAGATCTTTGACTTACTTGCAGTTTCATCAAATACTTTTGCATGCAAAATCCGATACCGCATTTTGCTAATTTCTACCCTCTGATGAGAAGGAAAGTATTTCTTCAAAACTCTGTGAATTAAGGACTATCCACTTATTTAGTGTTTCCTTTTCAAATTCAATATGTTTTTAACTCATTTCAAAATGTTTTTTAACCTGTTTTATTAACTATTTGCTCTTTATATATATATATATATATATATTTGAGAGAGAGAGAGAGAGAGAGCGTTCTCGGAGACATTTGTTTATATTTGAGGTTCACAGAACAACCGATACAGGTCACTTCTTATTCAAAGAAAAGGAGGCGATAACTCGTCCCGTGGTCCTCTCACACAGAAGTGCCCAAAAATTAAATAAACTTGGTTTAGAAACGATGGTAATTAATCAAAAGCAAAAATTAGATAAGCTTGTTTATTAACAAAATTTAAAAAAAAAACTTTTTTAAACGAGATTTTGAAGTATTTAAACCGTCAATAACAATTAATAAGTTTTTGTCCAATTGGCCAATGAAAAATGGGCGCTGTTTTATAGTTAAAGATTCGTTAATTTTTTCATCTCATAATTAAGGACGTGATATTTTATTAAATTAAAACATTTTTTTTTAAACTGCAACTATTTTTTTTTTTTAATGTAACAAAGCTGATTGTCACGCTGTGTTTGCTCGTGTTGTGTGGTTGGTTAATAGAGAGAAACGAAAAGACGCGTGGTGTTAGTTTTAAATATAAAACATGGAGGCCTTTATTTCCAGTGCGCATGCATGGTTGTTACAAAACAAGGATTGTCATGAAACGAAATGATAACGTTGTTACAAAACTAGGATTGTAACGAAACGAAACGATAACATCGTTACATCCCTCCTTTACCAATATGAAGATTATGATATTGAGCATATTCAATATATGATAAAAGGTAAGGGCTAATTCAGGGTAGACTGCCTGAATAGCTACAGCGAAGCAGGGGATTATTCTGCCCCATGAATTGCTTCCTATACTTCTCTGCAAAATGTTCACAAGTTCATTTTTGATGGTGGTCGTACCATCCTGCCACTGCGAGTGTATTGTTGGGAGTCTCTTTGTGGAGACTGAGTTGTACATGCAGGTGGTTCTGCAAATGTTACATCTCTTAGCTGGTTAAGCAGAGGGTCAGCTGTTGTGCAGTCTCTCAGTTTTTCAATGCGGTCAGCAGAGAAATGAATGGTGTCAACTCGAACATCCATATCGATAGGGTCCGAATTACCAGGTGATGGCAGGCGTGATAACCCATCAGCCAATATGTTTTCGGATCCCTTGTTGTAGGATAATCTGAAATTATATCCCTGTAGCTGGATGAGCATTCGTTGTAGGCGAGCTGGAGCTGAGGTGAGAGGTTTGTCAATGATCATGACAAGAGGTTTGTGGTCAGTGACAATTTGGAAACCATGACCGTATAAATATGTGTGGAATCTATGTGTGCCAAACACGATTGCCAGTAGTTCCCGCTTGATACATGCGTATCATTGTTCTGTTTGTGTCAGACTCTTGCTTGCGTATAAGACAGGCATTAAATTGCCAGCTGAGTCTGGTTGTAGAAGCGCTGCTCCTATTCCATGAAGACTTGCGTCACAGTGTAAGTAGATTGGGCGCTTGGGGTCAAAGTAGTGAAGCAGGGACGTTTCAGACACTTCACTCTTCAGGTTTTTCTTGTTTCCTGGGTCTGAGTCTCGCTGAGAAGCACAATTTGGCCCAATGGCCCATTTTCTCGCAGGAGCTGCATATGTCGTTCTTGGCAGGGCAATGCTCCTTGCCAAAACGGTGGTCCTGTCCACAATTTTTACACAAGTTGCTGGTATTTCTGTTGCCTTCCTGGCGTTCGCGACCACCGCGATTTATGGTGTCTATCTGTGACAGGCCATGTAGTTGGTGTATTTTGTTTATATACACGGCTGAAGCCTCATATGTGCGTGCTAATTTCACAGCCTCTTCTATTGTGTAGCCCTTCGGCTTGTTCAACAGTTCTTTTTGTAAGTCCGGTATGGGCGTGTTGGCTATCAGTATTTCTACTAAACGTTCGTTCATTTCATTAGCTGTGAAATCGCATTTCTTCGCCTGTAAGCGACACCTGTTTAGAAATATGTCGGTCGTCTCGGTAGGTTTTTGTTGGTATCTACTGAGTTCGAGCCTACAAATATGGTGGTTGGTTGCCGGTTCCAGCTGCTCCAAAAATGCGTTGAAAATTTTGTTGGCGTCTCTCCGGTCTTCGTTTGACATAGACCAACTGTTGTATCTACGAATTCCTTCCTCGCCAGTTGCGAGTAGAATGATAGGCACTTTCCCTTCTTCTTTAGTTCCCTTCGCTGTGAAATAAAGTTCCAAACGTTGTTGGAATATCTTGAATGACACTGCAGTGTTAGGCGAGTCCCAGTCGAGAATGGGAACTGGTATCGATATATTAGCCATAGTAGTAGCAGTGTTGTTGCGAGCTTCAACGAGCGTGTGTGTGTTTTACGAAGTTTTGGTTCGAAAAGAAAAGAGAAAATATATATATATATATATATATATATATATATATATATATATATATATATATAATGTCTTACTTTTATCGTTGTTTTATTTTATTTTTCCCTTTATCTCGCCGCTGTCACGCTGTGTTTGCTCGTGTTGTGTGGTTGGTTAATAGAGAGAAACGAAAAGACGCGTGGTGTTAGTTTTAAATATAAAACATGAAGGTCTTTATTTCCAGTGCGCATGCGTGGTTGTTACAAAACAAGGATTATCATGAAACGAAATGATAACGTTGTTACAAAACTAGGATTGTAACGAAACGAAACGATAACATCGTTACGTTACACTGATAACATTAATGCAAAACTTTATTTTGTGCTGAATCTTTGAATGTTGTTATTTTGTCCTTTTTTATATATACATTTGGGGATAATTTTTATTATTTATTTATTTTTGGATAAGGGTTTTGACAATACAGATATTCAGGAAGAGAAAGGACGGTGCAAGTTTTTTTTTTTAATTATTAAATTCAATTTTTACGGTACATTTTCTTTATTAAATTGCTAGGTGAAACTACAGAATAGAAGAAAAAAAAAACTTTAATTATAGCCAGAAATTGACGGTTCAAATACTTCAAAACCTCATTCAAAAAAGGTTTCTGTCGCTGACTTATTACCTAAAAAAAAAACAAAAAAAAAACAAATTTCTTATTTTTTAATTTTTTACTTTCGTTTTTAAAAAAAAAAATTGATGGTTTAAATACTTCAAAATCTCCTTCAATTTTTGTTTTTTGATTAATTATCATTGTTACAGTGTAAGAGGTTGTTTACTTTTTGGTTTGCGTACCTTAATTAATAAGCGTCCCAAATTTACCTTGCAAAATATGCTTATTTTTGCTATGTCTATGCTGGTTATCTCCCTTAGATTAAAGTATCCGTTAACATGAGCGCCTCAAAACCTTTCCATTATTACTTATAATTAATAATTAAAACATGCAACCCGCAACCCGGCCTCGATCTAATGGCAGAACATTTTTAGGACAATGTGAGATTTTTTGGTAATGGTGTAGATTGGCCTTCCTTTGTTTACAAAGCCATTTGACGGAAGTGACGTCAGACATAGTTTTATCTACGGATGGCCAAAACCGTATAGAATGAACCCTTTTTTTAATATAAGTTTTATTCAGTCTTTATTTGAACTTAATGGACTGGGGTTTTTTTTTGGGGGGGGAGTTGTATTTATTAACTGTTTTATTCTTTTTATCAAACAAAAATATAACTTTTATAATGACATATATTATGAACTATTTTTCAAACATCGAAATTTTAAAATTAAAGCTAGTTTTATTTTATTTTTTTTTTAAAAGACGAGGTGTTTATTTTTTTTTCAATTAAATTATAAACTTTATTTGAACTTTCAACAAACTTTTACAGACATAAAAAAAATAGACTTTATAGATATTTCATAATAATTTTTTAAATATATTTAACGAAAAGTGTTTTTTATCATTTCATTGTTGAATAAAATTTCAAAGTGATAAATGGTGAAAAAAAAATGTTGAAAAGAAAAAACACCCCGTCTTTTTTTTTTTTAATAAAACTTTAATTTTAAAATTTCGATGTTTTAAAAACAGTCCATAATATATTATAAAAGTTCTATTTTTGTTTGATAAAAAGAATAAAACAGTTACTAATAAATACAAAAAAAAAACAGTCCATTAAGTTCAAATAAAGACTGTTTGAATAAAACTTATATATAAAAATTAAAAAAAGTTAATTCTATACGGTTTTGGCCATCCGTAGATAAAAATATGTCTGACGTCACTTCCGTCAAATGACTTTGTAAACAAAGGAAGGCTAATCTACACCATTACCGATTTTTTTTTTTTTTTTTTACCTTTCACCGGTGTTTACTCGCACCGGACGATTCTTCTTCCGTTACACCGTTCAATTTTGTTGTTCTAAGTGGAGGAGAAATCCTTTATGACTGAGACAATTTTTATTTTTATTCCTTTTTTTTTTAATATTAAGAAAACGATCCTGGTGTCTAACTCTGCCCTCGTGGGGAGGCAAAGTAAATAGGAACAAATCGAATAATCACAGCATAAATATTGGTAAGTTTTGTGATTTTGTTTTTATTACATCAAACTACATCATCAGGTGTAAATGTTTTGTTGGACCATATTTTTATTTCGTCTTACATTTCAATTTTGGCTGATATATTTTTAAATTCATATGAAAGAAGAAAGTTATTTTATACAACAGGGGCGCATAAACAAAAAAAAAATTTTTTAGGAAAAATCATGTTACTCAATTCAAATTTTCATCAGTTTAAAGACTTCAGAATTCATTTTTTTTTTTCTTCCCTACGGGTAACACCACTGCAGATTAGACGATGAAAAATTGGGCACGTGTGCAATTTTGAGAGGTTTACTTTAAGCGAAAAAGTTAAAGACAAGGGGCTATAACTCTTACATGATTCGAGGGGACATTTAAAGCATCATACCGGTACCAGGGTTTTTTTTTTTTTTTTACTGAATGCTAACAAAAACACTTACAGAAGTTTAGATTATATTTTGGTAAATGTGTAGAGTAATGTCAAGTTTCTTTCCAACTTCTCAAAAAACTTTAAAATGATTTTCGGTGGTAACAACTATACAAGTTCTAGGTGTGTCAGAAATTTCGTGAAAAATAGTGAATAATTCCACCCCATCTTTCCAAGCTTATAACTCCTCGAAAAATGTAATTCAAGCCCTAATTTTTTTTCAATTAAAGGAGCAAGAACCAAGGTTTCATTAAAAAAAAAAAAAAAAAAGTGTTTTTTTTTTTTAACGGTTTTAAACTTCGGACTTTAATGGTAAATTTCTAAAAACACTACTTTTTTTTTAATTTGAATATATTATTTATTGACCTTTTCTCTTCAATTTGTGATATATAACACTTTGGTGGGTAAATTAATTATTTACTTTTTAACAGACATTTCAAAATGGGAGGCGTGAATTATTATTATTATTTCCAAGCTTATAACTACTCGAAAAATGTAATTCAAGTCCTAATTTTTTTTTTCAATTAAAGGAGCAAGGACCAAGGTTTCATTAAAAAAAAAAAAAGAAAAAACAAACAACGTGGTTAAAAAAAAAAAAGTTTTAAACTTCGAACTTTGCTGGTAAATTTCTAAAAAACACTACTTTTTTTATTTTAAATTTGAATATATTATTTATTGACCTTTTCTCTTCAATTTGTGATATATAAAACTTTGGTGAGTA
This sequence comes from Euprymna scolopes, assembly GCF_053919585.1. Lineage (NCBI taxonomy): Eukaryota > Metazoa > Mollusca > Cephalopoda > Sepiida > Sepiolidae > Euprymna > Euprymna scolopes. Next base: position 172,831,356 of record NC_136488.1, on the reverse strand, counting down.
AATTAATTATTTACTTTTTAATAGATGTTATGTGTGTAGACATGCATATAATATGGACAACAAACACGGATGCTAGGGACAAGATTCATATCGTAGTTTATTCTCCATAATGGCTATATTACAGACACCCCACACCAAGGTGAGTTATGCCGGCCAAGGGAGGTAAGTAGGGGAAGTGTACCTCTACTAGGAGAGTTACACCTAAAGCGGGGGTATTGTTTATACACGTAACATCTCCCTCCTTACAGGGGAAGAGAGAAAGTGTCCTTTTCAAAATTCAGGTAGATCATTCACAATATCTGACAGGCTTTCTTATGACTCTGTGCCCGATCTTGTCTGTATTGGTGATATTGGTCTCTCGTTTGGGTCTTGTTGATCTGCTGGTGTTTCCATCTCATTTTGTCTATTTGTTGCATTGTCTGGGGTGAGTCTTTCTATCTCAGAGTGGTTGTAGATGGTGCCTCTTGGTTGGTGTATGGGGAAAGAGTGTTTTGGTTGTATTGTTTAGCGTATGAAACGACGGTTGCGGCGGTATCATTGTCCGCTTGCATTTTCAACTTCGTACGACCGATCAGTCAACCTTTTTCTTACCGTGGCTTCCTCCCACTCTCTTGCGTGAGGTCTTAGAGGCTGGATCCAAACATTGCTGCCCACATGAAGTTGGCTCAGTTCTCTGCCTTTGCCCTGCCGCCTCAGCTTCTTATCTTCTTTCTTTTGTGCCTCATAATGTGAGTAAGTGTAGCTGGGCCTCAGTAGGGCCTCGGTGGTTGGTACTGTTGCCTTTGTCCGTCGGCCTAGCAGTCTCTGTGCTGGACTAGTATTGAGACCTTCAGTGGGTATATTTCGCATGTTCAGTAGCCCAAGTAATAGGTCCTCTCCCGAAGCTTTGCACTTTCGCATTAGACGCTTCATAATTTTCACAGCTGCCTCAGCAGCACCATTTGCTTGACTGTTCCCAGGGGATATTGTTTCGTGAGTAAACGCCCAATCTTTTGCGAACTTCCGAAACATGCTAGATGAGAATTGGGGTCCATTATCAGAAATGAGGATGTCTGGTATACCATATCTAGCAAAATGGCCTCTAAGACTGATCACTGCATCTGACGTTGAGCCATTCAACTTGTCCACCTCAAAAAAACTGCTATGCTGGTCCACCGTGACCAAATATTCATTTCCACCCCATGAGAAAATGTCGGTAGCAACTCGTTGCCAGGATCTCTTTGGTACTTCTGTGATTATGAGGGGCTCCGCTGGTTGACGGTCTGCATATGTTGCACATGTGGCACAGGCTTGGACATATTGGCGTATTTCAGCGGAAATACCTGGCCAAAACAATAGCTCTCTCGCTCTTCTGAGACAAGAGTTTATGCCTAGGTGGCCCGCATGACATTTTTGTCTCATTTCCGCTCTCATAGATTGAGGTACGACTATTCTTTGTCCTCTTAGTATTAGTCCATCTTGTGCTGTCAACTCGTCCCTGTAGTCAAAAAAAAGTTTTACTGAGTCGGGCAACAGTTTTTTGTCACTGGGCCAGCCTGTCGCAATAACCTCGGCTAATATCTTCATGATAGGATCCTCCAGTGTCTTGAATCTGATCTCAGAAAGTCTGCGGTCTTTGATGGGATGCATCGTCAAATTATTTACAGTCATGAGCTCTTCTGATTTTGGTTCGTCTATGGGCGCACGTGAGAGAGTGTCTGCTAATGGGATTTCTTTCCCTGGCTTGTATCTGATAGAGAAATCATACTGTTGAGCCCGTAGCAGCAAGTTTTGGAGTCGTTTAGGTGCTTTCGCTAGTGGCTTCTGGCAGATTGCCACAAGTGGTTTATGGTCAGTGAGGACATTCACTTTCCTTCCATGCGTGTAATGGTGAAATTTTTCCAGACCATATACCACTGCAAGCATCTCTTTTTCAATTTGGGCATATCTTCCTTCGGTGTTCGATAGGGAACGGCTTGCATAGGCAACTGGTTGCCCTTCTTGGATCAGGGCTGCTCCCAACCCATACTCACATGCATCATTCTCAAGTGTGAGTTCTTTAAGTGGGTTGTAGTAAGAGAGCACTGGTGCTTTGCATATCATATCTTTGACTGTCCTGAAAGCCGATTGCTGTGCCTCTGACCACGTCCACGTGACATCTTTTTTTGTTAGGTCTTGGAGGGGCTTTAAGATTGTCGCCAGGTTGGGGATAAATTTCCCAACATAGTTTACCATGCCAAGAAATCTACGTAGGTCTCCAATAGTTTCTGGTGCTGGCATGTCAGTAATGGCCCTGATTTTTTCTGGGTCAGCCATTATACCTTCCTTGGTTATGCGATGCCCCATGAAAACGATAGCGTCTAGGCCTATTTTTAACTTTTCAGGGTTTAATTTTATCCCTATTGTCTGGCGTTTTTTTAGAAGGCTGTGAAGTCGTCTGTCATGTTCCTCCTGGTTAGTTCCATAAACCACCAGGTCATCAGCAATGATAATGACTCCTTTCATGTCCTGGAATTGCTCTACCAGCTTCCTTTGAAATATTTTGGCTGCCAAGTTTAGACCAAAAGGTAGTCGATATCAACGGTATCGGCCGAAACATGTTTGGAATGTGGTCAAGCTGCTGGAGGCTTCATCAAGTTCGACATGCCAATATCCTGAAGATAGATCCGCCTTGCTGAATATCTTTGCATCCCTCATATCGTGGAGGGTATCCTCGAGGATAGGCATGATGTAGTGTTCCCGCATGAATGCTTTGTTGAGCTCATGCGGGTCCAGGCATATTCTTAAGGCTCCATTCTTCTTCCTTGTGAGGACTAGTTAGCTAACCCATGGAGTAGGCTTATATACCGGCTCGATGACTCCCATTTTTGTCAGTCTGTCTAGTTCCTTCTTTAGTTCTGGTCGTACCGCCACAGGTGTTTTCCTGTTTGGCATCACAGCTGGAATAGCATCTGGCTTAAGTTGTAGGGTTGCAACTCCTGGTAGCTTCCCCAATTTTCCATCAAACACCTCCTGGTAGCTATTGTCCATGTTAACTGCTGCAACACGGTGGAAATTCTGCTGTTTTATTTCAACCAGGCCCATATGCGTACTTGTAGGTAGGCCCAATAAGGATTGACAGTCGTATTCGTCTCTGAATACGACAAACTCCACTGAATATGTTTTGTTCGTCTTGGGGTTTTTAAGATTTTTGTGACACATTCAGAGTGGTTTCAAAAGAGATTTGTTCCACATTGTCAGAACCCTATTGTATAGTGTTAATTCATTTGCAAACTTTGCGGGAAGTGTGTTGATGGTTGCCCCTGTGTCAATCTGGAAGACAATTTCCTGGTTGTCGAGGAGCATGAGACACTTGGCATCTTTCCTATGCTTCTTATTTGACTTCACTGCATTCACCCAGTGGGTATATTCTCCCTCATCATCCTCTGATGAAGTGTCGACGTGGTGCACATGTGGTCGTGGCCTACTGTACTTTTATTCTTTGATGTGTTGCTCCATTGTCCCATAGCTTTACTGGACTTGTTGGGGCACCTTGACTCAAAATGGCCTTTCTCCATACATGCGTTACATTGTTTACCAAAAGCTGGACATCTGCTGCGCTTTGCTGCATGCAGTAACCACAGAAGGAGCATTTCTTCTTTTGAGCTGGTTCCCAAGCTTTACTGGTTTCACTGACCCTCATTATCCGGGCAGTAGCATCCTCTGTTCCCATATTTTGACTTTGTATAGCGGCCTTTTCAGCTGCCCTGCAAATGTCTACACTTTTCTGTAGGGTAAGGTTTTGGAGTTTTAGAAGGTCCTGCTTTGTGTTTTGATTCCGGATGCCTTCCACAAGCTGGTCTCTGAGCATCGACTCATAGCATTTGAAGCAAAAATTACAGCTTCGTGACAGGAGTCTTAAGTCGTTATAGAAAACATCAAAAGCTTCACCTTCCTCCTGCTTCCTCTGACGAAAAACAAACCTCTCGTAAGTTTCATTTGTTATTCCTACAGCATATTCATTTAAAGCCTGTAGTATATCTTGTACAGTGCAGTCTGTATCTGGGGTGTCGAACTGTATTCTCTGGTATATCCTCATAGCTTCATCGCCTAAACAGTTTTCTAGCACTGCCACTTGTATTTCTCTCGGTTTTCGGTCAAGTCGGGTTAGCAGTGCATAGTTGGACCATCTTTTGAAAAACAAGTTCCATGAATCAGCCTTATTCCCGCCGAATACAAGTCTTTCAGGAGCCCCTATGTGTAGACCAGTAGAGAGATAGCAGTATCAGAATTTTGGGGGAATTTTCAGCCGAGTCGCCATTTTGAATAGACACCTATCTGTCTATCAGATTATAACAATATGAAAACGTAATTTAAACCCGTAAATTTTATTTCAATAAAACGAGCAAAGACCAAATTTTAATATCATAAAAGCTTTAATAGAGAAATAAACAATTTTATTTATTTTTCCTTCGATTTCTTCACTTAACATTACACGGATTGTCGAACAATAACATTACTTGAATCTTACGATAAATATTTAATGGCAAAATATACAACTTACCTGGTTAATGAGTAAGATATGCTTTCTTTTAATCTTCCTGTATGAGAATTTATTCATATTTATGTATTATAATCCATGTATTTTTTAAATGGAAGGATTTTTCCAACACATATCGCGACAACGCGTGTCTTTCAAGAAAGTTGTAAAGACACCGGATGTTAAGATTATCACTTTCTTATCTACGGAAGCCAAGAAGTGTAAAAAAACACTAATTCAGAAACCTTAGTAATCTCGATATTGGATTATATTCCTTCAAATTTTCCACTTTTAAAGGTTTTCGGAGGCGCTGAAAACGGAAATAACCATTTATATATACGGCAAACGAAACTAGTAGTTTCCAAGATAAAAATTTTTACAACTGGTCACAAAGTGGGGGGTCACTTTTCTATAATGATATGACGTCAAATGGGCACCCACTTTATGGCCACATTGCAATGAACAGATTTGGCCGTAATTTTAAAGGAATTTTCGAGGGTGGCTTCATATTGACCCTATATGAATAAAGGGTGGAATTCTTCATATTTACCCTATATGATTAAACAAACATTTAATGTAATAACAATAATAACAAACCAAAACACGTCTTCTTTATAATATAAGTTTTTTTATTCCGTTTTGTATAAAATAAATTACTGTACACATAGATTCAAAAAAGTTGTCAAAAAAAACAAATATATAAACAGAAAGGCAAGATAAGTTACTTTTCTACCTAACTGGATATATTTTTTGTGTTCTTATTCAATTTAACATGTCTATTCAGCTCGAAAAACATGCAGTGTTTAAAATTCAAAATGCCGCCCGGCGCCCGACTGTCTCTTTAACACGGTAAGTTTGGGAAAAGATGTTATAAATAATAAACTAGACGAAATACTATTAAAAATCAACCGAATATATGTCAACTTATGTCACGGTAACATATATTGAGCGAATTTCTAACAGTATTTTGTCTAGTTTATAATTTATAATACCTTTTCCCAAACTTACCCTCTCCGAGAGAGAGTCGGGCGCCATTTTGAATTTTAAACACTGCATGTTTTTCGAGCTGAATAAACATGTTACACTGAATAAAAACACAAAAAATATATCCAGTTAGGTAGAAAAGTAACTTATCTTGCCTTTGATAACATTTATTTGTTCTATATTTGTTTTTTGACAACTTTTTCGAATCTATAATACAAACCCACTTTAATAGTTTATTCTGGAAGTATATTCCATAAAGAAAATAAACCCACTTTAAAAATAGAAATTACGAGTTTTTTATATTTTATTTGCAGTTTCGTGTTAGGGGTGTCAAAAATTCCTACAAAAATTCTGATACTGCTTATGCGTGCAAAACAAACCCACATTGGCAACATGTGGGTTTGTTTTGCAACATTGTTGCATTAAATAAAGACACTAAAATATTATCCAGTTAGGTAGAAATGTAACTTATCTTGCCTTTGATAACATTTATTTGCTATATTTTTGTTTTTAGACCACTTTCTTTTTAATCTATGTGTACAGACAGAGACAGTAATAATACAAACGTAACTTTTACTTTATCGCCGAAACATTTTCGGCGATAAAGTGTAGAAATTACCTGAAAAATTAATGTTTTTTACTCAAATAAAGTTTAAAAAGTCAAAATAAAATTTAAATACAACTTTCTCATCAGTTTCAGAAAGTAAAAAAATATGTGTAGTAAAAAAAAACAAAAAAACTCACCATTATTCCAATAAAATTCTTTAAAGACAAGTAAATAAGTCTGCTCAAAAGAATGCTTAGTGTTGGAGTAGCAGTTAGCACAGTGGACTACTGTTGGTTTTTGTCCGACTTCTAAAGGGAGATAACTTATCGTCCTTTTTTTTTAATGTTGGCGCCTTTACGCTATCGTACATGAAAACTGGGATTTATTATTTTTGGATTTACACGGATTACGAAATGACGAAGATATGCAATGTAAATTTTTTTTTTTAAATATCTTAAAGAAATACCTGAATTTTTTATTTATTATACTATAAATCTGCATTATATGGTTTCGTCTTTTTTTTTTTTTATCGAAAAAAAGGAAACCAGGAATTAAATATAGAAATATACACTGACCGAAGAATAATGACTGGAAAATTCTAAACAAAAATTAAGCTTCCACGTAAAAAAAAAAAAAAAAAAAAAAAAAAAACACGTGGTTATCGAAAAAAGAAGGATTTACATTTTGGACTTTACCGGTAAATTTACAGATAAGTGATATTTTTTTGCTGTTTTAAATTTGAGTATTTTATTTATTGATGTTTTATCTTCAATTTGTGATATATAAAACGTGTCAACCAAAATTAATTATTAAAATTCTCATAGACATTTCAAAATGGGGGGGGTGAATTTATAAAACAACGTTTGTCTAAAATATTATATTCAGTTTATCGGAAAGAGCATAAAATTTTACATTCACCCTGAAAAAAACGTAACAATTGAACGAATAGGAAAATTTTGATAGATTTTTAAAGTTTAAAAATTGAAAAATATTCATCTCATAAAAATCAATTGATTTCATTACGTAACAAAATGGCTCCCTGAGCGCACGCACGCACTTTGTAAACACTGTTTTTTAAAAAATGAAAAATAATATTTCTATTATTTTTTAAACAACTTAAATAGTTTATTTTCGAAGCATATTCTATAAAGAAAATAAATAACCCACTTTAGAAAGAGAAATTACGAGTTTTCTATATTTTATTCGCAGTTTTCTGTTAGGGGTGTCAAAAATTCCCCCAAAATTCTGATACTGCTAGTAGAGAGATTAGTGACAGTAGTAGTAGTAGCCGTCGTGTCATCAATAGACATCTTGATAGTGTAAACAGGACAGATAAATAGTCACAGTGACAAAGTGATGCTAGTAAGCACCAGAAGTTAACAGCAAACAGACCAGACACCGTCACCGTCCGTACGGACGTCGAACATAGCAGAGAAGACAAAAAAAGAAAAAAGAAAAAAAAACAGCTTACTCAGTTTTATGACGACCGGCAGTTGTTTTTATAGTTTAGGAGACGTGTTTCGGTTTTTACTACAATCTGCCACCATGTTATGTGTGTAGACATGCATATAATATGGACAACAAACACTGAGGGACAAGATTCATATCGTAGTTTATTCTCCATAATGGCTATATTACAGACGCCCCACACCAAGGTGAGTTATGCCGGCCAAGGGAGGTAAGTAGGGGAAGTGTACCTCTACTAGGAGAGAGGCACCTAAAGGGGGGGGGGTATTGTTTATACACGTAACAATAGACACTTGAAAATGGGGGGGGCGTGAATTAAAAAAAACTTTTGTCTAAAATATATTCGGTTTATTGGAAAGAGCATAAAATTTAACGTTGACCCTGAAAGTATCGTAAAAATAGAATCAATAGAAAAATTTTGATAGATTTTTAAAGTTTAAAAATTGAAAAATATTGAGTTCGTAACATTCAATTAATTTCATTACTGTTTTTTAAAAAATAAAAAATATTTCTATTACTTTTTAAACAACTTTAATAGTTTATTTTGAAAGTATAATCCATAAAGAAAATAAACAACCCACTTTTAAAGGAGAAATTATGAGTTTTTTATATTTTATTCGCAGTTTCGTATTAGGGGTGTCAAAAATTCCTACAAAAATTCTGATAAACCTATACAAGTTCTATAGGTACGGACAAAAAATGGGGGACATAGTTTTGAAAGCCGATTCATCATAATTTTTTTGTAGATTTCCGACTACTTTTTCATTGTATTTGAAAGATTAAGGACTAAAGTTAATTTCCAAAAGGAAAAAAAATATTTGTACTTGTGAAAAAAAAGTTATGAAAATGTTTTCACGGCGAGCTACCTAATTCAGCTAAATTTTGAAGTTAAATACATTCATTGTAAAAAATCCTTTAAATATTAATTTTCTGGGTCTATTTCAAAGACAATTAGTAAAGTCCTAAGATATTGAATTAAATTTAAAAAAAAAACACCTTGTTTGTACAAAACCTAAATTAATTAGCCCAACCCCAACACCGAGTGACTCTGGCGTTCGCAAAACGCAACAAAGTAAAATTTTGTAAACACGAAAATTACGGAGGTCCAAAATTTCAAGCAGTCGAAAGACTGAAAATGACGTCATGTAATTAAAAGGAAGGAAGTTCTCCCCCACCCCAGTCGCGCATCCGTACATTAATTTTTTTAACGTTTGTATTAATTTTTGCATTTTTTAATTTAATTATTTTTCTATGTTCCTATTTTTTAAATTAATTTTTTTCTTAATTATTGTTCAATGTTATATAAAAATATGTTACGCCGAAAGTTTCACATTCTTGCGAGCAAACAAATTATTAAAATATTGCATATAAAAATTATGCGAAACCCGTAATTTAAAAAAAAATAGATTTTTTTTTTTGCAATTATAATTTTTTTTGTGTGAAAATATTAAATAAGCAATGCTTAATTCAATGGTAATATCGGTAGTTCGAGAAATTAATTTTTCTTCGAGTTATATCGAATTCATTAATACAGACTTTAGGTTTTGTTTTTTTTGTAATGTTCCTATAAAAATTATTTTATTCTTTTTATTTTTATTGTTACGAATTACGATGATTTATTTATATAAAAAAAAGCAAAAATAAAGTCTTGCGTTTTTTATTTACTACTGAAAACTATAACTTTAGTGGCCCTCTTGCACTTTAAGTAAATGGAAATTAGGAAGATAAAAAAGGAACAGCAGTCGTTTGACACCGGTTGAAAGAATGTCATTGATTGGATAGAGAAATTATGACGTGATTTTATAAATAAAATGGATTGACAGTATTAGAAAACAGAATTTTTTTTAATAGATGATTTTTATTAATGCAGGATTTTTTTTTAAAACAATTTTTTAAACAATTTTTTTAAGCGTAATTTTAATTATTTAGAAATGATAAAAAAGAAACGATATTGAAATTGACAATATTAGAAAACAATTTTTCTTTTTTAATAAATGATTGTTTTAGAAATAAATAAATACACACATAATAAAAAAAAAAAAAAAAAAAGGGTCTATGAGATAAATATGAAGAAAGTGAAAAAGCTTTTTTGCGCATTCCAGGGAGCAACCATTAAAAGAAAACTGTTTTGTTGGGATTATTTCACCAATAAGAAGGGGGGTGTAAGAAAAAGCAGTAAGGGCTTGCAACGAAATGGTGACGTTGCTTACAAGCAGTCTTTTCTTTCCTTGTAAAGGTAACAATTAACTGGTAACGTTTGCCGAACAACAGTAACGAGGTTATCAGTCTAAGAGACGCCACCCGACTAGCAAGCACCAACCCGTAGTGAGACAACTCCTTTTATACATACTAACTCTCAGTGGCGAGAATTCCAACATGATTTCCAACGAGATTAGAATGTCTATTTAACTTAGTAAGAAATAGACACCCAGTTTCTCAGTAACGGCAAACAACAGTTCAGTGTCTTGTCTTCCCTCCAACCCACTCCCGGTAAGTCAAATCAATTTCAATTCTTACATACATTCCCCACAAACAAAAAAAAAAGAATTCCTGATTAAGGGGAATAAAACAGTCAGTTTAGACCCTTGATAGGCTGGGTCTGCCCCTTGTTAAATCTCGAGGATTGCAGTTATTACACCACCACTGTTCATCTTCTGGTGGTGCTTCTATTAGGCCCACACAGTCGAAATGAAACCAATCATCGCTTGTATCACATGCTATCATTGGTCAAGTATCTTCTGGTCTGTTACAGACTGGACAGATCCAAATTATCGTGCTCTCTCTTTCTCCTTTGTGGGTCTAGGCTCAGATCTTGAGAGCTTGATGGTTCCATGTCTGTTGGGTCGGGTTCTTCTTGCTGTTGAGAGAATTCTATACATACAAGGAATCACCTTTAGGGGTTCTAGGTACTGGATTGCGTCAATCCCTAGCAACCCATCTATAGTCATTAAGGTTTTTTTGTCATAAAAATGAGCAGCCAGTCTACGATTCTTCAGATTCCTAAGCATCTGGGGGAAGCTTTCCAGATTATAAGACAAATTTAATTTTGTCACAAGAATTGGAAGGGTATGGGTTTTGCCAGTGAACAAATTTAAATTCAAAAAGATTTCTTTAAACATTTTAGGACTTGTGCCTAAAAAAGTTCTCACATCAATGTTTTATCCTTTGCTAAGGAGAGGCAATTCGGATTTTGAAAATTGAATCGTCCAGGTAAGTCCTCTGACTGCTGGTGTCTAACAAGCAGTTAACTTTTACTTCCTTATCCCCTTTTTTCACAATAATTCCAATTATAGGAGACAGGAAAGCGGTATCACAATCTTTAGTGCGTAGGCATGTATCAATATGCATATTACTAGTAACAAAAGAACACATGGTAGTCACGTGTTCCTTAGATTTACAACGAAGACAACAAACTTTTCTAGATGTCTTCAATGGACACATATTTCTCAAGTGGGATTTTTTAATACAACGAAAGCAGAGGCGTAGCTCTCGATACCTGCTTATTCTGGCCTCATGGGTTGTATAATTATTACAGTTGTCAGACAAATGTTCACTCGATTTACAAAAATCACATTTGGTCTCTGTTATCAGTTTTGTGTTGAAGGTCTCGAGAGATGAAGATTCAGTTGGTGTCTTAAACTTAGGTTGCGGCCTAGGTTTCAATGTCATCTTAGCAGGTGTTCTTGCAGCAAGCACTTGTTTGACTATTCTCGGGATCTACTTCAACAACACAGACAATGAAGGGTAGTAACTGCCAGAAATTTGCAGAAGTTCTACTTTTATTGCTGGTGGGATCTTCGCAAACAACACTTGCGATATTATAATTGCTCCGGCCGACCTATCATCATACAAATCGCAATTGTATGAAGCCCTTAATTCCCACACATCAGCCTCGGTCTTCACAATAAAATTTTTCAATTCCTCCAGATTCCCAGGATTATCAAACTGAAAGTCCAGTATTCCCTGTATAATCTCGCCTCTTATTTCTTCCTCGTCCGCATATCGGTCCTTTAAAAGTTTCAGGGCCATCAGGTAACTTTCTTCAGAGGGAGAAAGGTGATCTATCAGTTGGAGAGCTCTGCCTTCTAATGAACAGAAATACAGTTTTTCCGTGTCCGATGTAATGGACCTAGCACAATTTTCAAATTTTACCAAAAAGTCCTTAAAACTTCTTGTCTTTTTTAAAGTCTTTTTCGTTAAAGTGAGGTCCTTTCACCTTTATTTTAAATGGCTCCACCGAAAATGATGATTGGGCTGCCAATTTGGAAGGTGGGGATCTATTATCAGGGGTCGCCAGGTTCTCTTGATTAGGAATCGAGTCAATATCTCGATCCAACGAGGTGACCACTGGGGTCTCACCTTGCTCAATCTTTCGCAGTAAACTTGGCCTTCGTCTGACATCGTATTTAAAGCGAAAGGAGGCAGTACTTAAGCTGGCCAGGGTCTCTGCATCACCTTTAGCATAAATCTCCTCCATAGCAAATGAGACGGCTTCCAGCTCTTCCATCCATTCCTCAATTTCCCTCTTGAAACGAGAAAGCACTTCCGCAGGATTCTTTTCTTTTTCTAGTCCTTCTAGAGTAGTCAGTACATTTCTTTGCAGAAGTTTCCGTTAAAGATCAAGCTCTTCCATAGAGACTGAATCCTCCATGTTACAATTCAGGCAAAAGACAGCAAATACTAGAATAATTCCATTCTAGAAGAGGGTAATAAATTTTGTTGCAATTTTGTCGGGATTATTTCACCAACAAGAAGGGGGGGTGTAAGAAAAGGCAGTAAGGGCTTGCAACGAAATGGTGACGTTGCTTACAAGCAGTCTTTTCTTGTAAAGGTAACAATTAACTGGTAACGATTGCCGAACAACAGTAACGAGGTTGAGACGCCACCCGACTAGCAAGCAATACCCGTAGTGAGACAACTCGTTTTATACATACTAACTCTCAGTGGCGAGAATTCCAACGTGATTTCCAACGAGATTAGAATGTCTATTTAACTTAGTAAGAAATAGACACCCAGTTTCTCAGTAACGGCAAACAGCAGTTCAGTGTCTTGTCTTCCCTCCGACCCAACCCACTCCCGGTAAGTCAAATCAATTTCGATTCTTACAGTTTACGCATGGTCCATCCCGTGAAGTACTTTTTTTAGTTAGTGTAAAACAGATTTTTTTTTTTTTTTTTTACCAACCAAACAAAGATAACTAGAATTGATATTGTTCTCTGATACATATTATTATTATACGCGGAAATATTCTTTCAATTCTTAAATTCTATCTTAACTTAAAAAAAAAAAAAAAAAAAAAAAATTAACTGGGAGAGCTAATTAACGTTTTTTAATTTAAAATAAAAGTAAAATAGTTCACTATAAATCAGCGATAGAATTGTTAAATGAATTAACTCTTTTAAAAATGCTTCTACATTAATTATTTTTATACTGTTATTAAATACTTATTAAATTCTTTTACAATAATTTAAATTCTTAAATTCTATCTTAACTTAAAAAATGTAATTCTAAAAATACTATTAATTATTATACATTTTAAGCATCGCCATTCGTTTTGCCCGTACATAAAGTTCTATAATGAAATAAAGAACGAAAAACAAAAGTATGTTTTTGTAAAATTACTGACAGCATAATTAGCGTGCAAAATTATGAGATAAAAAAGTGAATGAATCTCTTGGTAAAAAAAAGAAAAGAAAAAAAAAAAACAGCGCCGGTTTTCGGGGGTGCAGAACACAAATATCACAGTTAAATTTGTTTTATGATATGAAGAAATTACTAGGTGCCAGAAAGTGAGTGCTCATTTTACGTTAAATTTATATAGGAAAGTGATCCCTCATTATTTCAAAAAGTAATTTCTTCATATCATGAAAACTACTTATCTTCCCCAAATTTAAATGTGATATTCGTTTTCAGCACCACCGAAAACCACGAAAAGTCGTCATTTTAAAGTTTTTTGAGGAGTTGGAAAGAAACTTGAAACTAACCACGTGTAGTTTAGCGGCGTACATTATTTGACAGAAAAAATTATAAATATGATGTATTTTTTTATAAAACATTATTAGACCCAAAGGCTGAAATAAAATCAGAAAACATTTCATTTATATTATTTTTTTCATTTTTTTATTAGACTAAATCTACGACATTCGAGGCCGCCGTATTGCTTTTAAAATGTAGCCTTTCTAAGGTTTGGCAGATTGGTCTTTTTAAGATCAACTTTGGCCTTTTTTACGCTCTTTCATTACAACAAAATATGACGACCAAACAGTTCTATGAAACGGCCAAATTTGGCCTTAAAAAGGCCAATCTGTCAAACCTTAGAAAATTTTAGAAGCAATATGGCGGCCTCGTATGTCATACATTTAGTCTAATAAAACTGATGAAAAAATAGTAAAAATGATTTTTTTTTTCTGATTATATAAAAATAAATAGTTTTTATAGTTTTTGTGTCTGTCAGATAATTTACGCGGTTAAACTACACAATTACCTTTATTTTTAAACAATACAGAACTTCACAAAATAAACTTTTTAAATAGCTTTTATTTATAAACAATGCAGGCAGAACTGTGAACTTTATTTAATAACATTGGTAAAATTTTACATTAAGGCCCGTCTCACGTTCGTATATAGCGAAATATTTTTTTTGTAGATTTTGGTGTGCTAAAAACGAATCTGAAAACCGTTTCCGTCGCAAAAAAATACTTTTCATGATATGAAAAAATTACTTTTTCGAAAAGTGGGTGATCACTTTTCCATGTAAATTTTACTTAAAATGAGTACCCATTTTCTGGCCACCTGAGAGAAGGGGCATTTAAGTGTTTATTGGCTAAAAGGTTTCGGTTTTTTTTTTTATCTTTCAATAAAAACACGAGGAAATTTAAAAATAAAGAAAAATTGGTATTTTACTTTAAGGCTCGTCTAACATTTGTGTAGAAAAAAAAAATAGTTTTTTGTAGTTTTCGATGTGCTTTAAAATAATATGGTAACAGCTTCCGTCGCAAATTTACCGTTTGTATGGTATTAACCCCTTAGCTCTGGGACTATTTTCCATTTCACAGCCCTGCCTTCGTTTACGCTACGTGCGAGCATAAACGAAGGCTGTTAAATGTGCACTCGCATACCAAACTGCCTCGTCACAGTGTAGTATTGGCGAAAAATTAGACGAAAAACAAGTAGTTTTCCAAATATTAAAACACGTAATTCTATGTTATCACGGGTAGCCATTTTGTACGCGCAAGCGCGCACATGGCCTACGCTCACTTTTTAGCCAATAAACACACCAAAATGCTCCCTCTCTGAAGTGGTCAGAAAGTGGGTACTCATTTTAAGTTTAATTTACATGGAAAAGTGATCACCTACTTTTCGAAAAAGTAATTTCTTCATATCATGAAAAATATTTTTTTACAGCAGAAACGGTTTTCAGATTCGTTTTTAGCAAACAGAAATCTACAAAAAAAAATATTTTGTTATATACGAACGTGAGACGGGCCTTAATGTAAAATTTTACAATTGGGATTTTTTATATCAAAGTATTCCCACATTTTTTAAATTAAAAAAATTATTGGTGTTCTACACTTTATTGCCGAAATTGGAGACACCATTTTTTTTCATGCACTTGCTGTCCAAATTCAGGGGAAACATCATTATATGGCCGAACGATTGCTTCCGGAAAGGGAAAGAATAAATTTACCCAAATTAACATTTATTACTTCCGGAAACGGAAATAAACTAGTATGTGGTACTATGGAATGTGGAGAAAGAAGTGGCTTACCGTTAAAGCGGCTGCACGTTTGTGCCTGCAGAGCACAAATTGAGAATCAAGATGGCGCTCGCATGCTTTTATGTGGAAAAAAAGTCTCGTAGAATCTTGGGGAATCTCGAAGAATCTCGTACCCTGGTTTCATAAATAATGAGGAAAGGAAAGCAGGAGGACAGATGATTTTTAGTTACTAAAGCAAACAGACGTGTGTAAAAGAAGAGGTAGAAGAAAAGAGTGTGGTGAACGAAACAAACAACGATTCGGTTGAAAGTAGAGTCGTAACGAACACAAGCTATGCCGGCATGACGTCAGGATTTGACCCCAAGCTAATTCCCCTGTTTGATGGCAGTAGCACTGATCACTCAGTGCAGGAATGGGTGGAAAAAGCAGAATTAATATGTCAGCTCAGTGGGGTGAAGCGTATAGAATGCGTGGTCCCAATGCGCCTCACTGGGGGAGCATATGCAGTATACCAGCAGTTGGCTGATGAGAAGAAAACAGATTTCGCCTGCATCAAGCGCGCCCTTTTTACAGCATTTGCGTTAGATCCAGTTACTGCATGGAAGGAATTCATGGCCTGAAAATTACATCCAGGGGAAACAGTGGATGTGTATCTGGCTGAACTAAAAAAGCTATCGGTCCTTTTTGGAGGGATGTCAGACAAAGGCTTGGTGTGCACCTTTGTTGGAGGATTACCTAAGAGTGTGGAAGATCTGCTCCGTGCCTCATCCCAAGTGGACGAGATGGAGATATCGGAAGTATTGGCGCAGGCACGAGCAATACTAAAGAAAAGCCCTAACACTATAGACCAAGCAGAAGCTGTACAACCATCACAGGTTGGATTGCAGGACCTGGGCGCAGCTACAACCTGCTATAAGTGTGGAGGACCCAACTATTTGGCCCATGATTGTCTTTCATCATGTCAACCAACTCGGAAACTTGACGGGCAGCAGTGCTACAAGTGCAAAAATCGCTGACACCTGACCCGCACCTGTCCAGGAAACAGGCAAGGGGAAGAAGCTACAGCACCAGTCTTCTCCCCAGATCGTCATTGAGCAGGGCGCTACCCACTGTAAGCATACACATTAATGGAAGCGAGTGACACGCGCTTATGGACACTGGGTGCACCCAGACTCTCGTAAGCAAGATATGCTGTGCCACTTGGAAAGCAGAGAGAATTCCGGTACTAACTGTAGGCGGAGGTTCACTAGCCTCTTGTGGGGTGAGCATTATCCGCACAAGCATCAACGACGGGTCTGCAGTAGCCGTGCGAGCCCTGGTTGTGGAGGGAGACCTTCTTGGGTACGACCTACTCCTGGGTATGGACTTGATTACACAACTGGGTGGAATTACTGTGGACAGAACCGGCAAGGTACAGTTCTCCCAATGTGAGGAACATGTTTGTGCTGCCATAACTCTCGACAAGCCTGACTTTCATGCAAAGTATGATAGTAACACCAATGCATGGACGGCGTCTTAGAAGTGGTCAAACGATAAGCCACCAATATCCTTGCAGAACCAGTTATCGGAATATCCCCCACCCATGTGGCTAAGGGAACAGTATGAAGAAGAACTGCAAACGTGGATCGACAATGGCTGGCTTCTTCCATACCCAGAGGATGAGCTTGGCCCCCCGCGAGGGCTGATTCCCTTGATGGCCGTCGTACAAGAGACCAAACAAAAGGTCCGCCCCGTCCTAGACTACCGTGAGCTCCATGAGCATGTCGACTCATATACGGCAAGGGCTGATGTGTGTGCACTCAAATTAAGGGAGTGGCGACAGCAGGGATCGAACGTGGCAACTCTGGACCTACGCAGGACCTATCTGCAAATACGCATTGAGAAGAAATTGTGGCCATTTCAGACTGTGGAAATTGTAGGAACCCGATATTGTCTAACCAGGCTAGGGTTCGGTCTAAATGTGGCCTCAGGCATTATGACAGCAATCATGCATGCTATCCGGCAGCAAGATGAGGCAGTGCAACAGGCAACATCCTCATACATCGATGATATATTCGTCAATGAGAGCCTCATGTCAGCGCAATCGATTAGAATCCACTTTGAGAGCTTTGGACTGACATGTAAGGAATCAGAGTGTCTGTGCGATTGAGCAAAAGTTCTCGGCCTGCACATGCGCAATAGCAAGGAGGAACTTTGCTGGAGAAGAGGAAGTCACGTCCCCAAGGTCTCATCAAACATCACTCGACGAACAGTGCGGTTTGCTCAGGGTGGCCGTGGCGGCCATAAAAAGACGTGCAACAGCCGTGTCGTCGGGATGGGACGATGCAGTACACGATGTCACCCTAAGGAGTATGCTGACAAAGACTGTGTCCAGGGTGACCAGTGATGACCCTGTTCAGGGAAAGTGGTGCATCAGCGGGAATGAGTTCACGGTCTGGGTGGATGCTAGTTCATTGGCCCTTGGAGTTGCCCTTGCAGTTCATGATTCCATTATTGAAGATGCCTGTTGGCTTCGGCCAGAGAATGATTCGAGGCACATAAACCTAGCTGAACTTGATGCCACATTGGAGGGCGTTAACTTGGCGCTTCAATGGCAAGCCAAGGTTCTACATATCATGACTGACTCGGCATGCACTCATCGGTGGATAACCGATGCATAAAGTGGAAGAGCACAGCTGACGACACGAGCATCGAGTGAGATGCTAATTCGAAGATGGCTTTCCACCTTGGTCGACATCATCACAGAGTGTGACCTGACCGTGGACATAGTATTGATCAGGTCTGCGCTCAACAGAGAAGATGCTCTGACAAGAGTCCCTGAACGATGGCTTCTGGCTGGTGCTCGGAGAGATTCTGATAATCTGCAAAATACATGTGCAGCAGTTGTGTGTAATGTGGATGCAGCACGCATCATGGACATTCATCGACAGTGTGGACATCCTGGCATCAAGCGGACACTGTACTTTGATTGATCCAGGAGTAGAAAAAAAAGATATCCGAAGAGTGGTGGAAAGTTGCGAGGCCTGCCAATCCATCGACCCAGCTCCATCATGATGGAAGAAAGGGGAGTTGGGAGTGAGTAGTAAATGGCAGAGAGTGGGCATGGAAATCACACACTATGGTGGCAACCACTTCCTTACCCTCATCGATTGTGGGCCTACACGTTTTGCAGTCTGGAGACTTCTCGGGCGCCAGGACTCTTGCAACATTATTCGCCAGCTATCATCCGTGTTCTGTGAAAGAGGTGCACCCGATGAAGTGCTGACGGACAACGACCCAGCCTTTTGCAGCCATCAGATGAGGCAGTTCTTACAAGAATGGGGTGTGCGGCTGTTGCTTAGATGCGCTTATGTGCCTTCTGGCAATGGTATAGCTGAGAGAAACCATCGCAGCATCAAAACAATTGCAGCCAGGAAACAGTGACCCATCGCAGAAGCTGTGTACTGGTATAATCTCCTGCCAAAGGATAGCGTCTCTCCAGGAACGGCGCCTGCAAATGCAATCTATCAGTACCGTGTCCGAGAAAAAGGAATCCACCCCGCTACAACTGTGGCCACTGGGATAGAATGGAATCGATATGCCAAAGGGGATGCTGTCTGGGTGAAGCCGCCAGGAAACCGATGTACTGCCAAGTATAAACAGGGCACAGTGACAGATGTGGTGAGTCAGTAGTGTGTCCAGGTTGATGGCATACCCCGTCACATTAGGGACCTACGGCCGTCGACATATGTACCACCTCCAGTGGACGATGAGAGTGACTCTGACTCTGAGACGAGTGGGCCATCGCTTTGGTTTGCACCATCCCTATCAAGCAGTGACTCTGATATCAGTAGCCTCCATGGAGATGAAGCCTTCCCCGACCATCAGGCGGTGGATGAGAGCGCATACGAAGACGAGAGCAGCACTGTCCCCCTTCATAGGAGCACCCGACGGCGGCGATCGCCACCCCCTGCCATCTTTGATCATGAGATCAGGGGGGAGTGTGGAGAAAGAAGTGGCTTACCGTTAAAGCGGCTGCGCGTTTATGCCTGCAGAGCACAAATTGAGAATCAAGATGGCGCCCGCATGCTTTTATGTGGAAAAAAGTCTTGTGGAATCTCGGGGAATCTCTGAGAATCTCGTACCCTGATTCCATAAATAACGAGGGAAGGAAAGTGGGAGGACAGACGATTTTTAGTCACTAAAGCAAACGGACGTGTGTAAAAGAAGAGGTAGAAGAAAAGAGTGTGGTGAACGAAACAAACAACTCGGTTGAAAGTAGAGTTGTAACTAACACAACTAGTTTGATCAATGTCAACATGTTTGGATGCAGTGATGGTAGTAGTAGTAGTAGAGGGATCTTATGAGTTGGATGAGTGTAAGAAATGAAAACACTGCAAAGAACAGATTATAATGATTTTGAAAGAAATATATTTTTCTATCACCTATGAAATTTTAGAGAGAGTGATAGAATAAACTGCAATGTGTCCTCACACTTCTGTTAAAGAATGATAAAGTTGATACAGTTTAATGCAAAGAACTTGGTAAGATGACTGTCAAATGTGTTATAACTATTCTAGTGATGAAGAGGAGTAGCTCAAGTGATGTGAAGGTTGAGATTCTTGAAATGATTTCCAAACAGGATTGTGATGGAGCAAATTAACAAGTGGAAGTGAAAGAGTCTGATAAATATCAAAGATAAAATGTTGACTGCAAACAATGGATTGAGAAGTCAACTGATATCTATGTAATGTGTGCCTTTGCAACAATTCTTAATGTGGTATTTTCATTAAGAAAAGATGAAAGGTTTTTTAAACAAGTGAAAGTGAAAGAATTTAATGGCAAAGATAAAGTGTTGACTATCAACAATGGATTGAGAAGTCAGATCGTCTAGAGAAAATGTACTTGACACAATTTAAAACAAGACTACTGACATAACATGTAGAAAGATGCAATATGGACCTTTTTATGAGTTTATTGAACGATTTGCCTCACAAGAACTTGTTGCTTTTGCAGAAATACTTAATGTTGTATCTTTGTTAAGAAAAGTTAAGATGAAAGAACTTTGCTAAAGTACGATAAGGAACTTATAAGAAATTTAAATGGGTGAAGCTAAATGGGACAATTTATCATTCAGTTAAGTTGGTCAGTATGGACGATGTTGAAGAAATATAGTACTTGATTATTAAATAGTTATAATTGATATACTTTTACTCACCAATATTTCTTTAGCAATTCTTGTCGAATATTCAATCTTTTCTACTGTTTATAACTGATCATAGTTATTTTTTTTTATTTATTTTAGTCACATTATTATTAATAAATATATGATTGAATATGAGATTTTTAATTTCAAGTATAGTACTGAAAATATTTAATTGTCATGGGAGAACTTCTATAATTCTGTTTGTTGAGAAAGTTTTCCATCAAGTTGATAGTTATTTTACAAAATGACACCAAAAGACATGATTTTTGTTAAATCTTTAATTTCCATCCAAAGTTTTATTTGATTGCTTGACTACTGCAATCAGTATTATACCATAGTAAAGTTGAAAAGGAATTTTGTTTTTTAAAATTATTAAAAAATCAGGATATTGGATCAATTGAATTGTAAATGATATAATTTTAATTTATTTTTCATTTACAGATGTTCCTGCTTAAAATATTCCATGAATTTGGATGAATCATCATTACCTTCATATTTTCTGATGAGAAATACAAACGTGAAATCTATTGTAAAAATATTTCTTCTGGATTATGTTATTTAAAGGATTCTTAATGAAAAATACCACAGATGCTGAATGCAAGGATTTTTTTAAACTTTCATTTTTGTGGGACTTGTTTTCAGGAATGTCTACTTTAAAATGATGTATAAGGTTAGACATGGGAAAGAAATAATTGTAATCTATTTATGGACATCTTTATATCTGATGGATATTTGTATAAACTTAAACTGTTGAACGTGAATCATACATGATCACATTCAAATAAACAACAAATAAATCAACAAAGTAAATTAATTTTAAGTTAAAATAAAAACTTAAACAATCATAGCAGAAAATAAATATTTTATGACAAATGTGATTAATCAATTCCATGAAATTTTAAATCACAAAATAATGGAAACACATCTAAAACAGAAACAATATTCTTGTAATGTGTGTGATTATTTTTGTCATTCTAAATACCATTTAGTCTTACATATGCGAAAACACACAGGTGAAAAGCCATATTCTTGTAATGTGTGTGATTATTCTTGTTCTCGTAAACAAAATTTAGTCAGACATGTTCGAACACACACTGGTGAAAGGCCATATTCTTGTAATGTGTGTGATTATTCTTTTTATTGTAATGTATCATTAGTCAAACATATACGAACACACACAGGTGAAAAGCCATATTCTTGTAAGGTGTGTGATTTTTCTTGTTCTTTTAACTCAAGTTTAATACTACATATGCGAAAACACACAGGTGAAAAGCCATATTCTTGTCAGGTGTGTAATTATTCTTGTTCGTCTAACTCAAGTTTGGTCAAACATATACGAAAACACACAGGTGAAAAGCCATATTCTTGTAAGGTGTGTGATTATTCTTGTTCTATTAACGCAAGCTTAGTCAAACATATGCGGACACACACAGGGGAAAAACCATATTCTTGTAATATGTGTGATTATTGTTGTTCTTCTAACTCAAGTTTAGTTACACATATGCGAAAACACACTGGTGAAAAGCCATATTCTTGTAATGTGTGTGATTATTCTTGTTCTACTAACTCATATTTAGTCATACATATGCGAAAACACACAGGTGAAAAGCCTTATTCTTGTAAGGTGTGTGATTATTCCTGTTCTTCTAACTCAAATTTAGTCACACATATGCGAAAACACTCTGGAGAGAAACTGGAATCTTAGAAAGATCTCTATCATTCCAGTAATTATGGGAGCAATGGGATTCATAAAAAATTTTCAAAAACTAACTGATAAATATACTCGCTGAACCAAGTGCATTAGAGATTCAAACAATTGCCCTTTAAAACAATCAGAATCTTAAAAAGATCTCTTTGTTCAAATATATGAGATAGCAAGTGAATGTTTAGCATTCAGTATGATGTTCCATCCCCTGCATAAACAAACTGATAAGGAAATTGAAAAAAAGGGTGAAGCCATATTCTTTTAAAAACTCTACATATAACAAAAATCATTGATGTCATGGTTTCCAATGACTACGGACTAAATTGAGCCGAAAGGGAGAGCTGATAAAATACGATGCTTGCAAAAATGACCTCAGAACAACATCGACATAATACCAGCAGTGGTCAATACAACAGATCTGATAAAGAGTAAACTTTCAATTTATTTGAAATCCATCTCAAGCTACCCAAGCGCCAAAGGAGTACAACTTTGAGCAATGAAGAAAACTAAAAATCCTCAAAGGAGCCTTCAGTTACCCTGCAATCACATATTAGGCTGCAACTAAGACATTGGGCTAGAGTCTGTTGCACTATACAACTCTTAAAGCAAGAAAAATAAAAAAGGAAAGTTTCTATTATCTTGAAGTTGTTTCAGTCTCTCTATACAAAGTCATGACTGAGTATATAAGAAGATCGTTTTAATAATTTTTAAATAGAAAACGTAGGTTTTTAATATCAATGTCAGAACAGCATAAACTGAGGTTACTTCACCTTATAAACTCTGACGAAATATTCAAGACAACCTATAAGTCAACGTAAAAATAAGCTGCCCTGACATGACAATACACTGGCTCATATGGAAAATAGCAGCAGCAGTCAACAATTAATATTGGTTGCAAAATACAAGATTTTTTATTTTTATTTAAAAAAAAATTACTTCCATTTTCTCTGTCTGATTAACAAAATAAAAAAAGGACTTTCTCTGATTTGCAACCAAAAAAAAAAAAAGTAAGTAAAAAGGTTTCAATTAATATTGGTTGCAAAATACAAGATTTTTTTTTCTCCGTCTCATTAAAAAAACAAAAAAAAAGGGACTTTCTCTGATTTGACTAGGGTGGTTAGTTTAAACCACCGGTCATTAAATAAAATAATACTTTTCCCCATGTATCTCATACTTTTTTTTATTAATATTGGTTGAAAAAATACAATTTGTTTTTTTTACTTTTTAAAACTAATTACTTTCATTTTCTCTGTCTGATTAAAAAAAAAAAGTGGACTTTCTCTGATTTGACCAGGGTGATCAGTTTAGACCACTGGTCATCTAATTAAATAAAATAATACTTTTACCCATGTATCTCTGCTTTTTTTTTTGTTTTGTTTTTTAATATTTGTTGCAAAAAATACAAGAATTTTTTTGTTTCTTTTTAAAACTAATTACTTCCATTTTCTCCATCTGATTACAAAAGAAAAATGTGACTTTCTCTGATTTGACTAGGGTGGTCAGTTTAGACCACCGGTCATTAAATAAAATAATACTTTTAACCATGTATCTCATACTTTTTTTTTCGTTAATATTAGTTGAAAATACAATATTTTTTTTTGTTAAAGTAGTTCAAGGAGACATCTCCTACAGGAGAACCGACGAAAAAATAAGTAATTGCTAACTTTAGTTTCGTAAATATTGGTTGTGTAAATTCACTGTACTTACTCGCTTTTCTTTCACAATATGCAGCCATCTGGCTGCAACGGGGCTACTTGTTATTGAAATAGTCTTGTTCTTGGAAATCAAAATCAACTTTTTAAACCAAATATTCTGATAAGAGTTTGGTAGTGAATTGTTGCACACAAGGTCACTTATATGTGCGCGTGTGTACTAAAACATTTTCATCTTAAATTGTACGCAATTATGCAAAATGTAGAAACTATGCACGAATAGAATTCAGTGGAAAAGGGAAATGAAACAACAAATAAATCAGTAATTGATACTCATTTTACAAAGATACATGCAAATTATTTAATCTCTATATAGTCACTCGTGTATCCATGACTGAGTTTATTAATAAGTTTGTTTTAATACTTTTTTTTAAAGAAGTAAGCTTTTAATATCAATGTCAGAGTGTGAAAAACTCCAATTTAAAGATATATAGATGTTACACATTCTTTAACGAAAAATAAATTTTAAAAATATTACAACAAAACCAACCCAATGCACTTAGTCGTTTTTCACAAGTAAACATTAACTAGTTTTACTACAAAAAATGCAAAACATCAAATTAGATTCCTATTTAATGTAGTTACTGAGGATAATTGTTTCAAGATGGGTAAGATATTTTTCAAATATTACAAATTACAAACATTTTTTTAAAAAGATGTATTTTCTATCCTGCTCATTAACGATTTTCTTTAAAGGTTCGGCATCCTCCACTGATTTTCAATAAAACTGCAGCATTTTTAATAAGAAATATCAGCAAAATACTTTAAGAAATGTTTCTTATTTTTAATCTTAATTCATAGCAAAACAAAAAAAAAGCATTGATAAAATCCTATACTTTTTATCATTACCTTTATCGCTGACTTTTTGCAGTGAATAAAATTTTGCGGCGAATAAAATTTTGCGGCGAATAAAATTTTGCGGTGAATAAAATTTTGCAGTGAATAAAATTTTGCAGTGAATAAAATTGACTAATATTATAATCTCTGATGAATATGAAACGAAATTCTTTGTATGTTTTTGTTTTGCTCATGTTCACCGCCAACAAGGCATATCGCCACTTGGATGTAAGGGGATACTGTTTGGGACCATGCCTAGCAATGATTAACAAGATGTTGATTTACATTACATTTAACCTTCTGCATATCAGTACAGTAAGGGAAACAGGCAGCAGGAGGGAATTTCAAAGTCTAGCTGTTTGAGGGAAGAACTATTAGAGTAGAAAGTTTTCTGGCATTTAGAGACCTCAACAGTGAAGTATGATTTTGTGTGCAAGCAGGTTTGTTGGGGATATGTATGTCGAGGGGGCACAAGTGCAACGAGTTCATCAGAGCACATTCCATTAAAATATTTGTCAAACAGGCACAGAGATGCAACATTGTGGTGATAGGACAGGGGTTGGAGCTTAGTTGACAAAGTGAGACCTATTAGATTGAAGACCCTTTTTCGGACACTATCCAAGAAAGAGAGAGAGATTAGTGATAGATGCCATGCAATTGGAAGTAAAATAATTTGACTGAATCCAAAAATTTGCTAACCATTGGGGGGGGGGCAGAAATGGGTTATACTTTTACATTAAATTTAAAAAATAGAATATCATTGGTTTACGCCGTAAAAGTTTGTTAAAAATAAAAAAAAATCCCTTTTCACAGAAGCATCTTAAATGTATCCCACAAAGTATTACATCTATAGCAAGTTTGTGTTCTTTATTTCTTATCTTTCTCTTCTTTCATTCTGCTAAGAGAGGGAAAATATTTGAGAATCTGATAAAAGTAATAACTGCTAACTCTTTTTATTCAGTTCATATCATGTAATTGTACAATGCATGCCTTCTTCAAATCTGAAAAATAAAAAGGGACATACTGAGAGTTAAAGAAAAAAAGGTCAGAGAAGAAAAAGAAAAAATGTCGAAATTATCATCTTTTCTAATGAAGGGCACTTTGATGTATAAAAACGTTACCAAGACAAAGGAAAGTGACAAAAATTGAGAAGAGAAAAAACTTGATGGATAGAAACAGTTTTATTAAAAAGAAAAAAAAACTTTAAAAAAAAGAAAGACGGTTTGAGTAGGGTTTTTTTTACTACTTACTGCTGTTTTTTGTGACATGGGATTTCGACCGACGTAGGCATTTTAGAAGGTTGTAATACTTTTCGCAGTCAAAAAGGGTTTGTTCTCTTTGTTTGCAGTTTCAGTTTACATTTTGCAATAAAAGTAAAAGTCCTCTCAAGTCGATTAGTAAAAATCTAAGCAAATAAAGTTAACTTATCTGAAATAATGTTCCGAGTGTATTCTTTTAACAATAAATTTATTTCCTCATTTTTCTGGACGAATAACCTGTAGAAAAACAGTTCTATATATAATTACAATAGAAAAATGCGAGCATGATCAGTAATATGGTTAAGCTTAAACATGGAAAAGTAAAGGACTAGTTGTTTAAACTGGAAAAGAAAAGGACAAGATATTCTAGTAAAAAAATATAATAAATTTAAAACTTAAAATATTGCAGCATTAGGAATTGATTATATAATGTTATGAATTGAATTTTTTTTTAAATGCTTCCAAATGTTTGGTTGAAGTGGGTTCTCGCCTAGCAATTGTTTTATCCTTCTTAAGAGTTGAAAAGGTTTTTTTTATCGCTCAGCTCCTCTTCAGTGAGGAACTGGAGGAGGCGCTTCTCTTGTGAATCCGATATTCGCTTAATCAATTCTAATTTAAAAGTGTCATATGTAATCGACCCAGATGGAGCCATGATTAAGTCACAAACTCCAGCTAGTACCTCATGTGATAATGAAGCCATGATATGGTTGAGCTTGGTAAGCTCAGTATGGCTCCTATGACTATAAAATTGGGCCTCTACATGTCCGAATCAAAGCATAGGATCATCTATCTAAAAAGTTGGGGACCTTTGCTATCACCAGTGTAGTTGAATTTGATGACATTGAGTACCACCTGGATGTTCTAGTCCGATAGTTTCTTGATCACTGTCTGTATACTACAGGAGTTATGATTTATTAATCTCTATATAAATAAAATGAACTAATTTTTTCCCGTCTGATTTTGACATTAATAGGATTAAAAATCAAGATATTTCATGCAAATATAATATGCACAAACGGCAGGACAATATCTGAGGTGTGTTATAGGCTTATTATTTCTCAAATTCCTCGATAATCTTAGATTTCTATACTTTTTCTGCTGAGAAGTCACGGCCAAAATCGGTTAAGATCAATGGAAGTGGTAAAATATTTTCTCTCTAATAAATTCCTCCTCCCCCTTCCACCACTTAACACCGTTTGGGGATCGTTCACAAGGAACAGTTGCGAAGAGAACACCGGTTTGGCTTCGTAGTTCTTTCATGTGAAGTTATTTAAAATCACTAAACTAAGCTGCAGTGGTCTGTGGCGTAGTGGTTAGCGTGCTGGACAATTCACATTATATTTTCACGTTCGCGCCGACCTACCGTAGTCGTTTTTTTTTTTGTTTTTTTTTTCCTAAACAACTGGAATGGACTTTTCTTGGTGGCCGAACTGTTAACGTTGCAGATGTTTGTTTTTTTTTTTGTTTTTTTTCACACTTTATTTTCCTACTTTTACTCATGATTCCGGGTTTGATCCTTCCTACTTACCTACCATAACATTTTTTAAAACTCCCCCCCCGTCCCGGAAACAAACACTCGGGCAACGCCGGGTACCCCCGCTAATTAACAATAAAATGTTTGCTGTCACTATTTTATTAGTGATGTTATTTGAAATGAAGAATATGTATTCTTCAAGAGCACTCATCATATTCCAAAATAAAAGGATGCATTTTTGGGTCTTTTATAATACATTAACTGGGTCGCCAATTTATAGGAAGGGTTACCAATTTACATCCTTAAATAAAAATAAATTCAGGAAAAGACGGCACTCGATAAAGAACATGGAATCGCTGAGTTTATAAATATAAAAGTGAAAATGTATGTATGTGTGTTCGCTTTTTCTGTGTGCCTA
Source organism: Euprymna scolopes (assembly GCF_053919585.1). Classification (NCBI taxonomy): domain Eukaryota; kingdom Metazoa; phylum Mollusca; class Cephalopoda; order Sepiida; family Sepiolidae; genus Euprymna; species Euprymna scolopes. Next base: position 172,803,553 of record NC_136488.1, on the reverse strand, counting down.
CAAAAGGCTTCTTTCAAAGAAGTGGTCGGTCGGTTCACAACTTTTTAAAACTTTTTATATCACATCGTAAGATCTCACAGTTAACAACGAAGCTAAGTTCGCCTGTCTATTTAATTTGTTCGATTTCGGGAAGATAATTATTCAATATTTGTCGCTCGCGCATGTGGGTTAGTCTTTTTTCTATAACATCTTGGGGGTGGGAAAAAAAAGCGTTCAGCAGTAAATGAATACTATCCCGCAGTCAAACTTGACCTCATTAACTCATTAAAATGGGCACCTGCTAAATCCAACTAATTAAATAAATTCAAACGTGTTTCCGTTAGCATCTCGCAGTGGGGCAATGGTTAACATCGCACGTTTTTTTTTTTTTTTTTTTTTTTTCTTCATACTTTAATTTACAACTTTGCCTCAATGGTTCGGGTTCGATCCTCATACTTACTTTTTTTTTTTAACCCCCCCACCAAACACCCGGGCAACGCCGGGTACCCCTCGCTAGTATAAAATAAAAAAAAAACATTTATGCAAAAAAATATTAAAATAAAGTGTTGCAACATAAGTGTTTTCCTGTGTTTGAACGTTTTAAATGAATGATTATTGGTGTGCGGATTTTGTGTGTATGGCACAAGGCCTGAAAGTACAGATTTTTATAAGTACGCCGCAGGAAGGTTTGGAGTCAATATGGCTTATTTCCTAGTGGAAGCAACCCGTATCCATATAAACAAATGCGTGTGGGTGTGGTGTGACTATATTGTAAGGACAGTCGGGTTAGAGTTAGGGATAAGAGTATTTTAAGGGAGGTTTGAGTTCTCGCTGGATGTGGCGAATTTCTCACGATGGGTATTCATCTGCGGCTCGCGTAAAACCATGATAGGTGTTTTAACATCTTCCAAAGATGGAACTTCCATGAACACGTGCTGCACTTGACAATTTGGAGAGAAATTGCTTCAGGATTGATTACTGTATTCAAGTGTAAGGGAGTGTAAATCTAGTTCCTTTGCTTTTATGTATGTGTGCGATCACATTACAACGTCATGTTCCTATGCGTTTTTAATAACACATAGGCATTTGAAAGTGGTAATCATTGTGGAAATATTCCTACGTGTTATTTATTCTGGCCAGATGTAGTGGGTCATTACAATATATATATATATATATATATATATATATATATATATATATATATATATATATATATATATATATATAGTATTTTATAAAATATATATGGCGATTAAGCTACACTGAATATTCTGCGTTTCATCCAACTATAGGATTCGTCAGGCTTATGCACGAATTCTGTCGTTGCTTCTTGTTTTTATACATGTTGAGGATTACTAGTTGGCCAATCAGCTTTCTAGTATCCACCGCGCCCCTTCCTACCAGCCAATGGGCATGCATTTTATCAAACAAAGGATGTGTTTTAGAGCTAGGTTAGTGGTTTTAGGTGGCCGTTCTGCTTCTTTTTTTTTTTTTTTTATATATATATATACATATAAGTATACCTATGTGTACACAATAATGCACATATATATACATATGCTCTACCTACGTATTGAGCACTTTTGAAGTAAATACTTAAAGTTTACGCATAAATCTATACTTTTGTATAGTAAATTTATGTGAATAAATGAAATAGTTATATATATATATATATATATATATATATATATATATAAATTCAAATTAAGACACAGGAAGTCAAGTCAGTTTAGCTAAATATGGAACGGAATTCACTAATCAAGAAACAAAATAAAAAACCATATGGAAAGATTTCTAGTTTTATCATGAAACAGTAAAAAAACATAAACTTTTTTTTTAATGTTCATTTATGGTTTATTTATTCTAAATACTTGTTTAATATTAATTATATTTCAAAAACATCATTTATAGAAATTTAAATAATAAAAATTCTCATTAGTTTTTTTGTTTGTAATAACACATATGATTAATAAAAATTATTTTGGGTGCTTCTGCATTATTGGGACGAGATTTGGGAAATCATGATATTGAATTTCACATGAAAACAATGGTATCTACGTATTCCCCATATTTTTAAGATGATTATATCCAAAGAACTGACCCAGTAAATTACCGCCCCCATTAGCCTCCTCCCACTTTTCGCCAAAATATTGGAATCCATAATTAACCAAGCTCTAGTCCATCACCTTACAGATGCTAAACTTCTGACCGACCAACAATGTGGATTTAGGCAAGCCCATTCCATGGCAGACATCCTAACTGTAATCTCTGAGCGTATATACCATTCACTTGACAAAGCAAGGGAGGGTAGAGTGGTAGCTCTAGATATATCTAAGCTTTTGACAGGGTATGGCATGAAGGTCTCCTCGGGAAAATCAGATCATACGGTATCACTGGAAGAATACTTAACATAATAAAATCCTTCTTAGATAAGAGAAAAATCCAGGTTGTCCTGTTTCTACAAGAAACCTTCTCTACCACCAATAGCAATGGCCAAAGACTCTTTATCTGAAAGTACATCTTTTAAACTCCTCGGCCTAACGTTCACAGGAAACATGAGTTGGAAAAATTACATTGAGAGCATTGCCATGACCGCTGCGAAAAAGGTAGGTTCTCTCTACCGTGCTAGAAAGCTACTAACGCCCAAAAGTATCCTGTACCTCTATAAGGCCACCATTCGCCCATGTATGGAGTATTAATGTCATATTTGGGCTGGTGCATCTGCTACTAGTCTCTCACTCTTAGACAAGGTTCAAAAGAGAGTTCCCAATCTGATAGGTCCTGAACTGTCATCTAAGCTTCAGCCTCTGTCCCAAATCGATGAAATGTAGACTGCCTTTTCTAAAAGTACTTTAACGGTGAATGCTCTGACGAACTGCAAGCACTTGTACCTCCTCGACGAAAATACCCCTGACAAACCCGACAAGCAAGAAAATCCCACCCCTTCACAGTTGAGATCCCTAGATGTAAGAGAGCCTTCTACTCCAGTAGTTTCTTCCCCAGAACCGTTAGACTTTGGAATTCCCTTCCGGTTTCCTGCTTCCCCAACTGTACTGACATGCAGAAGTTCAAGTGTAACGTGAACCGACATCTTGCTGCCCAACTTCCCACATAGTATCACTGTAGCTTATGTCCCTGATAGTAGCCCCCTGCATCAAAGTGGCAATGTGCCTTGTTTGGGATGAAAATGTAATAAATAAAAAAAAAAACTTGCGAAATCGATAGGGTAGAAAAATTTTTATTAAAGAAAATAGAATTGTAAGAACTGTAAGAAATTCTGTGGAAATAAGCAGGCTCCTCATTGGTCGGTTTGACCGCCCACAATTTGGTTTGAACCTATCAGATTGATTGTTCTTACTAACTGCCGAGGGTATTCCTAGCGCTAAATTTATCTTTTCAGCCTGCCGGTTTTTACACATAACAGATCAAAATGGATGTACGAAAACTCACTCGACGCATGTAGCCTCAAAATCCCTTTGTCTCATTAAAAAGCATTAATGTGGGGTGAAATGCTATTATCATTTGCAAACACCTTATGTTGGGCGAAATATCATATTCATCGCACACTGTTGTGCTCTGACTTTCATCATTACTTGTCTCTCAGAGACGAAATTAAGGTCTACATTTTGACCTAACCTTGTCCGCCATCTGGACGGTCATTCATATTGAACTCAATGACAACTACTGGACTCTCAGCATTCATCCTTGAAAGGCATCGCTTAATTCATCGACCTGTTGCAACTAATATTTGAACAGCGTGGACCACTGAATCCTGCATACACAAAGATAAAGCACGAACTATTACCCTTTCTAGGTGTTACCAACCCTGCTCGGCAGATAGCTAAAGATGACATATCTTTTGCAATTTGGATCTTTTCATTTTAATAAAGTTTACATTAAAGTTCAAAGGTGAACCTGTTGTGATTTCTGATTGTTTTTTTTTTTTTCATTTTGCCAAGGGCAAAACCGAGGTAAGAGAATATCTCACAGAACATGTTTGTGTAAGATACAGGAGAGTAACAGGGGAGGCAATTCAACAGTTGCAAAAAAAACTTGTATATATGTTTTTTAATTATTAGGCAAACAGTTATTTTTATATTAAACAATTATGAAAAAAATTAAATGAAAACCAGGCTCAGAAACATTGTATATATGTTATGTTTATTTTGTTATTTGTTTTGTGTCACATTAAACATTTAGAGTTACTTCCCTTGTTTATGACTTCATTCCGTGTCATTTTATAAAAAGAAGATGGCCCAATTTTTCACCTGCTAACACGATCAGTTTTTTTTATAATAATTCACTTATATTCGGGTAATTTCGATTGCATAATTTGGAAGCTACCATTATAATTTATTAGAATTGACAAAAAAATCAGTTGAAACCAGTATTTTTTATCTGAAAACTCCATTTATCGACGACAAAATCACGTCCCAATTCTGTAGAAGCACCTTATTTTCATATGGTTTCGTATCTGACCTTTGAGAACTGAATATATATATATATATATATATATGAGTGAGTTAAAAAAAAAAAAAATTCCTCGCTTTTATAAAAATAATTACCATTTGACAAATTTCCCACTTTTCCAGTGACCACCCTGTGTATATATATATATATATATATATATATATATATATATATATATATATATATATATATATATATTCACACACACACACACACACACACACACACTGGGTTCATATTCGGTTACCGTTAAATTCTACCAATTTTATTAAAATTGGTTAGTCTACTGAATTTTGGTAAATGTTTAAAGGGAAAAATAATTTACTATCAAGTAAATACTGCCGAGGTTGCTCCATTTCTCTCCAAACTTTCCAATAAATGCCTCAACGAATCTTGCTTACCCAACTGCTGGAAAACCGCTTCTGTGGTACCAGTCTTCAATAATTCTGGTAAAAGAACTGACCCACTAAGTTATTGTCCCATTAGCCTCCTCCCGCTTTTCGCCAAAATATTTGATTCCTTAGTTAATCAAGCCCTAGTCCAGTACCTAACAGCTGCTAAACTCCTGACTGACAAACAATATGGATTCAGGCAAGCCCGTTCAATAGCAGATATCTAAACTGTAGTCTCTGAACATATATACGTTCACTGGACAAAACAGGGGAGGGTAGAGCGGTAGCCCTTGATATATCTAAGGCTTTTGACAGGGTATGGCACGATGGTCTTTTAAGGAAAATTACATCATATAGTATCACTGGAAAAATACATAATGTAATTAAATCCTTCTTAAGTAAGAGAAAAATCCAAGTTGTCCTCGACGGTCGTACATCTAAACAATATGATATAAATGCGGGAGTACCTCAGGGGTCTATCCTTGGACCTCTATTATTCCTGATATTCATAAATGACCTCCCTGATAAAATTGTTTCAGAGATGGGTATATTTGCCGATGACACCACTCTCTATAACAGATATGAGGGAAAACAAATGAACACATGTCCAAGGAAATGGCAGAAACACTAGACGATGACCTCCAATCAGTAGTGGAATGGAGACAAAAATGGATGGTCACATTTGTGGGGGTCGTCAGGCCTTTTTAGGAACTAATTTTCTCCACAAATAAATAAAAATAAAAAGAAGACGACGTACATGCAAAACAAACGGAGGTTTATTCACAGAAACCAACCATTAACAAATAAAATATAATTCTCGTTATAATGAGTTCAGAAGTCCTTTTTAAGTGTCCATATAAAAAAAGGAGAATGTCTTTTTTTTTGTTGAACTGTTCATATGTTAAAACATGTTAAGAGAGGCAATAGGTAATGTTCGCCTGTGAAATTGTATGAAGCGCGCGGAGCGGTAAAAATGGAAGAGTGATAGTAACACGCGTGGAACGTCCGAATGAGAATGCAGTTGAGAGAGAGATTTGATGTTTGTGTGTGCTTAAATACTATTTGGACCGGCTCCCAGCGAGCTTAAGAAGAAAAGTTTAGAAAAATGTCCTTGGAGAAATCCCATTGGACGGAAACATCACGTGGGGTGCTCTGTACTACGTCCGCTCGTTTTGAGTTGATTTAATATATAAGGCCACGCCGGAATTTGCGTGGGAGTTATTTTTCATATTTCACGTGCCAACATAATCATAATCATACTGCGCGCCTAAATTGTATTTATTTTTATAACAATTTTTAATCCGAATCTTAACCGTGTCAACTGGCACACATTTAATGCTGCTAAGACTAAGCTTGTTTCCTTCAATAACTACAAGAAACCTTCTCTACCACCAATAGCAATGGCAAAGAACACATTGCCTGAAAGTACTTCTTTTAAACTCCTCGGCCTAACGTTTACAGGGAATATGAACTGGAATAGATACATTGAGAGCATTGCCAAGGCTGCTGCAAAGAAGGTTGGCTCCCTTTAACGTGCTAGAAAACTACTTACGCCTGAAAGTATCCTGTACCTCTATAAGGCCACCATTCGCCCATGTATGGAGTACTGCTGTCACATCTGGGCTGGTGCATCTGCTGCTTGTCTCTCACTCCTGGACAGGGTTCAAAAGAGAGTCACCAACCTGATAGGAACTGTCATCTAGGCTTCAGCCTCTGTCCCATCGACGAGATGTTGCATCCCTCTCCCTGTTCTACAAATACTTTAATGGTGAGTGCTCTGACGAACTGAAAACACTTGTATCTCCTCGATATAACTACCCCCGACAAATCCGACAAGCCACTAAGTCTCACCCCTTTACAGTAGAGATCCCTAGGTGCAAGAAAGCCTTTTACTCCAATAGTTTCTTCCCCAGAACTGCAGGTCTTTGGAACTCCCTTCCGGGATTCTGCTTTCCCAACTGTACTGATATGCAGAAGTTCAAACGTCTTTCTACTCATCTCCCTTCATAATGTCCCTGCAAATTATGTCCCTGATAGTAGTCCCCTGCTGCAAAGTGGCACTGTGCCTTGTTTGGTGTGAAAATCGATTAAAAAAAAAAAAAAAAAAACTTTTGTAAAATAATCAGAGAAAAGCCAAAAGTTAAGGCAATTTTTTTTTTAAGCCAAATATAATTTTTTTTAAGGCCACTAGCAACCTCGCTGTTCGACGAGGGAAGGCATGTTTATTTAATTATAAATTATGATTAATTAGAAGAATAAAAGAATATATTTTCAAACATAACTCAATCCCAGAACTAGCGCATATTTTGGTATATATTTTAGTGTATATTTTGTGTTATTTAAGTAGATGGGAAAAAACTTTGGGAAAACAAATATTATTATCCAATCAGAGAAGCGCAATTTTTCAGTCCGTAAACAAAAGGAAAAAACGAAATTATTTGATCAAAATGTCCAAATTAAAATTACAGTATGAATATTGGTAAGTTTTGTTATTTTGTAATTTTCGCTGATATCTATTTTTTTTTTTTAATTTATATGAAGAAAAAGTTGGTGTTTATGTAGTTTTGATACCGCACTATTTTTAAATAGTTTTTCTAGTTAAATTCAAGTTTCACAATATCTTTTATTATTATTAAATTGTTAGGTGGAAGCACAGAATACTTATAAAACACCCCCCTTCCTATGTTAAGAATGGCTTTCAAAATAATGACGTTATTATATCAGCACGGTACCAAAAATGCATGAGCACCAAAAAATTATTTTATACAACAGGGGCGCAAACAAAAAAAAAAAAAAAAAATGAAAGTTTTTCTTTTTGTTTTTTCGGTGGACCTAATCTAAAAAAATACCACAAAACAAACAAACAAAAAACCCCTACTTGATCAATTTTTGTGATTTTTAGAATAGAGCACTACTTTCATTCCGTGACAAGTAGATACACGAGAAAGTTTTTCTTCATTTTTTTTTTTTTTTTTTTATCGCAATAAATGCAAATTTGAATAAGCACCCGACGGTTTTACTCGTAAAAATGAATTTTGAAGTCTTTAAACTGACGAATAACGTGAGTTTTTTTTTGTTTTTAATAAAAGTTTGAAAAGAGTAAAATATTTTTATTTCATGATTTTTCCTAAGAAAAAACGGCGGACCTGTACGAGAGTGCCCACCTCCTTAAAATGCGTGTTTTTCGCCTTTTTTTTTTTTTTAATCATATTAGCAGAAAAAAATTTTGAAAAAAAAAAATTAATGACTTTTACGAAATGGTCACTTTCTCGTTATAACGTTCTAATCATGTGACACGTCGGTAAAGAAATGGACAGTAAGTCAGGTAGCAATGAAGTAGAAGGTTAAACGAGAAAGTTAAAATTTATTAAATTTTAAAAAAGTACTTGATTAAATTACGTGATTTTTTTAAATATTTTATCTTTGTTCTGTGACTGGTACATACATCATACGGATATTTCTGTATTTTCTTTACTTTTAAGAAATTTAGTTCCCTCCCACCACAAGAACTTTGACACCAGAGTCGGAAAGTGGGATTGAGACGTCAGCTTCCCATAGGAGAGGTACTATGACCTGCAAAAAGTGGCTGGGCAGCCCCATCGGTAACCCCCAGTGAGGGTGCCTTAGACGATTAGCAATAACCTAACCCCCTTCTCAAAGAGAGAAGGCAAGGTTTGGGATGATGGACTGCAGAGACCGGATCATTACAGGAATAGTCTAATCTCTGTTGATTTTAGGGGGCCTAAGATAAAGATCCCTAGCCGTGCTACCATAAGTGCGAATTTGAATAAGCACCAACTGCAGTTTAGTGGCCTGAACATAATATGATGAAAAGTTGGATGCTTGTGCATTTTTGTTTCGTCACCTAGTGTTTAGAAAGGTTTTACCCAGAGCTTTCATTTGAAAAATAAAAAAAGTTTTTTTTTGGGGGGGGGGCTTGTTTACAGTTAGACTAAAGTGGAATGGTCCATGTGTACGAGTGGTACCCCCCTATACTTTTTTATTTTCGTCTTTTTTTAAAAAAAATTTTCAGCAAATTATTATCGAATGGACACTAATCTACCGGATTATCAAAAACAAAAACATAGATCAATATTTAAATATTTGTAGGGAGTGCTCAGTTTCTAATGCAACGTTCTAGTAAATTGATCACCCATTTTAGAATTGTTAAGGGGCGAGAACTGCAATTTCTTTGTGGTCAAATAACCCAGCAAATAAGTTACAAACAAGAATTTTTCTGAACACAAAAATATTTGAAAACCAAAACATTGTATAAAAATGTATCAAAATATAATTGTAAAAACATTTATTGAAAAGTCTCTGTAAGGAAATATAATTTTAATAAAACAATTTTTGAATTAAAGCAACATTGGATTTTAATAAAATAATTTTTTTTTTTTTCAAATAAATAATTTAAAGAAACATTTTTCGAATTACACCAACATTGAAGGGTCAACAACAAATTAATAATTTGAATGAAACATTTTTCGAATTACACTAACATTGGAAGTTTAGACACCTCAAAAAAACTACTTTTGTGAACCAAAACTTTTTCCAAAAAGTGTCACCTGGTGACAGTTTAGTAAAATGCACCAAAAACCATGGTGGCCGCCTGCATAATGCAGAAGTGCCATTTTTTTAAACCAATCTTCAGTATCGTCAAGAGACATTTACAATTTTTAAATCAACAGAAAAACTGTTTAGCTTACGTATAAGCACAGTTTCTAATACAATCAATCAATCACCCATGTTAGAAGCACTCAACAAGAACATGCACACCATTTTTATATTGTAAGAAATAATTTTGTGGGTTGGCTTTTCTTGATGCCTGAGTTATAATCTTAAACATTGGTTTTGTTTAAGATGCCATCTATTGATTCTTGGGCATGCAGGATTCACATGTAAATGTGATTTCCTGTTATGACCCCCCCTTGCTTCCTATTTAAATCAGCTACATGCCGCATGGGGTGGTATTTTTCAGCATTGGCATTCAAGCATCGAGGGGGTTTGAATGCACATTAGTGATCCAGTCACTAGAGGTTGTAATAGGGCAACCTGTTGCATTTTTCTCCCCATTTCAAGTCATATTATTGGGAAGTCGCCACAATATAAAGGATTTTTCCTTTATCAATCTAATCGTCAATAATTAATGGTTAATGTGTGTTAGAATACTAACTAATAATTTACCTTTAAAAAGTTGATTTTTAGGGCATTTGGATTTGTATTTGGGTTTGTAATCCTACTACTAACACTGACTCCAAATGGTATCCATTTCAAGACAAAACTTTTCCATAACTTTACCACTTAACCTAAGTCTGGATTGCAAGCCCTCGTTGTACAAATCATTTCAAAGCAACACGTATCTGTCTAAAAAAAGACCCTGCAACCTTACAAAACAGGTTTTGTCTCTTATAGAAAAATAAATTGCTTGTTTAAAATCACAAATAATTGTCTAAAAATCTGAGGATTAATTTTTCATAGAAAAAATGGTTAAGAGCATTAAAAACGTTAAATTTTAAGATGATTTTATATTAAATATTTAAATTTATTTGATATTTTTGTTGTTTTTTTATTTTTCCAAGTTTTCAGTGTATTTATATGTAATTGCTTAAAAAAGAAAGAACCACATATTTTGGAGAAGCAGGTGAGGGCGATTTAGCAAGTGTTAATCTACAATAATACAAAAGAAATCTTGCAACACATTCATTTTTATACAGTTCTTGTATTAGCTTGCAGTTTCTTGTTTATAAAATGCATTACAATTTGACTTTAAGTTCTCTAACTTTTTTTAATGTATAGATAGAATTTTGATGATATTTCAACATATTTATGTGCATTTCGTGGAGATTACTTGGAAATTGAGATTTTCAGTGGCATATATAGATTGCATGCACAAAAGTACATTTATATGGCATTTTCCATTGCTTAATCTTGTGTTTGAACAAAGCTATAGCGTTTTTATTGAAAAAGTAGTGTGAAAAATGTGACAAAATGCATATGGTTTTACAGAAGGAAATATATCCACATGTGTGAGGCACAAAAATAGTTATAACTTATTTTCAGCCAGATTTTTTAAAATTTCAAAGATTCTTTCTTAAATCATCAACCTCTATGTATACGATTATTGAGATATTTTAAGCAATTTAAATTTTTCAATGTGTATTGCTACTGTAAAGCACCAAGGGCTCATAAGAACTAGTAGGATCGATGTCAGCATGTTTGGAGATGGTGGTAGTAGTAGTAGTGAAGGAATCTAATGAGTATAAGATTATCAGGATTTTGAAAGAAATACATTTTCCTATCACCTCTGACATTATAGAGGGAGTAGCAGAATAAACTGTGTTATCACATCTCTGTTAGTAAACAATAAAGTTGAGAGTTCAATGCAAGATGATTGTCAAATATGTGACAAATATTTTAGTGGTGAAGAAGAGTGACTCGAGTGACGTGAAGGTGGAGGTTCTTTAAATGAATTTCAAACAGGATTGTGATGGAGCACATCTGATAAATGCCAAATGAGAAATGTTGACTATTGACAATGGATTGAGAAGTCAGCTTCTCTCGAGAAAATGTACTTGACAAAATTCAAGAGAAGACTACTAATCTCTATGAAGACAGATGCAATATTACTGGTAGAAAAGGTGGAATGTCAACAAATGGCCATTTGTAGATGTATTGAATGATTTGCCCCACAAGGGAAACATGTTTTTGCAGAAATTCTTAATGTATCCTCATTATAAATGCTGGTAGCAGAAAATAATTCCCTTTTTTCTGGGCAAACAACTTCTGCTACCTTTAACAATGATCTCTCAATGCATATTCTCATTCTAGCATTTTTTCTGTGGGTAAGCAATTGAATATTTGGAAAATATGTAAGATTGATTGTTATAAGTTTGATTATTATTTTATCGATGCCTATATAGTTTGGGAGCAATGCAGCAAAGCTTTTTTCTCTCCAACCATTGCTGGTGTTCCATATGTGATTACTCCAGAAAGCTTTGATTAATCTAGATTTGTTTCAGTAATCCATTTTGTTATGCTTTGCAAAATATCTGCTCCAGTGCTAGTCTTTCATAGGAATCAATTTCACAAATTCTTCCACCTTATCACTATTACATCCCTCACAAACACTGCAAGTTGACAAATAGCCTTCATATCTGTGGTTTCACCTATAGCAATGAAATGATACTCCAGATTGTTTAAAATGCCCTCCAAGTCACTTCTGACTGACATTTGCTGCCAGCTCTTCAATACACCTTATTACTGTTCTTGCTGACAAGCTGATAGCATAAAATAATTCCCTTTTGTTCTGGACAAACAACTTCTACCTTTAAAAATAATTCTTTGAAGAACTCCCCATCAGTAAAAGGTGTCATCCTTTTGGCAATTAATTATGACATCTCAAAGTTAGCGTCAGTGTTTCAGTCACTGTTTCAACTTTTCTAGTAAAAAGGATGATTGCTTTGTTAAATTATTTCTCAAACGTGCAACTTCTTGTTCTTTTCCAGTGAAACTGCTGTAATGATTATGACGAGTTTCATAATGCCGTTTGATATCTGAAACTTTCTTCACAGCAATAGTTTCTTGACAAATTAAGCAAACAAATTTTAGGCGTCGTTAAAAGTTTGGCCCTCCAAATTCACTTTTCTTCTCTTAGCTTTCCTGGGCTTGTTTTTGTTTAGACAAAATAGATTTCTGGAAGAGAAAAAGAACAAAAAGTATTGTAATCTCTAGGTAAAAAGAAGGATTTAAAAAATAATTTCGATGCAATATAATCAGGCCCTAACTGTCATTTTGGTTTGGTTTGCCTATATTTAGATCATGTTCAGAGTAAGATGGTGGGCCGGACAAAATTCATTCACTGGCCGGATGTGGCCGACCCCTGGTCTAAAAGGGTAAATTATTTTAGATATTATAAAAAGTCGGGGACTTAGGCCAATTGAATTGTAAATAAAATTTTAATTTCATTTATTTTTTATTTACAGATGTTCCTCATGAATTTGGATGAATCATCATTTCGTTTGTGATTTACTTTGTATTTTCTAATGTTGAATGCAAAAGTGAAATCTATTGTAAAAATATTTTCTCTGGATTATGCAATTTAAGAAAGGATTCTTAAATAATGAAAAATGTCACACATGCTGAACGCAAGGATTTTTTTAACAAACTTAAATTTTTGTTGGACTTTGTTTTCAGGAATGTCTACTTTAAAAAGAAATATGAAGTTAGACATAAAAAAGAAATTATAATAATCTATTTATTGGCATCTGTGTATAAACATGTTTGATTCCAATGTATATTTCCATCAACTCGAATTGTTAAATGTGAAATATGATCACATTCAAATAAAGCAACAAAATCAAATCATAAATTAAATAAATGTAAGTAAATTAATTCATTTTAAGTTAAAATAAAGACTTAAACAATCATTGCAGAAAATAAATATTTTACAACAAATGTCATTGATTAATTCCAAGAAATTTCAAACAGAATAAAATGATGGAAACGCTTATGAAACAGAAACCATATTCTTGTAATGTGTGTGATTATTCTTCTTCTGATAAATCAAATTTAGCCAAACATATGCGAACACACACTGGTGAAAAGCCATATTCTTGTAATGTGTGCGATTATTCCAGTTCTCATCGATCAAATTTATTTATACATATGCGAAAACACACAGGGGAAAAGCCTTATTCTTGTAATGTGTGCGATTATTCTTCTTCTGATAAATCAAATTTAGTCAGGCATATGCGAAGCCACAATGGTGAAAAGCCACTTTCTTGTAACGTGTGTGATAATACTTTTTCTTGTAAATCAAATTTGGTCAAACATATGCAAACACACAGAGGTGAAAAGTCATATTCTTGCAACATGTGTGATTATGCTTTTCCTGATAAATCACGATTAGTAAGACATATGCGTAACCATAGTGGTGAAAAACCACATTCTTGTAATGTCTGTAATTATTCTTTTTCTTGTAAGTCAAATTTAGTCAGACATATGCAAGTACACACAGGTGAAAAGCCATATTTTTGTAATGTTTGTGATTATTCTTGTTCTCGTAAATCAAATTTAGTCAAACATGTTCAAACACACTCAGGTGGAAAAACATATTCTTGCAATGTGTGTGGTCATTCTTGTTCTTGTAAATCAGATTTAGTCAAGCATAAGCAAACTCACGGTGGTGAAAAGCCTTATTCTTGTGATATTTGTGATTATTCGAGTTCTCGCAAATCAACTTTAACTATACATATGCGAACCCACACTGGCGAAAAGCCTTATTCTTGTGATGTTTGTGATTATTCATGTTCTCGAAGAGCAGATTTAGTCATACATATGCGAAAGCACAGTGGTGAAAAGCCATATTCTTGTAATGTATGTGACTATTCTTGTTCCCGTAGATCAGACTTAGTCAGACATATTCGAACACACAGTGGTGAAAAGCCATATTTATGTAACGTGTGTGATTATACTTGTTCTTCTAACTCAAGGTTAGTCAAACATAAGCGAACACACACTGGTGAAAAGCCACATTCTTGCAATGTATGTGGTTATTCTTTTTCTTGTAAATACGATTTAGTCAGACATATACGAACACACACTGGTGAAAAGCCATATTCTTGTCAAATATGTGAATATTCTTGTGCTCTTAAATCAAGATTAGTCCAACATATGCGAACCCACCATAATGAAAAGCCATATTCTTGTAAAATATGTGAATATTCTTCTTCTGATGAATGGAGTTTAAGCATACATATGGAAACACATAAAACAGGAAAATTTGTATTATCTACGAAACACCATCCTGAAGTAGTTTCTGTCTCTCTATACAAAGGTTTGTCAGGGCAACATGAAATGAGGTTACTTCACCCAATAAATAAATGCTGACAAAATATTCAAAATAACAAAAGTCTAAGTAAGGTCCCCTAACACGACTATACACTTTCTTATAAGCAGAATCTGGAAAATTCAAGAAAAGATCACAATTCAGATAAATTATAACAGTTAAGTAGTTGACTAGGAATATATAACATTGTGTTTTTCAGTATTTTATAAACTCAACATAAGCAAAATAGTGAGGAATATTAATTGAACACTCAGATATCTTTGTATCTTGTATAAAATTCAAGTGTCAGCTGCAGTGATTTTTGTGAGCAAAAATAAAGGAAATTACAGAAACTTTGTGAGTTGTGTACATATTCTTTATCTTGGAAATCAAATTCAGTCAAACACATACACATGCAGGACAAACCTACACCACAGCCACCAACAACACCCAAACAAGAATCAATCATCTGCTCTTTGTGAATTATTTCAAGCTGTATGTCAGCTCGGATACTGAGCAAAGTCAACTCTTGCAGATTACACATACCTTTTTCAAAGATGTTGGAATAAAGTTTGGCCTAGATCCTTATGCAAAGTGTTCTCTCGGAGCTGGGAAGAGAATCTATGTGGAAAACACAGCTTGATAGTGACATAAAAAAATCAAGATTAGTTGCAATACAAATACTTTACAAGATAAATACTTTGGCATTGAAGAGAATTATTAAACATGTTGAGATGAGAGATAAAATTGGCAGAGAATATGTAAAGTAAGAAATCTCTGCAATACATCCCTTACAAGCAAAACAACTGTGATTAACCAGTATGTCATGCCAATGTTAATATACAGTTTTTGCAATATTAACTTGTCAAAAAATGTTAACACAATAGACACTAAAATTAGAAAATTGTTCTCACTGTACAGAAACCAGTGTCTACTAAGCCTGCATCTGCTCAGAGGACTAGGAGGTATTGTCCCAGTAATTAATCATCAATATAGAGTCACTCTTGTGAGCACTAGTCAATATCGATTAATCTCCCAAAAACTCTATCAGGTACATAAAGAAACAATATCCAGTAAAACAACCTTCATCGGAAAAACTGGTTAAGCATTTTGGACAAGACTGCCTTGTAAATGAGACAAAAACACTAAACAAAATTATTTTGAAAGAAATCTGACAACGATTTTGAGGAATAAATCATGAATTAGTCTGATTGTCTTTTGGTGATTATAGCATCAATTTGAATGTGTGTGTATATATATATATATATGCCTATTAAAATATGCTGCTATTCTACAATTTCTTTAACAAAAAATAAATGCTTAAAATAGTAATACAAAATTATATCAAACTACATGGTCGTTTTAAACAAAAACGTTGAATATTTTTTCTACTAAAACTGCAAATCATTAAATTAGATTCCTATTTATGAGGTACCTTAAATAAGTTTCCAGACTTTTTGTACAGGCATTTAAAATTGTCGTAGACTCTTGAAAATTCAGTATGTTATTGCTATACATCTTATGAGATGACTGACCAATTTTAATGATTTCAGGTTCAAATGAACAGCTACAGCACGAATTGGAATGCACCCTACTAAAGCCTGATTGTCACAGCTGGTGAATTTCAAAAATGCAATCTGGGCGTGAGGAGACTTTAGAAGAATGATTTCAATAAAATTTTGTTTTAAACTTGAAAAACTGCGACAGAAACATGGAATGCTTTGGGGTTATGTTGCATGAATTGAGAATCAGTTTTTGAGTGGCAAAAGTGATTCAAGGAAAGCAGGAAGTCTAAACTTATTGAAGGCACCTCATACTGTAGTTACTTATGATGATTATTTAAATATGGTTCAAACATTTTTCAAATATTACACCTGAATAATTTTACAGTGAAGAATTCTATATTTCTGCATGTAAAATGGAAAGGGAACAAAAAATATGACAGTGTCAAAACGTCCTCTTGTTGATACAAAGCACAGAATTGCTTTTTTCCTTTCTTTCCTCAACTTGCAACAAATCCTTGTGTATCTGATATTTTCCACCATTAGTTCTCATTCTAACTTGTCCAACAAAAAACAAATTAATGGCATACGTTCACCAATGAGCGACCTACAAAATTACACTTGTCTTTTCTTCTTTTCTACATTTTCTGCTGGCATTTTACAGGCTAAGCAAACGTGAGGTCGTTTGCAAGAGTGGTGATTTCTATTACACCCCGTCCTGATGTCACTATCTCATAAATAGCAGGGAGATTGTAATCGCCTTTCTACATAGAATTGGAGGCATCATTTCCTTGTTCCCATCTTCCCCATCACTACCATCATCGCCACCAGCCATAATTTCCTCTTCTTGTTTCATAGGCAGTGTTTCTGAGCTCATTCGAAGGGGCAGTAGAGGATTAGTATCATCCTCGAATTGTATATTTTATTCCTCATCGTCCTCCTAGGTAGAAGAGGCACAATTAGAAGCCTGCACATATCAGTTGCAGCACACAACTACACCCAATTGTTCCAACACCTGTAGCCAAAGAACTTATCTCAACCCATGTATTCAGTTTTTGTCCATGCCACATGCCACTCTCCTTGAGCAGGGTCGTTTCTACATAGTCACGTTTTAGTCATCATTTGCTGGAAAAAAATTGTCCTATCCTTTTGTGATTGCAGTTGCTAGTACTTATATCATTCATTGACATCTATGCTGATGACACGACCATGGCAACACATAAAATGCCGTAAATGACAAAGTTCTCTCTGATTCTCTCTTAGCTGATCTTGAGCGTGTGGTACAGTGAGGGAAGAGGTGGCTGGTTACTTTTAATGCATCTAAAACCAAGCTCCTATATTTACATCATCAACGCTCTGATCCCCATCTCGCATCAATTGAAATGGATGGCTCTTGTCTTGGGGAGGCTCCATGTTTTGACAAGTTTCTGGGATTGACCTTTACTCCTGATCTGAAATGGAACACGTACATCAAGTCTGTTGCCAAGGTCGCTGGAAAAATGGTAGGATCCTTCTACCGCTCCAGAAGATATCTCACTGCTGATGCAATTCTCTATCTATATAAAAGCCAAGTATGTCCAAGGATGGAGTACTGTTGCCACATCTGGGCAGGAGCTGCTAAAACCAGCCTATCCTGCCTTGACAGAGTACAAAATAGACTTTGTGGCTTAGTGGGGGGGTGCTCTTTTCTCTTCCCTGCAACCTCTCTCCCACAGAAAAGACGTTGCGAGCCTGTTTTTGTTTTATCGTTACTTCCATGGCAAGTGCTCGTCTGAACTCCAATCTCTGGCTCCCCTCGCCAATCTTTCACGATAAACAACTGTCTAGCTGAAACCACTGTCAATAATCTTCCCCACTCTTTATGTGCCAAAATCAAAACGTAGATTCCATGAACAAAGCTTCTTTCTTAGAAGTGCACGCCTGTGGAACTGATGAACCACCCCATTAAGTCAGACACTTTATCAAATCTCCAATACTGACGATTACTACTATACTATCCCATTGATTACTGTACATGCAGTGGCTTCCGGGCCTTCATAAGTGGTGACTAACATGTAAAAAGAAAAACAAATCCTGTTGTCACTCAGAGCCATCCACAGACAGGTAAATGTCCGACTAATTTACCACAGAAAACATGATGTGGCGTGTTAACACGCTAGATAACTCTGGAATCAGGCTCTCTCGCTTCCATCATAAAGTATTACATTCCTCCTTAACCTCATGGCCCAACATGAATTCCCATCCTTTAAGCGCTTAGGGTCCTTGCCTATTAAACCAAAAGATTCCAGTTTCATTTGAACCGCATCTGCAGGCATTATGTCTTCATTAACATAGATGTCATCAATGTAAGCTGAAGCATCTTTCACTGTGGTCTCATCTTGCATCAAAATAATCATTATTAAGCGTATTACGTTTAGGCCAAAACCTAAGCATGTTAAACAGTATCATTTTTCCCTTGATTATCACTGTCTGAAATGGCCACAGTGACTCATGAACCCGTATCTGTAGGTAGGCTCTCTTCAAATCCAGCAGTGCTACATTACTCCCTTTCTGAAGTTACTCTCGTAGTTTAGTAGCACACACATCTGCATTCCCGGAAAAGGCATCAATATGGTGATTCAATTCTTGATAATCCATCACGGGTCGAATTTTGTGCTTAGTCAGTTGTTCAATAGCCATGATGAGAATTAATCCTTTGGGTGGTCCTAGACGTTCTTGTGGGTAGGGTATAAACCAACCATTATCAATCCATGTCTGAAGTTCTTCATATGCAGCTCGATTCTTGGTAGAAACTGCATATTCTGAAATGGTATTGGATAACCAATCTGGCAATTCGATCATGGTCCATTTCCACCTCGCAGCCCTTTTTTTGTCGTCAAATATAGCAGTCCTTTTCCTCAATAGAAATAGTTGCACAGACTTCTTTCCCTCTATCAAGTGTTATACCTCCAGCTGCTGTGATTATGACATTTCGTAGAGCTCTTATTGCGTCAATTCCAAGTAATAAATCATATCTAAGGGTTTTTTCCTGCATCATCAGGACGTCAACTTCAGCTGTGTCACCTTTCTCTGTGCAGATTGTGACAGTTCCTATACCACATCACGTTTTGGATAAGCCACTGATAGTCATGACCTTCACTTGTTGTTTCCTACATATCCAACAGCGATTTTTGCTAACTATAGACCAAGAACATCTTAAGTGCTGAACACTGCACATCATCAATTTTGACGTCGACAAAAGGCAATTCTGTGTTCATTGTTTGGTAAGGGGCAATGGTGGCGACAGTACCTTGTCCTGACTTTGTTTCTCCGAACAGTTGTGAGATATCTGACCCAACTCATTGCAGCAATAACATCATACTACTTTGACTCCAGCACTGATTAAATTAAATGATTAGGACCCCCAACATTTATAGCAGACAGGGCTCTCACACTTAGCACTAGCTGTGATAGAATTCATATTGTCTCTATAAGGTTCAGATGCTGCATGGCTGCTGCTGGCTGCTGCTGTAATTGGTTCTGGTTCCTTAAGGAGGTTTTGTATTCGGTCCAATAACTTGTCTGTTGTTAATATGTCAATACATGACGATGCCTGCAAAAGTTTACTTACGTCCTTAGGTAAACTCACTAAAAAGGCACAGCTTAACATTTTGTTATTGACACCATCAAACTGCTGATAATTTCCATAAATCAGCAAGTAAACGTCCACCGTTTCATTGGGATGAAGTCGCGGGGTAGTGGACTCTTGCCATGCAACAAAAGGATCCATATCAAATGCTGTAATAAGCTCTGCTTAATTTCTTCCCAGTCAGGTTCATCCCCGAGTTGTTGATACACTACATAGGCCCCTCCGATTAACCTCAATGAAATGACCGTTGCTGGCTTTTTTAAATTGCACAATTTACAAATATGCTCAATCTTCTCAACCTATTCGACGACAGATGGCCCAGCAGCAGACCCATCAAATTTCAGTATTAACTGAATGTCGAATCTGTCCAATTTTTTTTTCTTTAAGTTACTGCTTATCAAAGTCACTTGAAAATAAATAAATAAAAACGCCGAGATAGTTTGAAAAATGGAAAGGAACAAAAAAAAAAAAAAATGAGAATGTCAAAACAGCCTCTTGTTGATACAACCTATGAGTCCTTTTTTCCTTTCTTTCCTCAGCTTGCAGCAAATCCTCGTGTATTTGATATTATCTAATGCTGTTCGTTCTCATTCTAAGCTGTCCAACAAAAAATAAAACTCAACTCTTATGCTTTAGAATTCGTCCCTTTTATCAGTTACCAATTGTGTACATATGCAAATTAATGGCATACATTCACCAATGAGCGACCTACAAAATCATGCTTGTCTTTGTAGAAATTTTATTTTCCACCTTCTGTCTTTCCTTCTCTCTCCCTCCCCTTCTTTACCCCCTCCCTTTTCTTGGTGTATCTTGTGGTGCTACTGCTTGTTATATCACGTGTTGAATGCGTGCCTTTCGATTGATAAAAGAAGATGTGTGCGCCATTTTGTTGGAAGTTTTGAACATGAGAAAGAAGTCGGCTCGCTATTCCACGTCAAGAGAAAAGATGTTAAAAATCGCAAGTTTGAACAAGAGAAACCAGTGGTTTTGTTTCTTTTTCTACAATCGGGATTCGTCAAGGAAGATGACACAGAATTAGTCAGAAAAGATTGTTTAAAAAATCAGAGTTGTAAACGAAATTACAACGACCTCTTCACCGAGGAAGAAAGAACTATTTTAAAGCCTAGAATTGGTCTTGTAAAAAAAAGAACACTAACTCCAGTGAGGCGTTAGAATTCACAAGTCAAAGGGAACCAAGAAATCTTCTATAGAAATACATTACACCACAGAAGATTTGGGTTATTTTCTTGGATTACAGAACCAAGAGGATTGAAATTTTCTCGAATGAGAACATTTAAGTTAATGGCACAAGGGAGGTAATTTACATACACTCTTTTAAAAAGATTAAGTGTTGACGTGTTTTATTTAAGTTCTTTGACATGCAGTAAGCCCTGGCTACACCTATATTCTTACCCCTACTATCCCTTACAATATTGTTGATGGAGTTCTTTGAGAACCGCCAGGGAGACTAATTTGGCAGACACTGTTATTGGTGTACAGATAAACACACAAAATCAACACATCTTAAACAAACATTAGAGATGAAACAATCACAAATTGACTTTTTGTTTTGTCGTTTCTAAAATTCTACTTTTCTGTGGTGACGTTTTGGTACTGTAGCAAAATAAGGTGCTTCTACACTATTGGGACGAAATTTCGGAAATCGTAATACTGAATTTCACATGAATGGTATCTACGTATTCCTAGGTGTATCAGACAGTGGCCATTAAAAATGATGATCAGAACTTTAATAATTCAACTTACTATCTTTCGAAGCTTATAACTACTTGAAAAATGTAATTCAAACCCTAATTTTTTTTTTCAATTAAAGCAAAGACAAAATTAAAAAAATAACAGGTTTAATAGCAAATTATGCAATACTTGTTTTTTTAAAGCGGTTTTCTTTAAAAAAAAATATAAAGAAAATCAACATATTTTGACTCGCTAATAAATATATGTATATATATATGAATGCCAAAAGATCAGTTACTTAAAAAAATATACTATTAAATGGGTAGTTCCATTATTCATTGTTAAGAATTCATCCATATTTATATTTTAAATTCCATGTATTTTTTAAATAAAAGGATTTTTTTAAAGTGAGAGTCGTAGAAAATCGCATTTTTGCAACGTGTTTTGCGCGAAGCTTCAAAGAGCTGCTGCTGCTAAAATGAAATTTCTGAAATAAGGATTCGACCAAGGGACATAAATAATGTCTCTTTTTAATTGCGTGTGTTAACCAAAATTAGTATTTTTCATCCTTCGTTGTTAAAAAGGAAACGCACATTCACTTATAAGTTTTTTCCCCTCGAATAAAAAATCCACTTCATCGATTTTTTTTTTAATTCTTTTAATGGAATACATGAGTTTTTGATTCGATATATTTCAATACTTCTTTATCGACTAATTTTGTTTTTTTTTTAAATATCTAAAAAAAGAAAACATTCAATGAAATAGAAACATTTGCCGTCAGCGTCTGGTATTGACGATGTAAGCATAACATGAGCTTTTATTTAAAAATAAAAAATCAACGTGTTTTGTTTGTTTTTTTTTTAAAAAAAGGTTTTACATTTTGAACTTTACAGGTAAATTTCTAAAAACTATTCTCTTTTTTGTTTGTTTTGTTTTAAATTAGAATATTTTGTTTATTGATCTTTTATCTTCAATTTCTGATATATAAAACTTTGGCACATAAATTATTAAAATTTTAATAGACATTTCGAAATGGGGGGGGATTTGAAAAAAAAACAACGTTTCTCTAAAATATTATATTTAGTTTATTGGAAAGAGCATAAAATTTCACATTGACCCTGAAAATATCGTAAAAATTGAACCAATTGAAAAATTTTGATAGATTTTTAAAGTTTAAAAATTGCAAAATATTTAACTCGTAAAATTCTATTGATTTTATTACGTAAAAAAATGGCTGCATGAAGGCACGCCGGCATTTTGTAAACACTGTTTTTTTGTTTTTTTTTTAAATAAAAAAAAAATATTTCCATTATTTTTTAAACAACTTTAATAGTTTATTTTGGAAGTATATTCCATACAGAAAATAAAGAACCCAATTTAAAAAGAGAAATTACGAGTTTTTTTAAAAATATTTTATTCGTAGTTTTCTGTTGGGGTGTCAAAAATTCCTCCAAATTTCTGATACACCTAACGTATTCCTCTTGTTTTTAAGATGATTATATCCAAAAATTACGAAAATCGATAAGGTAGAAAATTATTTATTAAAGAAAATGAAAAATAGAATTTGATCAAAACGATCGTAAACACACAGGAGAATTCAAAAGGGTGGGGGTGGGGGTTAGTTTTCTGTTTTGATTTAAATAAGATGGCGGAAATTTCTAACCTACTAACACGATTAAAGTTATTTTTTTAATAATTCAGTTTTATTCAGGTAATTTCGACGGCAGAATTTGAAAGCTACCATTGTAACTTATTAGAATTGACAAAAAAATCGGTTGAAGCAATTGTTTTTACACAATCTTGTCACAAGTAGCGCCAAAAATAAAGTTACTACAGTGGCCTGTCATCTTTTCCCCCTCATGTAAATATAAAAAATTGGAGATAAATATAATACTAATTTTATCCATGATATTAACCAAAGAGATTGGCTATATTTCGAAATGGTTTTCTTCTTAATTTTCCTCTTCATTTTTTTCTGCGAACCTGCTATTCTGTTTGCCATCTTTAATCAGCTTGCAGAGTCAGTCACATTTAAAAAATCGTTTCTAAGTTAAGTCGAAAGCTGATTATAAAACAAAAGTAAGTACTACATGAATTTAGTATCATTTTTGTGGGCATCTGCAGAATGTAAGGGAGATAACTGTGTTTAATAAGCAAGTAATCATAAAATACTGAAAAGTTTTTCTATATGATTTTTAGCTGTCAATTGTGTTTTGTTTATTTTGTTTTACTGACTCAAAAATTGGAAAAACTTTATCGTTTCCCCCAAAATAGGTAAATTTTTAGATTAGGTCCACCTCCACAATTTTCTTTTAAATGACGACTTCTATAGGTTTTCGACTATGCTGAATACGGAAATCGCATTGTAATTTTGCAGAAATATGTAGTTATCGATATATAAAAAGTTGTATTATGCATTATAGTCTTTGGCGGCCATCTTCTTTACGCGCGTGCGTGCCATAAACAAATCTACGCGCGTACAAAGATGGCCGCCAAAGAATACAATGCATAAAACAATTTTTTATATCTCGATAATTACTTATTTCTGCAAAATTTCATTGCGATTCAGCAATTTAGCATAGTTGAAAACCTTTAAACGTTGTCATTTAAAAGAAAATTGTGGAGGTGGACCTAATCTAAAAAAATACCAAAAAATGTTTGAATTTTAAATTAAGTAAACAGATTTCTCAATGTTTAAGGTTCAAATTACATTTTGGTAGCAGCAGCCTTTGAACCAGACGTAACGTCGTAACTCAGTGTTCGCTCGGCTTTCTCGGAAGCATGACGTCAACAGCCAGATTATGTCGATGAAATGACAACAACGCTACGTGTAAAAAAAAAAAAATACGTAGCAAAATGTTAAATGTAGAACATACAAACAAAACCTGCCGTAATTTTTTTTTTTTATTAACTATGTGAAGAAAAGGTTATAAGTGTTTTTTAAGCAAATGTCTTCAAGAAATGATTTCAAGGGACAACTTTTTTTGTTTTATTTAAATGTGATAACTTAATTTTTTTTTTTTTAGGTAAATATAGGGTTACATTACAACAGAACACCGACCACTCTAATTTGTTTTGTTTTTTTAGGGGTAATCGAGGTCGTTGACAACGAATCTGATACTCAAACCGGGGGTAAATTTACCGTTTGCAAGGTATTAACCCCTGAACCCACGAACTACTTTCCCCCATTTTACAGCTTCCGTTTACTCTATGCACGCGCAGCAACATAAATGATGGCTTGCTTATGCTTCACCTAGCAAACTGCCTTCTCACATGGCATACCAATCTTCCGCGGAAAATTTAAAATTAGCTGAAAAAGAAATAAAACAAGAAAAGGAAAGCACTCCAAGTTGAGGAGGGGGGGGTAATTTAATTTTTTTTTTCTTCCTGGAACATATAATTTTCAAAATTTCAAAAAGTACATTATAGCACTTTTTAGTTGGAAAAAATTATGGACTGACATTTTTTAATGACTTACAATTAAAGAAAAGTACAACAAATTGGGGGACCCTTTTTTTTTCTTTTTTTTTTTGTCTCACGTAGTTTTTAATACGGTTTACAAAAACATAAGCACCAAACATTTTATGTTTTTCGTTTTTTTTGCGGGAGATGCATTCAATTATAGAACTTATGTGGCCTCATAGGTGCTTCTGCAGTTTAGTTAACCTTTTCTCCGCGAGAATTCTATGTTCCAGGAAAAAAAAACGCAATTGAATTAACTTCCCCCTCCCCCAACTTGGTGTGCTTTTCTTTTCTTGCTTTATTTCTTTTTCATCTAATTTTAAATTTTCTGCGGAAGATTTGTATGCCATGTGAGAAGGCAGTTTGCTAGGTGAAGCATAAGCAAGCCATCATTTATGCTGCCACACACGCATAGCGTAAACGGAAGCTGTAAAATGGCGGAAAGTAGTTTGTGGGTTCAGGGTTTAATACCATGCAAACCATAAATTTGCCCCCGGTTTGAGTATCAGATTCATTGGTAGCGACCTCGATTACCCCTAAAAAACTAAATTAGAGTGGTTGGTGTTCTGTTGTAACGTAACCCTATATTTACCCTTTTTTAAGAGGGAAAATTAAAAAGAACTTCCTTTTGTTTTTAAGAATTTTTGTTTTGTTTATGAAAGAAAATTGGAACAACTTTTTATTTTTTAAAGTCTCACTTGCTTTTTAGGAGTGATCGGTGTATGGTTAAGGTCTTTATTTTCACATATTTTTTTCAAGTATTATTTGGTAAAAAAGTTAAAACAAAAAATGAGTGGGTTGGGGCATTTTTTCCGAGATTTAGCACAGAAGATCCTCGTCCAGATTGCTGTCCACCGCCGACACTTCACATTCGCACATCTCCGGGCATAGCTTTCGGTAATGCTTCTTCTTTTTGCTAGACTGCACATGTTATTGTTTTCCACTGTTGACAAAAAAGTTAATTACAGCATTTGGTGTCTGTTGTTGGCCCAAGACGGTCAAATTCATCTTTTACTCTTCTCTTCCTGACTGACTTGCATATAAGAAATGATGACTTTTTTTTGATGTTGTTGTTATTGATTGTTTTTCCTCTTCTAATATTTATCCAATTTTTCATCGGTTGCTTGGGAGTAGCACTCCCGCGCACATTGAGTTGAAACTAAGCATGCAGCATTGTGATTGGATGATCGCCTTGTTACGTCCGACAATAGCTGAACCCAATCTGTTTATGTCATGTTACGGAGAAAGTTGAGCAAATGCTGAGATACGTCTGGTTCAAAGGATGCACTAGTACTTATACTTTGAATGGTAAAAAAAAAAACCCAACAACAATTGACGGCTACAAAACTCCAATAAAATAAATCCGCATTTTCAGCATCCCGAATTCTATTTTCAAGGATTCAAAAGTAAATAAAATAAATTTGTTTAACTAAATAGGTTTAAAAGGAAAATCTTTTATGTTGTATTGAGCGTCCCAAATTCTCTTCATTATTATAAGTATTTGATTCGTAAATGTACTTTTCTTCTTGCATTTTTTAATATGCAAACATGTATTTTGTTTTGAATTATTTTTATTACGTGTGTTTGTCGTCATTTCAATTCTTTAAAAAAAAACGGTGCTTATAGAGAGAAGGCATCATGCTATACTTTTTTTTTACATAGGTGTCACCACTTATCAAGGTCTGGAGACCACTCGAGGATAAGGGTCAATGAGTATACAGTAGTCAATGGGACAATATCATAGTAATCGTTAGTAGTGGAAATTTGGTAAATTGAATTACTTAAGAGGACGACTCATTAAGAATTTGTTTATGTTGGACTTGAAAATGACCAAATTATAGTCAGCTTGAAAGCAGGCCAACAGAAGACAGTTCGACAGGCATGCAGTTCTAATGAAAGAGGCTTTGTTCATGGCATCTACGTCTAGGTATAGGCACAGATAAAGAGTGGGGAAACTTATTGATAGTGGTTTCAGTTAGAATAGTGTTTATTGTGAAAGTTTGGCAAGAGGGGACACTAGATTGAAGCTCAGACGAGCACTTGCCACGAAAATAATGATAAAGCAAAGACAGGCTACCAATGTCTCTTCTGTGGGGAAGAGAAAAGGGCATCCCTTACTAGGCTACAGAGTCTATTTTTGACTCTGTTAAGACAGGATAAGATCTTTCTAGCAGCTCTTGCCTAGATGTGGCAACAGTATTCCATCCTTGATAGTATTTTCAAGTTTTGCAATATCTTTTGCTTATTAAATTGTAAAATGATAGTACAGCATAGTTACAAAAGACCCTCCCCATGTTAAGAATGGATTTCTAAATAATAACATTATTATTTCAGCATGGTATGTTCTCTGCATAAGTACCAAACTAACCCTCCTTACAACTGCTATGGAAAGAAATAGACACCCAAATCTATGTTAGCAATGATGGTTTCTATATAGTCTACTCAGCTAAATAGTGAGCATTCTATGTTATTTGATCCTTGACAAGTTCAAGGTCACCAAAACTTGTATGAAGAAAAGGTGATAATGCGGCATACTTACAAAACCTTTGAAAATTAATGACAAAAAGAAAAGATATTGAAAATAAATTCTTTTACAGAGGAAAAGGTTTAGGGGGGGTATGCTATGTGGTGCTACGCACAAATGAGGTCTTCCACTTATTTTACTGTTATTTAACTCAGAGTAAGGGTGGCACTCATACATTGAGAAATTCTGAGTGAAAGTACTCTTGATAACCTGTTATTTTAGTACAAGAATATAATTTTTAACCTTTTGCATCCATGTTGTTGTTTTTAGGATCCCGACCAATTTCAACCTGTGGAGTCATGATATAAGTTAGTTTTTTGCTCATCTCAAGTGCATCCAGAGTTATGATTTTTTGTTTTTTTTTGCTATATTTTTTAGGGTATTTTATTTTTTTAGTTTGTAGATTTGACGATAGAAAAAAAATTTGTTTTTCATGTTTCAGCAGTTTTTATGTCACTAATTACAATCAACGTGATGTCTCATATTACTCAATTTAACCAAACATCGCATTTGAAATTTAAAAACGAAAACATTGCTTGAAATTCAGCCTTTATTAAATTTCCATGGCCACAAGGCTCCCTTCAGTCATAGCCAAAAGAAAAAGAAAAGTTCATAACAATAACCAAGAAGCATAACAACAGTAATAATAATAAGAATAAGAATAAGAATAACAACAGTAATAATAATAAGAAGAAGAATAAGTATAACAACAGTAATAATAATAATAAGAAGAAGAATAACAACAGTAATAATAATAAGAAGAAGAATAAGAAGAATAACAACATTAATAATAAGAAGAAGAAGAATAAGAATAACAACAGTAATAATAATAAGAAGAAGAAGTATAACAACAGTAATAATAATAAGGAGAAGAATAAGAATAACAACAGTAATAATAATAATAATAAGAAGAATAACAGCAGTAATAATTATAATAATAATAAGAAGAAGAATAACAACAGTAATAATAAGAATAAGAATAACAGCAGTAATAATTATAATAATAATAATAAGAAGAAGAAGAAGAATAACAACAGTAATAATAATAATAAGAAGAAGAATAACAACAGTAATAATTATAATTATAATAATAAGAAGAAGAATAAGAATAACAACAGTAAGAATAAGAATAGTGATAATAATAATAATAAGAAGAAGAAAATTAATAAGAAGAATAAGAAAAATAATAATAATAATAAGAAGAAGAATAATGATAAGAATAAGAATAACAACAATAAGAATAATGATAATAATAATAATAAGAAGAAGAAAAATAAGAAGAAAAATAAGAAGAAGAATAAGAAAAATATTAATAAGAATAATAATAATAAGAAGAATAAGAATAATAATAATAATAATAATAATAATAATAAGAAGAAGAACAATAGTAATAATAATAATTAGAAGAAGAAGAATAAATAAGAATAATTATAATATAACAAGAAGAAATGATAATAAAAATACAAAGTTCAAGCAAAAGTAATAATGAGTCACTGTATTGAAAAAGTAAAATAACTTCTGTTTTTAAAACTACTTTCAAAATGCTTGAAAGAATAGGAAAAATGTATCACATTTCAAATGCAACCATATCTTATATGTTGTTTCTGATAACTGAAAGAATTTACTTTTTACACAAAAAAGCATTGCTAAATTGTTAAATGAAAACCATTATATATATATATATATATATATATATATATATATATATATATATATATACGTTTTATTTTTTATTACCGTATCTTTCTGTTAAGTTACATTATTGTTTCAGCTACCCGGCCGTTTTTTTGGCCGTCTGTAGCTTCCTCAGACTTTTACAGAAGGCCGGGTAGCCGAAACAATAATGTAATTTAACAGAAAGATATGGTAATAAAAAATAAAACGCATATTTGCTCTACAACAGTATTGAGCACTTTCTTCAATTTTTATTAATTACCATTTCCACTAAATATATATATATATATATATATATATATATATATATATATATATATATATATATATATATATATATATACTTGTACTTTTTTGTAGAAAAAGAAATTCCATACAGTGCTCTATTATTAGGGAAAAAACCTTTCTCGAAATAAGAGCAATATATTTTTTGTATAATATATACAGGAATTTACATTTATATCAGTAGTAAATGTAAATTCCTGTATATATTATACAATATATATATATATATATATATATATATATATGCCAAAGCAGGTGTAGCAGAGTAGAAAGCAATTAGAGTTGATAGTAAACCTTGATTTTGCTTTTGATAGTCTCATAACTATCGCTTGCCTTATGTGTATATAGTTGTCAAATTCGATGGCGATGTTTCTGACACAGGGAGAAGAATTGCTATTTTCTAGGTTGGAAACTAACCCTATTTATCATTAGTAAGTGTTTAACCTTGAGAGGTATTTTTAGCTTTTTACATCAAATAGCTTCATGTCTTGCTTTGAGCAAAGTCAATAAAGAGAGAAAATGAAGGTATAAAAAGTATATCGTAATATATATTTATTCATTTATTTAATAAGGGTATACATCAATTGGGGTTTAGGGTTTAAAAGAACTTTTTATACTATGGTATTTCGAAGCCTAATGATTCTCATCAGAAGAGTAGAGAAGATGCTAGGTAACATAATGGAGATGTGACGTCTAGCACAAGTTTCATTTAAAGCAAAAAAATTATTGAAGTTGTTTGGTGAACTATATGATAAAGGAGGAGTGTAGTTTGTAATATATAATGTAAGTGGGTACATAGCATGTCTGTCAGTGGGTTTATTGTATGTGGACATTTTGTGTGGTTAAACTCTTGGAGAGAATATAGGGGAGTTGAAAGAGGTTTATTTTGTAACCATATGTTTAGATGTGTTGTAGCTGGGGGGTACATGAGATTGGGGTTTTGGCTAAGTCGGTATTTTTTAACAGAGTAACTGAGACCATAACAGCACTTAAAAGAGGTATATGTTATTAGGCATAATATTATGATAATTAAAGTCAGAAGATAAATTATACAGCGTGCAGTGTGCTAAGATTTTAATTAAGTAAGATAGAGAATAAACAGTTTATTTATCTGTTTTAGTTTTTCATAAAAATACTTTGTCACTTGCTTTGCATCTAATTACGACTGGATTAAGGGCTTGGCATTTATGTTTCCACACTTGGCCTTAGAGAAATGTCTCTAACTGATATATGATGCTCTTGTCTGCTTTAATCTTACCAAATGAACATTTTCGTCTAATGAGTTAAAATAATATAAGAATATTATTTTGACTCATTAGACGAAAATGTTCAGTTGGTAAGATTAAAGCAGAAATAAAAGAAAAGATTTAGCTGGATATAATTTAGCAAACATTAGTCAAACTTGCAAACGAAATGTTATAATTATAACTGTTTTTCAAGATAATAAAATATGTGTATTTTTATAAATGTCTCTATAATCGTATTCTATTATTACATAAAAAGAACTATCACAATTTAATACTTGAAAAGAGAAAATGAATTTATTTTATTAATAGACAAGTATTGAATAAAAATGTACTCGTTTATATTTTGAATGTCATCAATAACGAATTTATGGACGTTATAATAAGAATTAAAATAATAATTCAATTTTGTCACATCAAATGTATCTTTTATTATTTTCTATTTATAGAATCTGCATTACGAAAAGAATATCAACTATTGGATTTGAACGGCACTTCATCTCATTATTGAGTTATGAACATCTAAAATATTTTGAAAGTTTTGCTGAAGTCTAATGAAGTACGTGACTCTTTTGATCAAATCAAATTTGTTAAAAAATATCAAAGATTTATCTTGTCACGTGTATGATTTCCCTAGTCATTGTTTTAAAATAAATTATTAACTGGAATGTCAAAAATGCATGGACATTTAAGAAATGCTAAAAATAAGACATTTAAAATGTGAATGAAAATGAAAATCCTATCCAATATTTTAAAAGAATAAAAAAAATCTTCCTATCTTGTAAAACTGAAATGACAGCCAAAATAAAAATTATCAAAATGTTCTTGACATGTATGTTATGTTAAGAATATTTTACATTTTAAAAATAAAATGAGAATTAAAAATCGATGCTAAATAAAAGCCATATAACTATAATGAATACTTTTGTTTCAAGAACCAACAGTTAAGAACTAACAGAAACAAAAAAGGACAAATAATTTTCTTGTGTTTGTTTTACTAATAAGTTAATTCTGTTTTGATACATTCGAACACACATACGCGAGGCATCAGATTTGGATGAAGAATCTTCTTCAATCATACAGAAAAGTCTGTTTTATTACATGCAAACATTTGAGAGACAAACCACATTTTTGTGAAGTCTGTGATTCTTTTTTACACTGAAGTCAACTTTGTTACATCATATACGAACACATGATGTTCTTATGTGTGGTTCTTCTTTCACATTGAAGTTGACTTTGTTGCAAAATATGCGAAGATGTACAGAAGACAAACCACATTCTTTTAAAGTGAGAACCTTTTTAATAAAAGCTAAATTACTGTAATGACGGAATTTTGGGGTTGTCACCTTGAAGTTAACTTTGTTGCAAAATATGCGAAGACGTAACAGAGAGAAACCACATTCTTGTGAAGTATGTGGTTCGTCTTATACTCAAAAGTCGAGTCTGTCACGACATATGCAAACACATACAGAATACAAACCACATTCTTGTGAAGTATGTGGTTCTTCTTTTTCACAAAAGACAATTTTGTTGCAACATATGCGAACGCACACAGGAGACAAACCACTCTCTTGTAAACTCTGTGGTTCATCTTTCGCTTGGAAGTCAACTTTATCGACCCATATGCAAACACATATAGGAGACAAACAATATTGTTGTGAGATATGTGGTTCTTCTTTCACATTGAAGTCAAATTTGTCACAGCATATGCGAACACATACTGGAGATAGACTACATCATTGTGAAGTATGCGGTTCTACTTTTACACGAAAGTCATATTTGTTGCTTCATATGCGAACGCACACAGGAGATAAACCACATTCTTGTGAGATATGCGGTTCTTCTTTTGCACAAAAGTCGACTTTGTCGCAGCATATGCGAACACATACAGGAGATAAACCACATCATTGTGAAGTATGTGGTTCTACTTTTACACGGAAGTACACTGTGGCACTGCATATGCGAACACATATAGGAGACAAACCCCATTCTTGTGAGGTATGTGGTTCATCTTTCACGTGGAAGTCAACTTTGTCACTGCATATGCAAACACATACAGGAGAGCAAACACATTCTTTTGAAATATAGAGTTCTTTAATAAATATAAGCCAGATCTCTTGCAACATTGTCAAACACATACAAATGAGAAACCACATTCTTGTTATTATGGACAAAAAGCGACTTTATTATATAATATGCTGACACAAAGGAAGTAAAAGTATATGATTTTTTTTTTACAAATCAGATTTAATCGAAAAACATGGGAGACTAATCAGATCCTTTTTACTGATTGGTGCAAACCATTTTTGAGAAAAAATATTTGTAGCTTCATAAGAAGCATATTACAACAAAATTATCAGTATTACTAAACAAATTCTTTTTAACATGATCGCTGTTTGACTTGTAGTTGCTGGAGTTTACCTCCCAATATTATCCATTAAAAATAGCATTATGTAATTAAAAGAAACTAAAATAGAATATGCCTAAGAGAAAGAAAATGAAACAAAACAAATTATAAATAAGTTTGGTGTCATAGTTTTGAAAGTTATCAAACTGTTCAAGATTTTTCAATCACAAAATATCTGATAAATAATTTCTTGATATTTTTCAACCATTCTATATGCAAACACTAAATGTAAATAGGTATGCATGCATTAAAACAGACATAACGTTTTTACCCGTGTATGCCTTTAATATTTATAATCCTGGTGTAAAAGTTAAGATATTTGGATTTTTCTTAAAATTTAATAATTAGCTGTGAACCATTTATATAATAATATGTATTAATATTGGAAACATATAATCTTCTAAGTAATAAATTGGTGAACACATTTGCAAAATAAGCAGATTTTGTGGGGGGGGGGGGGTTTAAATTAATTAATATAGTATGAATATTTTGTAAAGAACAAATATAAATTGTTTATTTATGATAAATTAGATATTCTTTAAAAAATGATTTGAAAATATGATTTATGTTCTAAAAGACGTTTGAGTGATACCTACGAAATTAAGGTTCCTAATTTACAATTTGTCCTAAATTATTGGGAGATATTTCTTTGCATTTGTTTCTAAAACTTAAATGACTGATAACCACAAAGCTTTTTCCAAGCTTAAAATGTAGTGATGGGACGATTCCAATATTTTTCCCCATTCCATACTAAATTTCTGATTCTGCAGATATTTTCATAAACGTCAAAATTACACTCGTGGAGGATGATCTATCGATTTTAACTTTACTGGTATTTTAAAATCAATAAATATTTATTATTTCATCATTATTACTAGCAATGAAAGATTTTACTTTAAACAAAATCAAATAAAAAAAGTCAATTAAAAGGATCGTTTTGGCATTGGAAAATGGCATCAATTTTTCCGATTCCGATGCTCCCAAATTTTCCGATTTTTCCGATTCTGATTCCGATTAATCGTCCCTATACTATTAAAATGCTTTGTGAAATGTACCTTTATTTAAAAATATCTGGTTGAAAACTCCTTGATATTTTTCAACCATTCTATATGTAAACACTAAACATTTTTATAAAATACTGCATTATTAGTTGATTAAAATATTAAAGGAAAATCGAATTTAAATTGAGTTTTGCAGTCTGATGAAAATGAAAGGACTTGGTATCATACATTAAAAAATTATAATTTTTTAAATGAAAATAAAATATCAAAATTCACTTAACTCTTTTCTGGACATCAAGCAGACTTTTAAGATAGAAATCTAGTTACCATGATAGGTTAACAAATACTCATACGAAATTTGTATAAATAATTAAAATTTCTTGTAAACGCAAGTAAATAGATTGTTCTTAATTTTCTTAATTGTAATATGTTCAATATCGACATGTGTGATTTATTTCGTCTGCGATTCACATTCAAAGATTCGGAGACAAGATACAGCAGGATGCCCAAAGATATACTGACTGAACTTAAAACAAATTTTCTTATGGAACTTAAGAAACATCCGCCTTATAACAAAAATGCTAGTTTTATTTTGGTGTCTTAATCCCCCCCCTTATTTTTGCTGATGAGGAGATTATGTTCCAAGATAAAACCTTTGTCAATTATTGTCAATAATTATTGTCAATTTTAATTAAAATGAACATTGTTTCCGAAACGATCGTACACTCGAGTTGATTTTGTTTGTTTTTCCTTTTGAAACCGATTCATAATTTACAATTATTAATTTTTTTACTTATTATTAATTTAGCTTTAGGATAGATAAACCCATTTTTTTACTTATGATTAATTTAGCTTTAGGATAGATAACCCATTTTTTTTACTTATTATTAATTTAGCTTTAGGATAGATAAACCCATTTTTTTACTTATTATTAATTTAGCTTTAGGATAGATAACCCATTTTTTTACTTATTATTAATTTAGCTTTAGGATAGATAACCCATTTTTTTTACTTATTATTAATTTAGCTTTAGGATAGATAACCCATTTTTTTTACTTATTATTAATTTAGCTTTAGGATAGATAACCCATTTTTTTTACTTATTATTAATTTAGCTTTAGGATAGATAACCCATTTTTTTTACTTATTATTAATTTAGCTTTAGGATAGATAACCCATTTTTTTTACTTATTATTAATTTAGCTTTAGGATAGATAACCCATTTTTTTTACTTATTATTAATTTAGCTTTAGGATAGATAACCCATTTTTTTTACTTATTATTAATTTAGCTTTAGGATAGATAACCCATTTTTTTTACTTATTATTAATTTAGCTTTAGGATAGATAACCCATTTTTTTTACTTATTATTAATTTAGCTTTAGGATAGATAACCCATTTTTTTTACTTATTAATTTAGCTTTAGGATAGATAACCCATTTTTTTTTACTTATTATTAATTTAGCTTTAGGATAGATAACCCATTTTTTTTACTTATTATTAATTTAGCTTTAGGATAGATAAACCCATTTTTTTTACTTATTATTAATTTAGCTTTAGGATAGATAACCCATTTTTTTTACTTATTATTAATTTAGCTTTAGGATAGATAACCCATTTTTTTTACTTATTATTAATTTAGCTTTAGGATAGATAACCCATTTTTTTTACTTATTATTAATTTAGCTTTAGGATAGATAACCCATTTTTTTTTTCTTATTATTAATTTAGCTTTAGGATAGATAACCCATTTTTTTTACTTATTATTAATTTAGCCTTAGGATAGATAACCCATTTTTTTTACTTATTATTAATTTAGCTTTAGGATAGATAACCCATTTTTTTTTACTTATTATTAATTTAGCTTTAGGATAGATAACCCATTTTTTTTACTTATTATTAATTTAGCTTTAGGATAGATAACCCATTTTTTTTACTTATTATTAATTTAGCTTTAGGATAGATAACCCATTTTTTTTACTTATTATTAATTTAGCTTTAGGATAGATAACCCATTTTTTTTACTTATTATTAATTTAGCTTTAGGATAGATAACCCATTTTTTTTACTTATTATTAATTTAGCTTTAGGATAGATAACCCATTTTTTTTACTTATTATTAATTTAGCTTTAGGATAGATAACCCATTTTTTTACTTATTATTAATTTAGCTTTAGGATAGATAACCCATTTTTTTTACTTATTATTAATTTAGCTTTAGGATAGATAACCCATTTTTTTTACTTATTATTAATTTAGCTTTAGGATAGTTAACCCATTTTTTTTACTTATTATTAATTTAGCTTTAGGATAGATAACCCATTTTTTTTACTTATTATTAATTTAGCTTTAGGATAGATAACCCATTTTTTTTACTTATTATTAATTTAGCTTTAGGATAGATAACCCATTTTTTTTTACTTATTATTAATTTAGCTTTAGGATAGATAAACCCATTTTTTTTACTTATTATCAATTTAGCTTTAGGATAGATAACCCATTTTTTTTACTTATTATTAATTTAGCTTTAGGATAGATAACCCATTTTTTTTACTTATTATTAATTTAGCTTTAGGATAGATAACCCATTTTTTTTACTTATTATTAATTTAGCTTTAGGATAGATAACCCATTTTTTTTACTTATTATTAATTAAGCTTTAGGATAGATAACCCATTTTTTTTACTTATTATTAATTTAGCTTTAGGATAGATAACCCATTTTTTTTACTTATTATTAATTTAGCTTTAGGATAGATAACCCATTTTTTTTACTTATTATTAATTTAGCTTTAGGATAGATAACCCATTTTTTTTACTTATTATGAATTTAGCTTTAGGATAGATAACCCATTTTTTTTACTTATTATTAATTTAGCTTTAGGATAGATAACCCATTTTTTTTACTTATTATTAATTTAGCTTTAGGATAGATAACCCATTTTTTTTACTTATTATTAATTTAGCTTTAGGATAGATAACCCATTTTTTTTACTTATTATTAATTTAGCTTTAGGATAGATAACCCATTTTTTTTACTTATTATTAATTTAGCTTTAGGATAGATAACCCATTTTTTTTACTTATTATTAATTTAGCTTTAGGATAGATAACCCATTTTTTTTACTTATTATTAATTTAGCTTTAGGATAGATAACCCATTTTTTTTACTTATTATTAATTTAGCTTTAGGATAGATAACCCATTTTTTTTACTTATTATTAATTTAGCTTTAGGATAGATAACCCATTTTTTTTACTTATTATTAATTTAGCTTTAGGATAGATAACCCATTTTTTTTACTTATTATTAATTTAGCTTTAGGATAGATAACCCATTTTTTTTACTTATTATTAATTTAGCTTTAGGATAGATAACCCATTTTTTTTACTTATTATTAATTGAGCTTTAGGATAGATAACCCATTTTTTTTACTTATTATTAATTTAGCTTTAGGATAGATAACCCATTTTTTTTACTTATTATTAATTTAGCCTTAGGATAGATAACCCATTTTTTTTACTTATTATTAATTTAGCTTTAGGATAGATAACCCATTTTTTTTTACTTATTATTAATTTAGCTTTAGGATAGATAACCCATTTTTTTTACTTATTATTAATTTAGCTTTAGGATAGATAACCCATTTTTTTTACTTATTATTAATTTAGCTTTAGGATAGATAACCCATTTTTTTTACTTATTATTAATTTAGCTTTAGGATAGATAACCCATTTTTTTTACTTATTATTAATTTAGCTTTAGGATAGATAACCCATTTTTTTTACTTATTATTAATTTAGCTTTAGGATAGATAACCCATTTTTTTTACTTATTATTAATATAGCTTTAGGATAGATAACCCATTTTTTTTACTTATTATTAATTTAGCTTTAGGATAGATAACCCATTTTTGTTACTTATTATTAATTTAGCTTTAGGATAGATAACCCATTTTTTTTACTTATTATTAATTTAGCTTTAGGATAGATAACCCATTTTTTTTACTTATTATTAATATAGCTTTAGGATGGATAACCCATTTTTTTTACTTATTATTAATTTAGCTTTAGGATAGATAACCCATTTTTTTTACTTATTATTAATTTAGCTTTAGGATAGATAACCCATTTTTTTTACTTATTATTAATTTAGCTTTAGGATAGATAACCCATTTTTTTTACTTATTATTAATTTAGCTTTAGGATAGATAACCCATTTTTTTTACTTATTATTAATATAGCTTTAGGATAGATAACCCATTTTTTTTACTTATTATTAATTTAGCTTTAGGATAGATAACCCATTTTTTTTACTTATTATTAATTTAGCTTTAGGATAGATAACCCATTTTTTTTACTTATTATTAATTTAGCTTTAGGATAGATAACCCATTTTTTTTACTTATTATTAATTTAGCTTTAGGATAGATAACCCATTTTTTTTACTTATTATTAATTTAGCTTTAGGATAGATAACCCATTTTTTTTACTTATTATTAATTTAGCTTTAGGATAGATAACCCATTTTTTTTACTTATTATTAATTTAGCTTTAGGATAGATAACCCATTTTTTTTACTTATTATTAATTTAGCTTTAGGATAGATAACCCATTTTTTTTACTTATTATTAATTTAGCTTTAGGATAGATAACCCATTTTTTTTACTTATTAATTTAGCTTTAGGATAGATAACCCATTTTTTTTACTTATTATTAATTTAGCTTTAGGATAGATAACCCATTTTTTTTACTTATTATTAATATAGCTTTAGGATAGATAACCCATTTTTTTTTACTTATTATTAATATAGCTTTAGGATAGATAACCCATTTTTTTTACTTATTATTAATTTAGCTTTAGGATAGATAACCCATTTTTTTTACTTATTATTAATTTAGCTTTAGGATAGATAAACCCATTTTTGTTACTTATTATTAATTTAGCTTTAGGATAGATAACCCATTTTTTTTACTTATTATTAATTTAGCTTTAGGATAGATAACCCATTTTTTTTACTTATTATTAATTTAGCTTTAGGATAGATAACCCATTTTTTTTACTTATTATTAATTTAGCTTTAGGATAGATAAACCCATTTTTGTTACTTATTATTAATTTAGCTTTAGGATAGATAACCCATTTTTTTTACTTATTATTAATTTAGCTTTAGGATAGATAACCCATTTTTGTTACTTATTATTAATTTAGCTTTAGGATAGATAACCCATTTTTTTTACTTATTATTAATTTAGCTTTAGGATAGATAACCCATTTTTTTTACTTATTATTAATTTAGCTTTAGGATAGATAACCCATTTTTTTTACTTATTATTAATTTAGCTTTAGGATAGATAACCCATTTTTTTTACTTATTATTAATTTAGCTTTAGGATAGATAACCCATTTTTTTTACTTATTATTAATTTAGCTTTAGGATAGATAACCCATTTTTTTTACTTATTATTAATTGAGCTTTAGGATAGATAACCCATTTTTTTTACTTATTATTAATTTAGCTTTAGGATAGATAACCCATTTTTTTTACTTATTATTAATTTAGCCTTAGGATAGATAACCCATTTTTTTTACTTATTATTAATTTAGCTTTAGGATAGATAACCCATTTTTTTTTACTTATTATTAATTTAGCTTTAGGATAGATAACCCATTTTTTTTACTTATTATTAATTTAGCTTTAGGATAGATAACCCATTTTTTTTACTTATTATTAATTTAGCTTTAGGATAGATAACCCATTTTTTTTTACTTATTATTAATTTAGCTTTAGGATAGATAACCCATTTTTTTTACTTATTATTAATTTAGCTTTAGGATAGATAACCCATTTTTTTTACTTATTATTAATTTAGCTTTAGGATAGATAACCCATTTTTTTTACTTATTATTAATATAGCTTTAGGATAGATAACCCATTTTTTTTACTTATTATTAATTTAGCTTTAGGATAGATAACCCATTTTTGTTACTTATTATTAATTTAGCTTTAGGATAGATAACCCATTTTTTTTACTTATTATTAATTTAGCTTTAGGATAGATAACCCATTTTTTTTACTTATTATTAATATAGCTTTAGGATGGATAACCCATTTTTTTTACTTATTATTAATTTAGCTTTAGGATAGATAACCCATTTTTTTTACTTATTATTAATTTAGCTTTAGGATAGATAACCCATTTTTTTTACTTATTATTAATTTAGCTTTAGGATAGATAACCCATTTTTTTTACTTATTATTAATTTAGCTTTAGGATAGATAACCCATTTTTTTTACTTATTATTAATATAGCTTTAGGATAGATAACCCATTTTTTTTACTTATTATTAATTTAGCTTTAGGATAGATAACCCATTTTTTTTACTTATTATTAATTTAGCTTTAGGATAGATAACCCATTTTTTTTACTTATTATTAATTTAGCTTTAGGATAGATAACCCATTTTTTTTACTTATTATTAATTTAGCTTTAGGATAGATAACCCATTTTTTTTACTTATTATTAATTTAGCTTTAGGATAGATAACCCATTTTTTTTACTTATTATTAATTTAGCTTTAGGATAGATAACCCATTTTTTTTACTTATTATTAATTTAGCTTTAGGATAGATAACCCATTTTTTTTACTTATTATTAATTTAGCTTTAGGATAGATAACCCATTTTTTTTACTTATTATTAATTTAGCTTTAGGATAGATAACCCATTTTTCTTACTTATTAATTTAGCTTTAGGATAGATAACCCATTTTTTTTACTTATTATTAATTTAGCTTTAGGATAGATAACCCATTTTTTTTACTTATTATTAATATAGCTTTA
The DNA here is from genome assembly GCF_053919585.1 of Euprymna scolopes. Taxonomy (NCBI): domain Eukaryota; kingdom Metazoa; phylum Mollusca; class Cephalopoda; order Sepiida; family Sepiolidae; genus Euprymna; species Euprymna scolopes. Next base: position 172,762,622 of record NC_136488.1, on the reverse strand, counting down.
GGATAGATAACCCATTTTTTTTACTTATTATTAATATAGCTTTAGGATAGATAACCCATTTTTTTTACTTATTATTAATTTAGCTTTAGGATAGATAACCCATTTTTTTTACTTATTATTAATTTAGCTTTAGGATAGATAAACCCATTTTTGTTACTTATTATTAATTTAGCTTTAGGATAGATAACCCATTTTTTTTACTTATTATTAATTTAGCTTTAGGATAGATAACCCATTTTTTTTACTTATTATTAATTTAGCTTTAGGATAGATAACCCATTTTTTTTACTTATTATTAATTTAGCTTTAGGATAGATAAACCCATTTTTGTTACTTATTATTAATTTAGCTTTAGGATAGATAACCCATTTTTTTTACTTATTATTAATTTAGCTTTAGGATAGATAACCCATTTTTTTTACTTATTATTAATTTAGCTTTAGGATAGATAACCCATTTTTTTTACTTATTATTAATATAGCTTTAGGATAGATAACCCATTTTTTTTACTTATTATTAATTTAGCTTTAGGATAGATAACCCATTTTTTTTACTTATTATTAATTTAGCTTTAGGATAGATAACCCATTTTTTTTACTTATTATTAATTTAGCTTTAGGATAGATAACCCATTTTTTTTACTTATTATTAATTTAGCTTTAGGATAGATAACCCATTTTTTTTACTTATTATTAATTTAGCTTTAGGATAGATAACCCATTTTTTTTACTTATTATTAATTTAGCTTTAGGATAGATAACCCATTTTTTTTACTTATTATTAATTTAGCTTTAGGATAGATAACCCATTTTTTTTACTTATTATTAATTTAGCTTTAGGATAGATAACCCATTTTTTTTACTTATTATTAATTTAGCTTTAGGATAGATAACCCATTTTTTTTACTTATTAATTTAGCTTTAGGATAGATAACCCATTTTTTTTACTTATTATTAATTTAGCTTTAGGATAGATAACCCATTTTTTTTACTTATTATTAATATAGCTTTAGGATAGATAACCCATTTTTTTTACTTATTATTAATATAGCTTTAGGATAGATAACCCATTTTTTTTACTTATTATTAATTTAGCTTTAGGATAGATAACCCATTTTTTTTACTTATTATTAATTTAGCTTTAGGATAGATAAACCCATTTTTGTTACTTATTATTAATTTAGCTTTAGGATAGATAACCCATTTTTTTTACTTATTATTAATTTAGCTTTAGGATAGATAACCCATTTTTTTTACTTATTATTAATTTAGCTTTAGGATAGATAACCCATTTTTTTTACTTATTATTAATTTAGCTTTAGGATAGATAAACCCATTTTTGTTACTTATTATTAATTTAGCTTTAGGATAGATAACCCATTTTTTTTACTTATTATTAATTTAGCTTTAGGATAGATAACCCATTTTTGTTACTTATTATTAATTTAGCTTTAGGATAGATAACCCATTTTTTTTACTTATTATTAATTTAGCTTTAGGATAGATAACCCATTTTTGTTACTTATTATTAATTTAGCTTTAGGATAGATAACCCATTTTTTTACTTATTATTAATTTAGCTTTAGGATAGATAACCCATTTTTGTTACTTATTATTAATTTAGCTTTAGGATAGATAACCCATTTTTGTTACTTATTATTAATTTAGCTTTAGGATAGATAACCCATTTTTTTTACTTATTATTAATTTAGCTTTAGGATAGATAACCCATTTTTTTTACTTATTATTAATATAGCTTTAGGATAGATAACCCATTTTTTTTACTTATTATTAATATAGCTTTAGGATAGATAACCCATTTTTTTTACTTATTATTAATTTAGCTTTAGGATAGATAAACCCATTTTTGTTACTTATTATTAATTTAGCTTTAGGATAGATAACCCATTTTTTTTACTTATTATTAATTTAGCTTTAGGATAGATAACCCATTTTTTTTACTTATTATTAATTTAGCTTTAGGATAGATAACCCATTTTTTTTACTTATTATTAATATAGCTTTAGGATAGATAACCCATTTTTGTTACTTATTATTAATATAGCTTTAGGATAGATAACCCATTTTTTTTACTTATTATTAATTTAGCTTTAGGATAGATAACCCATTTTTTTTACTTATTATTAATTTAGCTTTAGGATAGATAAACCCATTTTTTTACTTATTATTAATTTAGCTTTAGGATAGATAACCCATTTTTGTTACTTATTATTAATTTAGCTTTAGGATAGATAACCCATTTTTTTTACTTATTATTAATTTAGCTTTAGGATAGATAACCCATTTTTTTTACTTATTATTAATTTAGCTTTAGGATAGATAAACCCATTTTTGTTACTTATTATTAATTTAGCTTTAGGATAGATAACCCATTTTTTTTACTTATTATTAATTTAGCTTTAGGATAGATAACCCATTTTTGTTACTTATTATTAATTTAGCTTTAGGATAGATAACCCATTTTTGTTACTTATTATTAATTTAGCTTTAGGATAGATAACCCATTTTTGTTACTTATTATTAATTTAGCTTTAGGATAGATAACCCATTTTTGTTACTTATTATTAATTTAGCTTTAGGATAGATAACCCATTTTTGTTACTTTTTATTAATTTAGCTTTAGGATAGATAACCCATTTTTGTTACTTATTATTAATTTAGCTTTAGGATAGATAACCCATTTTTGTTACTTATTATTAATTTAGCTTTAGGATAGATAACCCATTTTTGTTACTTATTATTAATTTAGCTTTAGGATAGATAACCCATTTTTTTTACTTAATCTTAATATAGCTTTAGGATAAATAACCCATTTTTGTTACTTATTATTAATTTAGCTTTAGGATAGATAACCCATTTTTGTTACTTATTATTAATTTAGCTTTAGGATAGATAACCCATTTTTGTTACTTATTATTAATTTAGCTTTAGGATAGATAACCCATTTTTGTTACTTATTATTAATTTAGCATTAGGATAGATAACCCATTTTTGTTACTTATTATTAATTTAGCTTTAGGATAGATAACCCATTTTTGTTACTTATTATTAATTTAGCTTTAGGATAGATAACCCATTTTTGTTACTTATTATTAATTTAGCTTTAGGATAGATAACCCATTTTTGTTACTTATTATTAATTTAGCTTTAGGATAGATAACCCATTTTTTTTACTTATTATTAATATAGCTTTAGGATAGATAACCCATTTTTGTTACTTATTATTAATTTAGCTTTAGGATAGATAACCCATTTTTGTTACTTATTATTAATTTAGCTTTAGGATAGATAACCCATTTTTGTTACTTATTATTAATTTAGCTTTAGGATAGATAACCCATTTTTGTTACTTATTATTAATTTAGCTTTAGGATAGATAACCCATTTTTTTTACTTATTATTAATATAGCTTTAGGATAGATAACCCATTTTTGTTACTTATTATTAATTTAGCTTTAGGATAGATAACCAATTTTTGTTACTTATTATTAATTTAGCTTTAGGATAGATAACCCATTTTTGTTACTTATTATTAATTTAGCTTTAGGATAGATAACCCATTTTTGTTACTTATTATTAATTTAGCTTTAGGATAGATAACCCATTTTTGTTACTTATTATTAATTTAGCTTTAGGATAGATAACCCATTTTTGTTACTTATTATTAATTTAGCTTTAGGATAGATAACCCATTTTTGTTACTTATTATTAATTTAGCTTTAGGATAGATAACCCATTTTTGTTACTTATTATTAATTTAGCTTTAGGATAGATAACCCATTTTTGTTACTTATTATTAATATAGCTTTAGGATAGATAACCCATTTTTGTTACTTATTATTAATTTAGCTTTAGGATAGATAACCCATTTTTGTTACTTATTATTAATTTAGCTTTAGGATAGATAACCCATTTTTTTTACTTATTATTAATTTAGCTTTAGGATAGATAACCCATTTTTGTTACTTATTATTAATTTAGCTTTAGGATAGATAACCCATTTTTGTTACTTATTATTAATTTAGCTTTAGGATAGATAACCCATTTTTGTTACTTATTATTAATTTAGCTTTAGGATAGATAACCCATTTTTTTTACTTATTATTAATTTAGCTTTAGGATAGATAACCCATTTTTTTTACTTATTATTAATTTAGCTTTAGGATAGATAACCCATTTTTTTTACTTATTATTAATTTAGCCTTAGGATAGATAACCCATTTTTTTTACTTATTATTAATTTAGCTTTAGGATAGATAACCCATTTTTTTTTTACTTATTATTAATTTAGCTTAAGGATAGATAACCCATTTTTGTTACTTATTATTAATTTAGCTTTAGGATAGATAACCCATTTTTTTTACTTATTATTAATTTAGCTTTAGGATAGATAACCCATTTTTTTTACTTATTATTAATTTAGCTTTAGGATAGATAACCCATTTTTTTTACTTATTATTAATTTAGCTTTAGGATAGATAACCCATTTTTTTTACTTATTATTAATTTAGCTTTAGGATAGATAACCCATTTTTTTTACTTATTATTAATATAGCTTTAGGATAGATAACCCATTTTTTTTACTTATTATTAATTTAGCTTTAGGATAGATAACCCATTTTTGTTACTTATTATTAATTTAGCTTTAGGATAGATAACCCATTTTTTTTACTTATTATTAATTTAGCTTTAGGATAGATAACCCATTTTTTTTACTTATTATTAATATAGCTTTAGGATGGATAACCCATTTTTTTTACTTATTATTAATTTAGCTTTAGGATAGATAACCCATTTTTTTTACTTATTATTAATTTAGCTTTAGGATAGATAACCCATTTTTTTTACTTATTATTAATTTAGCTTTAGGATAGATAACCCATTTTTTTTACTTATTATTAATTTAGCTTTAGGATAGATAACCCATTTTTTTTACTTATTATTAATATAGCTTTAGGATAGATAACCCATTTTTTTTACTTATTATTAATTTAGCTTTAGGATAGATAACCCATTTTTTTTACTTATTATTAATTTAGCTTTAGGATAGATAACCCATTTTTTTTACTTATTATTAATTTAGCTTTAGGATAGATAACCCATTTTTTTTACTTATTATTAATTTAGCTTTAGGATAGATAACCCATTTTTTTTACTTATTATTAATTTAGCTTTAGGATAGATAACCCATTTTTTTTACTTATTATTAATTTAGCTTTAGGATAGATAACCCATTTTTTTTACTTATTATTAATTTAGCTTTAGGATAGATAACCCATTTTTTTTACTTATTATTAATTTAGCTTTAGGATAGATAACCCATTTTTGTTACTTATTATTAATTTAGCTTTAGGATAGATAACCCATTTTTTTTACTTATTAATTTAGCTTTAGGATAGATAACCCATTTTTGTTACTTATTATTAATTTAGCTTTAGGATAGATAACCCATTTTTTTTACTTATTATTAATATAGCTTTAGGATAGATAACCCATTTTTTTTACTTATTATTAATATAGCTTTAGGATAGATAACCCATTTTTTTTACTTATTATTAATTTAGCTTTAGGATAGATAACCCATTTTTTTTACTTATTATTAATTTAGCTTTAGGATAGATAAACCCATTTTTGTTACTTATTATTAATTTAGCTTTAGGATAGATAACCCATTTTTTTTACTTATTATTAATTTAGCTTTAGGATAGATAACCCATTTTTTTTACTTATTATTAATTTAGCTTTAGGATAGATAACCCATTTTTTTTACTTATTATTAATTTAGCTTTAGGATAGATAAACCCATTTTTGTTACTTATTATTAATTTAGCTTTAGGATAGATAACCCATTTTTTTTACTTATTATTAATTTAGCTTTAGGATAGATAACCCATTTTTGTTACTTATTATTAATTTAGCTTTAGGATAGATAACCCATTTTTGTTACTTATTATTAATTTAGCTTTAGGATAGATAACCCATTTTTGTTACTTATTATTAATTTAGCTTTAGGATAGATAACCCATTTTTTTACTTATTATTAATTTAGCTTTAGGATAGATAACCCATTTTTGTTACTTATTATTAATTTAGCTTTAGGATAGATAACCCATTTTTGTTACTTATTATTAATTTAGCTTTAGGATAGATAACCCATTTTTTTTACTTATTATTAATTTAGCTTTAGGATAGATAACCCATTTTTTTTACTTATTATTAATATAGCTTTAGGATAGATAACCCATTTTTTTTACTTATTATTAATATAGCTTTAGGATAGATAACCCATTTTTTTTACTTATTATTAATTTAGCTTTAGGATAGATAAACCCATTTTTGTTACTTATTATTAATTTAGCTTTAGGATAGATAACCCATTTTTTTTACTTATTATTAATTTAGCTTTAGGATAGATAACCCATTTTTTTTACTTATTATTAATTTAGCTTTAGGATAGATAACCCATTTTTTTACTTATTATTAATATAGCTTTAGGATAGATAACCCATTTTTGTTACTTATTATTAATATAGCTTTAGGATAGATAACCCATTTTTTTTACTTATTATTAATTTAGCTTTAGGATAGATAACCCATTTTTTTTACTTATTATTAATTTAGCTTTAGGATAGATAAACCCATTTTTTTACTTATTATTAATTTAGCTTTAGGATAGATAACCCATTTTTGTTACTTATTATTAATTTAGCTTTAGGATAGATAACCCATTTTTTTTACTTATTATTAATTTAGCTTTAGGATAGATAACCCATTTTTTTTACTTATTATTAATTTAGCTTTAGGATAGATAAACCCATTTTTGTTACTTATTATTAATTTAGCTTTAGGATAGATAACCCATTTTTTTTACTTATTATTAATTTAGCTTTAGGATAGATAACCCATTTTTGTTACTTATTATTAATTTAGCTTTAGGATAGATAACCCATTTTTGTTACTTATTATTAATTTAGCTTTAGGATAGATAACCCATTTTTGTTACTTATTATTAATTTAGCTTTAGGATAGATAACCCATTTTTGTTACTTATTATTAATTTAGCTTTAGGATAGATAACCCATTTTTGTTACTTATTATTAATTTAGCTTTAGGATAGATAACCCATTTTTGTTACTTATTATTAATTTAGCTTTAGGATAGATAACCCATTTTTGTTACTTATTATTAATTTAGCTTTAGGATAGATAACCCATTTTTGTTACTTATTATTAATTTAGCTTTAGGATAGATAACCCATTTTTTTTACTTAATCTTAATATAGCTTTAGGATAGATAACCCATTTTTGTTACTTATTATTAATTTAGCTTTAGGATAGATAACCCATTTTTGTTACTTATTATTAATTTAGCTTTAGGATAGATAACCCATTTTTGTTACTTATTATTAATTTAGCTTTAGGATAGATAACCCATTTTTTTTACTTATTATTAATTTAGCTTTAGGATAGATAACCCATTTTTGTTACTTATTATTAATTTAGCTTTAGGATAGATAACCCATTTTTGTTACTTATTATTAATTTAGCTTTAGGATAGATAACCCATTTTTGTTACTTATTATTAATTTAGCTTTAGGATAGATAACCCATTTTTGTTACTTATTATTAATTTAGCTTTAGGATAGATAACCCATTTTTGTTACTTATTATTAATTTAGCTTTAGGATAGATAACCCATTTTTTTTACTTAATCTTAATATAGCTTTAGGATAGATAACCCATTTTTGTTACTTATTATTAATTTAGCTTTAGGATAGATAACCCATTTTTGTTACTTATTATTAATTTAGCTTTAGGATAGATAACCCATTTTTGTTACTTATTATTAATTTAGCTTTAGGATAGATAACCCATTTTTGTTACTTATTATTAATTTAGCATTAGGATAGATAACCCATTTTTTTTACTTATTATTAATTTAGCTTTAGGATAGATAACCCATTTTTGTTACTTATTATTAATTTAGCTTTAGGATAGATAACCCATTTTTGTTACTTATTATTAATTTAGCTTTAGGATAGATAACCCATTTTTGTTACTTATTATTAATTTAGCTTTAGGATAGATAACCCATTTTTTTTACTTATTATTAATATAGCTTTAGGATAGATAACCCATTTTTGTTACTTATTATTAATTTAGCTTTAGGATAGATAACCCATTTTTGTTACTTATTATTAATTTAGCTTTAGGATAGATAACCCATTTTTGTTACTTATTATTAATTTCGCTTTAGGATAGATAACCCATTTTTGTTACTTATTATTAATTTAGCTTTAGGATAGATAACCCATTTTTTTTACTTATTATTAATATAGCTTTAGGATAGATAACCCATTTTTGTTACTTATTATTAATTTAGCTTTAGGATAGATAACCAATTTTTGTTACTTATTATTAATTTAGCTTTAGGATAGATAACCCATTTTTGTTACTTATTATTAATTTAGCTTTAGGATAGATAACCCATTTTTGTTACTTATTATTAATTTAGCTTTAGGATAGATAACCCATTTTTGTTACTTATTATTAATTTAGCTTTAGGATAGATAACCCATTTTTGTTACTTATTATTAATTTAGCTTTAGGATAGATAACCCATTTTTGTTACTTATTATTAATTTAGCTTTAGGATAGATAACCCATTTTTGTTACTTATTATTAATTTAGCTTTAGGATAGATAACCCATTTTTGTTACTTATTATTAATATAGCTTTAGGATAGATAACCCATTTTTGTTACTTATTATTAATTTAGCTTTAGGATAGATAACCCATTTTTGTTACTTATTATTAATTTAGCTTTAGGATAGATAACCCATTTTTTTTACTTATTATTAATTTAGCTTTAGGATAGATAACCCATTTTTGTTACTTATTATTAATTTAGCTTTAGGATAGATAACCCATTTTTGTTACTTATTATTAATTTAGCTTTAGGATAGATAACCCATTTTTGTTACTTATTATTAATTTAGCTTTAGGATAGATAACCCATTTTTGTTACTTATTAATTATTTAGCTTTAGGATAGATAACCCATTTTTGTTACTTATTATTAATTTAGCTTTAGGATAGATAACCCATTTTTGTTACTTATTATTAATTTAGCTTTAGGATAGATAACCCATTTTTGTTACTTATTATTAATTTAGCTTTAGGATAGATAACCAATTTTTGTTACTTATTATTAATTTAGCTTTAGGATAGATAACCCATTTTTGTTACTTATTATTAATTTAGCTTTAGGATAGATAACCCATTTTTGTTACTTATTATTAATTTAGCTTTAGGATAGATAACCCATTTTTGTTACTTATTATTAATTTAGCTTTAGGATAGATAACCCATTTTTGTTACTTATTATTAATTTAGCTTTAGGATAGATAACCCATTTTTGTTACTTATTATTAATTTAGCTTTAGGATAGATAACCCATTTTTGTTACTTATTATTAATTTAGCTTTAGGATAGATAACCCATTTTTGTTACTTATTATTAATTTAGCTTTAGGATAGATAACCCATTTTTGTTACTTATTATTAATATAGCTTTAGGATAGATAACCCATTTTTGTTACTTATTATTAATTTAGCTTTAGGATAGATAACCCATTTTTGTTACTTATTATTAATATAGCTTTAGGATAGATAACCCATTTTTGTTACTTATTATTAATATAGCTTTAGGATAGATAACCCATTTTTGTTACTTATTATTAATATAGCTTTAGGATAGATAACCCATTTTTGTTACTTATTATTAATTTAGCTTTAGGATAGATAAACCCATTTTTTTACTTATTATTAATATTACTTTAGGATAGATAAACCCATTTTTTTACTTATTATTAATATAACTTTAGGATAGATAAACCCATTTTTTTACTTATTATTAATATAACTTTAGGATAGATAAACCCATTTTTTTACTTATTATTAATATAACTTTAGGATAGATAAACCCATTTTTTTACTTATTATTAATATAACTTTAGGATAGATAAACCCATTTTTTTACTTATTATTAATATAACTTTAGGATAGATAAACCCATTTTTTTACTTATTATTAATATAACTTTAGGATAGATAAACCCATTTTTTTACTTATTATTAATATAACTTTAGGATAGATAAACCCATTTTTTTACTTATTATTAATATAACTTTAGGATAGATAAACCCATTTTTTTACTTATTATTAATATAACTTTAGGATAGATAAACCCATTTTTTTACTTATTATTAATATAACTTTAGGATAGATAAACCCATTTTTTTACTTATTATTAATATAACTTTAGGATAGATAAACCCATTTTTTTACTTATTATTAATATAGCTTTAGGATAGATAACCCATTTTTTTACTTATTATTAATATAACTTTAGGATAGATAAACCCATTTTTTTACTTATTATTAATATAACTTTAGGATAGATAAACCCATTTTTTTACTTATTATTAATATAACTTTAGGATAGATAAACCCATTTTTTTACTTATTATTAATATAACTTTAGGATAGATAAACCCATTTTTTTTACTTATTATTAATATAACTTTAGGATAGATAAACCCATTTTTTTACTTATTATTAATATAACTTTAGGATAGATAAACCCATTTTTTTACTTATTATTAATATAACTTTAGGATAGATAAACCCATTTTTTTACTTATTATTAATTTAGCTTTAGGATAGATAACCCATTTTTTTTACTTATTATTAATTTAGCTTTAGGATAGATAACCCATTTTTGTTACTTATTATTAATTTAGCTTTAGGATAGATAACCCATTTTTGTTACTTATTATTAATTTAGCTTTAGGATAGATAACCCATTTTTGTTACTTATTATTAATTTAGCTTTAGGATAGGTAACCCATTTTTGTTACTTATTATTAATTTAGCTTTAGGATAGATAACCCATTTTTGTTACTTATTATTAATTTAGCTTTAGGATAGATAACCCATTTTTGTTACTTATTATTAATTTAGCTTTAGGATAGATAACCCATTTTTGTTACTTATTATTAATTTAGCTTTAGGATAGATAACCCATTTTTTTACTTATTATTAATTTAGCTTTAGGATAGATAAACCCATTTTTGTTACTTATTATTAATTTAGCTTTAGGATAGATAACCCATTTTTTTTACTTATTATTAATTTAGCTTTAGGATAGATAACCCATTTTTGTTACTTATTATTAATTTAGCTTTAGGATAGATAACCCATTTTTGTTACTTATTATTAATTTAGCTTTAGGATAGATAACCCATTTTTGTTACTTATTATTAATTTAGCTTTAGGATAGATAACCCATTTTTGTTACTTATTATTAATTTAGCTTTAGGATAGATAACCCATTTTTGTTACTTATTATTAATTTAGCTTTAGGATAGATAACCCATTTTTGTTACTTATTATTAATTTAGCTTTAGGATAGATAACCCATTTTTGTTACTTATTATTAATTAAGCTTTAGGATAGATAACCCATTTTTGTTACTTATTATTAATTTAGCTTTAGGATAGATAACCCATTTTTTTTACTTATTATTAATATAGCTTTAGGATAGATAACCCATTTTTGTTACTTATTATTAATTTAGCTTTAGGATAGATAACCCATTTTTGTTACTTATTATTAATTTAGCTTTAGGATAGATAACCCATTTTTGTTACTTATTATTAATTTAGCTTTAGGATAGATAACCCATTTTTGTTACTTATTATTAATTTAGCTTTAGGATAGATAACCCATTTTTGTTACTTATTATTAATTTAGCTTTAGGATAGATAACCCATTTTTGTTACTTATTATTAATTTAGCTTTAGGATAGATAACCCATTTTTGTTACTTATTATTAATTTAGCTTTAGGATAGATAGCCCATTTTTGTTACTTATTATTAATTTAGCTTTAGGATAGATAACCCATTTTTTTTACTTATTATTAATATAGCTTTAGGATAGATAACCCATTTTTGTTACTTATTATTAATTTAGCTTTAGGATAGATAACCCATTTTTGTTACTTATTATTAATTTAGCTTTAGGATAGATAACCCATTTTTGTTACTTATTATTAATTTAGCTTTAGGATAGATAACCCATTTTTGTTACTTATTATTAATTTAGCTTTAGGATAGATAACCCATTTTTTTTACTTATTATTAATATAGCTTTAGGATAGATAACCCATTCTTGTTACTTATTATTAATTTAGCTTTAGGATAGATAACCCATTTTTGTTACTTATTATTAATTTAGCTTTAGGATAGATAACCAATTTTTGTTACTTATTATTAATTTAGCTTTAGGATAGATAACCCATTTTTGTTACTTATTATTAATTTAGCTTTAGGATAGATAACCCATTTTTGTTACTTATTATTAATTTAGCTTTAGGATAGATAACCCATTTTTGTTACTTATTATTAATTTAGCTTTAGGATAGATAACCCATTTTTGTTACTTATTATTAATTTAGCTTTAGGATAGATAACCCATTTTTGTTACTTATTATTAATTTAGCTTTAGGATAGATAACCCATTTTTGTTACTTATTATTAATATAGCTTTAGGATAGATAACCCATTTTTGTTACTTATTATTAATTTAGCTTTAGGATAGATAACCCATTTTTGTTACTTATTATTAATTTAGCTTTAGGATAGATAACCCATTTTTTTTACTTATTATTAATTTAGCTTTAGGATAGATAACCCATTTTTGTTACTTATTATTAATTTAGCTTTAGGATAGATAACCCATTTTTGTTACTTATTATTAATTTAGCTTTAGGATAGATAACCCATTTTTGTTACTTATTATTAATTTAGCTTTAGGATAGATAACCCATTTTTGTTACTTATTATTAATTTAGCTTTAGGATAGATAACCCATTTTTGTTACTTATTATTAATTTAGCTTTAGGATAGATAACCCATTTTTGTTACTTATTATTAATTTAGCTTTAGGATAGATAACCCATTTTTGTTACTTATTATTAATTTAGCTTTAGGATAGATAACCCATTTTTGTTACTTATTATTAATTTAGCTTTAGGATAGATAACCCATTTTTGTTACTTATTATTAATTTAGCTTTAGGATAGATAACCCATTTTTGTTACTTATTATTAATTTAGCTTTAGGATAGATAACCCATTTTTGTTACTTATTATTAATTTAGCTTTAGGATAGATAACCCATTTTTGTTACTTATTATTAATTTAGCTTTAGGATAGATAACCCATTTTTGTTACTTATTATTAATTTAGCTTTAGGATAGATAACCCATTTTTGTTACTTATTATTAATATAGCTTTGGGATAGATAACCCATTTTTGTTACTTATTATTAATATAGCTTTAGGATAGATAACCCATTTTTGTTACTTATTATTAATATAGCTTTAGGATAGATAACCCATTTTTGTTACTTATTATTAATTTAGCTTTAGGATAGATAAACCCATTTTTTTACTTATTATTAATATTACTTTAGGATAGATAAACCCATTTTTTTACTTATTATCAATATAACTTTAGGATAGATAAACCCATTTTTTTACTTATTATTAATATAACTTTAGGATAGATAAACCCATTTTTTTACTTATTATTAATATAACTTTAGGATAGATAAACCCATTTTTTTACTTATTATTAATATAACTTTAGGATAGATAAACCCATTTTTTTACTTATTATTAATATAACTTTAGGATTGATAAACCCATTTTTTTACTTATTATTAATATAACTTTAGGATAGATAAACCCATTTTTTTACTTATTATTAATTTAACTTTAGGATAGATAAACCCATTTTTTTACTTATTATTAATATAACTTTAGGATAGATAAACCCATTTTTTTACTTATTATTAATATAACTTTAGGATAGATAAACCCATTTTTTTACTTATTATTAATATAACTTTAGGATAGATAAACCCATTTTTTTACTTATTATTAATATAACTTTAGGATAGATAAACCCATTTTTTTACTTATTATTAATATAACTTTAGGATAGATAAACCCATTTTTTTTACTTATTATTAATATAGCTTTAGGATAGATAACCCATTTTTTTACTTATTATTAATATAACTTTAGGATAGATAAACCCATTTTTGTTACTTATTATTAATATAACTTTAGGATAGATAAACCCATTTTTTTACTTATTATTAATATAACTTTAGGATAGATAAACCCATTTTTTTACTTATTATTAATATAACTTTAGGATAGATAAACCCATTTTTTTACTTATTATTAATATAACTTTAGGATAGATAAACCCATTTTTTTACTTATTATTAATATAACTTTAGGATAGATAAACCCATTTTTTTACTTATTATTAATATAACTTTAGGATAGATAAACCCATTTTTTTACTTATTATTAATATAGCTTTAGGATAGATAACCCATTTTTTTACTTATTATTAATATAACTTTAGGATAGATAAACCCATTTTTTTACTTATTATTAATATAACTTTAGGATAGATAAACCCATTTTTTTACTTATTATTAATATAACTTTAGGATAGATAAACCCATTTTTTTACTTATTATTAATATAACTTTAGGATAGATAAACCCATTTTTTTACTTATTATTAATATAACTTTAGGATAGATAAACCCATTTTTTTACTTATTATTAATATAACTTTAGGATAGATAAACCCATTTTTTTACTTATTATTAATATAACTTTTGGATAGATAAACCCATTTTTTTACTTATTATTAATATAACTTTAGGATAGATAAACCCATTTTTTTACTTATTATTAATATAACTTTAGGATAGATAAACCCATTTTTTTACTTTTTATTAATATAATTTTAGGATAGATAAACCCATTTTTTTACTTATTATTAATATAACTTTAGGATAGATAAACCCATTTTTTTACTTATTATTAATATAACTTTAGGATAGATAAACCCATTTTTTTACTTATTATTAATATAACTTTAGGATAGATAAACCCATTTTTTTACTTATTATTAATATAACTTTAGGATAGATAAACCCATTTTTTTACTTATTATTAATATAACTTTAGGATAGATAAACCCATTTTTTGACTTATTATTAATATAACTTTAGGATAGATAAACCCATTTTTTTACTTATTATTAATATAGATTTAGGATTGATAACCCATTTTTTTACTTATTATTAATATAACTTTAGGATAGATAAACCCATTTTTTTACTTATTATTAATATAACTTTAGGATAGATAAACCCATTTTTTTACTTATTATTAATATAACTTTAGGATAGATAAACCCATTTTTTTACTTATTATTAATATAGCTTTAGGATAGATAACCCATTTTTTTACTTATTATTAATATAACTTTAGGATAGATAAACCCATTTTTTTACTTATTATTAATATAACTTTAGGATAGATAAACCCATTTTTTTACTTATTATTAATATAACTTTAGGATAGATAAACCCATTTTTTTACTTATTATTAATATAACTTTAGGATAGATAAACCCATTTTTTTACTTATTATTAATATAACTTTAGGATAGATAAACCCATTTTTTTACTTATTATTAATATAACTTTAGGATAGATAAACCCATTTTTTTACTTATTATTAATATAACTTTAGGATAGATAAACCCATTTTTTTACTTATTATTAATATAACTTTAGGATAGATAAACCCATTTTTTTACTTATTATTAATATAGCTTTAGGATAGATAACCCATTTTTTTACTTATTATTAATATAACTTTAGGATAGATAAACCCATTTTTTTACTTATTATTAATATAACTTTAGGATAGATAAACCCATTTTTTTACTTATTATTAATATAACTTTAGGATAGATAAACCCATTTTTTTACTTTTTATTAATATAATTTTAGGATTGATAAACCCATTTTTTTACTTATTATTAATATAACTTTAGGATAGATAAACCCATTTTTTGACTTATTATTAATATAACTTTAGGATAGATAAACCCATTTTTTTACTTATTATTAATATAGATTTAGGATTGATAACCCATTTTTTTACTTATTATTAATATAACTTTAGGATAGATAAACCCATTTTTTTACTTATTATTAATATAACTTTAGGATAGATAAACCCATTTTTTTACTTATTATTAATATAACTTTAGGATAGATAAACCCATTTTTTTACTTATTATTAATATAGCTTTAGGATAGATAACCCATTTTTTTACTTATTATTAATATAACTTTAGGATAGATAAACCCATTTTTTTACTTATTATTAATATAACTTTAGGATAGATAAACCCATTTTTTTACTTATTATTAATATAACTTTAGGATAGATAAACCCATTTTTTTACTTATTATTAATATAACTTTAGGATAGATAAACCCATTTTTTTACTTATTATTAATATAACTTTAGGATAGATAAACCCATTTTTTTACTTATTATTAATATAACTTTAGGATAGATAAACCCATTTTTTTACTTATTATTAATATAGCTTTAGGATAGATAAACCCATTTTTTTACTTATTATTAATATAACTTTAGGATAGATAAACCCATTTTTTTACTTATTATTAATATAGCTTTAGGATAGATAACCCATTTTTTTACTTATTATTAATATAACTTTAGGATAGATAAACCCATTTTTTTACTTATTATTAATATAACTTTAGGATAGATAAACCCATTTTTTTACTTATTATTAATATAACTTTAGGATAGATAAACCCATTTTTTTACTTATTATTAATATAACTTTAGGATAGATAACCCATTTTTTTACTTATTATTAATATAACTTTAGGATAGATAAACCCATTTTTTTACTTATTATTAATATAACTTTAGGATAGATAAACCCATTTTTTTACTTATTATTAATATAACTTTAGGATAGATAAACCCATTTTTTTACTTATTATTAATATAACTTTAGGATAGATAAACCCATTTTTTTACTTATTATTAATATAGCTTTAGGATAGATAACCCATTTTTTTACTTATTATTAATATAACTTTAGGATAGATAACCCATTTTTGTTACTTATTATTAATTTAGCTTTAGGATAGATAAACCCATTTTTGTTACTTATTATTAATATAGCTTTAGGATAGATAACCCATTTTTGTTACTTATTATTAATTTAGCTTTAGGATAGATAACCCATTTTTGTTACTTATTATTAATTCAGCTTTAGGATAGATAACCCATTTTTGTTACTTATTATTAATTTAGCTTTAGGATAGATAACCCATTTTTGTTACTTATTATTAATTTAGCTTTAGGATAGATAACCCATTTTTGTTACTTATTATTAATATAACTTTAGGATAGATAAACCCATTTAGCTTATTATATCTCTACAGTACACTGGGCACTGTTATTTAAAAAGTATTACATTTATTAATACATTTATTAATACATTTATTAATACATTTATTATTACATTTATTATTACATTTATTATTACATTTATTAATACATTAAAAAATAGACTCTTTAAACTCCAGGTCTAATTCCCTCTATAAAATACAGAATATATATATATATATATGAGGGGCGTGCAATAAGTAATGCCCCTGACTCACTTCCCATAGCAGTAGAGCAACAAAACTTGGCACAGTTATTAGTCTTTCTCTACATAGGAACCACCCCGAGTTATGCATTTCTCCCATCGTTTGATGCAGCTCTGGAGACCGTTTTTGTAGAACACCCCAGGTTGGTTCTCAACCATGATATGACTTCAGAAATCAAGGCTGCATCATCTGAGAAACGCTTTCCTTTCAAAACAACTTCATGGCTGAGAAGAGGTGAAAGTCAGAGGGTGCAAGGTCAGGAGAGTAGGGAGGATGAGGAGGATTTCATAACCACACGCCCGTGCTTCTGATCTGGCAACATGTGAGTTGTGGACCGGAGCGTTGTCCTACAGGAGGAGGGTACATTTGCTAATCTTGCCCCGCCTCTTGATTTTGATAGCTTCCCTTGATTTCCTCAAAAGTGAAGCATAATAGGCTCCTGTAATTGTGGTACCTTTTGCCAGGAAATCTGTCATCACTACTCCGTCCTGGTCCCAGAAAACTGTGAGCATCTTGCCAGTGGAGGGCTGCACCCTTGCCTTCTTTGGAGGTGGTGAGTTCAAGTGCTTCCACTGCATTGCCTGGGCTTTGATCTCTGGATCATAGTGATGGACCCAGGTTTCATCCTGTGTAATCAGTCTTTTGAAAAACTTTGACTCATCTTCTTGACACATCTCCAAATTCATCCTCGACGCGTTCTCGCTTCTAGAATGGTGTGAGCAACCTGGGAATCCATCTAGCAGACACCTTATGCATATTCAAGTGGTCATGAATGATAGTTTCTACAGACCCTGTACTAATCTTGATATCTTGGGCTATTTGGCGAATAGTAATGCACTGATCTTCCAAAATGGCAGCCTCAACTTACGGACAGATGCCTCCTCAATGGCAGAAGAGGGGCGACCAGGTCTGGGAGCTGTTTTCACAGACTTCCGGCCATGTTTGAATTCACGATGCCAGCGTTTTACAAGGTAATATGATGGGGCATTATCACCATAAGTTTCTTTCATTTCATCAAAAGCCTCCTGTGGTGTGCGTCCTTTCAAATACAAAAACCGGATCACTGCTTGGCATTTAACAGGCTCCATTTCACACCTGACTCAGTTCAAACACCTGTAAAACAGAAACCACAGTTAGTTTAGAGCTGTAATTTGCCACATAACCCGTAGAGATATAAATCATTGCACATGCAAAATTTCAGCTAGATCAGACAACTGGAAGTGAGTCAGGGCATTACTTATTGCACGCCCCTCGTATATATATATATATATATATATATATATATATAAAGAGAGAGAGAGAGGGGGGGAGATACGAATGTGATTAAAATGTTATACCCTGCAAAAAATAAATACATGTTCACCATCACAAATAAAATGCAATAAAAACCTGGAAGTCGATTTTGACATGAAATTATTAAAAAAAAAATGCTGAAAAAATGTGGCTAACTCTTCTACGCTTTCGATGTAACAATTTCCTGTGTTAAATTTGACATACTGCTGTCAAAACTCACTACTCCAAATCCGTCACACTGCTATCAAACCTTTCTCTAAAAAATCAGCCTTTTTATTCACAACTGGAAGCATTTCATTTGCATATCAGGTGACAAAATCGCAAACATATAGAAGAAGTAGCAGTAATTTTTCTTTTCTCTTTTTTGCCTGCCAATGAACACAGCAGGCTGCATAAAATTGGTTTGTACCAATTTTATTTTAAATCATTTAATCATAAAATTATCACAGAATAACGAATATGTTTTTATTAAGACAATTGTATTTTCATGTTTTTTAAACAATAAAACTAGTATTTTATGAATTTATATAAAAAATACAATTTTCAGCCAAAACTTAAAATGGTGTTTTTAAAAACGAACTTATACCTTGCAAAAGATACACGCATTTTCATTATTACAAATGAAATTCAATAAAAGCCTGAAAATCGGTTTTCACATGAAATTAATAAAAATAAAAATGATGCTGTAAAGACGATTGTATTTTCTATGGCATTTTAAACAATCAATAAAACTTACATTCA
>NC_136488.1:172741165-172742820 GCF_053919585.1 Euprymna scolopes | reverse complement strand
AACCCATTTTTTACTTATTATTAATATAACTTTAGGATAGATAAACCCATTTTTTTACTTATTATTAATATAACTTTAGGATAGATAAACCCATTTTTTTACTTATTATTAATATAACTTTAGGATAGATAAACCCATTTTTTTACTTATTATTAATATAACTTTAGGATAGATAAACCCATTTTTTTACTTATTATTAATATAACTTTAGGATAGATAAACCCATTTTTTTACTTATTATTAATATAACTTTAGGATAGATAAACCCATTTTTTTACTTATTATTAATATAACTTTAGGATAGATAAACCCATTTTTTTACTTATTATTAATATAACTTTAGGATAGATAAACCCATTTTTTTTACTTATTATTAATATAACTTTAGGATAGATAAACCCATTTTTTTACTTATTATTAATATAACTTTAGGATAGATAAACCCATTTTTTTACTTATTATTAATATAGCTTTAGGATAGATAACCCATTTTTTTACTTATTATTAATATAACTTTAGGATAGATAACCCATTTTTGTTACTTATTATTAATTTAGCTTTAGGATAGATAAACCCATTTTTGTTACTTATTATTAATATAGCTTTAGGATAGATAACCCATTTTTGTTACTTATTATTAATTTAGCTTTAGGATAGATAACCCATTTTTGTTACTTATTATTAATTCAGCTTTAGGATAGATAACCCATTTTTGTTACTTATTATTAATTTAGCTTTAGGATAGATAACCCATTTTTGTTACTTATTATTAATTTAGCTTTAGGATAGATAACCCATTTTTGTTACTTATTATTAATATAACTTTAGGATAGATAAACCCATTTAGCTTATTATATCTCTACAGTACACTGGGCACTGTTATTTAAAAAGTATTACATTTATTAATACATTTATTAATACATTTATTAATACATTTATTATTACATTTATTATTACATTTATTATTACATTTATTAATACATTAAAAAATAGACTCTTTAAACTCCAGGTCTAATTCCCTCTATAAAATACAGAATATATATATATATATATGAGGGGCGTGCAATAAGTAATGCCCCTGACTCACTTCCCATAGCAGTAGAGCAACAAAACTTGGCACAGTTATTAGTCTTTCTCTACATAGGAACCACCCCGAGTTATGCATTTCTCCCATCGTTTGATGCAGCTCTGGAGACCGTTTTTGTAGAACACCCCAGGTTGGTTCTCAACCATGATATGACTTCAGAAATCAAGGCTGCATCATCTGAGAAACGCTTTCCTTTCAAAACAACTTCATGGCTGAGAAGAGGTGAAAGTCAGAGGGTGCAAGGTCAGGAGAGTAGGGAGGATGAGGAGGATTTCATAACCACACGCCCGTGCTTCTGATCTGGCAACATGTGAGTTGTGGACCGGAGCGTTGTCCTACAGGAGGAGGGTACATTTGCTAATCTTGCCCCGCCTCTTGATTTTGATAGCTTCCCTTGATTTCCTCAAAAGTGAAGCATAATAGGCTCCTGTAATTGTGGTACCTTTTGCCAGGAAATCTGTCATCACTACTCCGTCCTGGTCCCAGAAAACTGTGAGCATCTTGCCAGTGGAGGGCTGCACCCTTGCCTTCTTTGGAGGTGGTGAGTTCAAGTGCTTCCACTGCATTG
>NC_136488.1:172648665-172736165 GCF_053919585.1 Euprymna scolopes | reverse complement strand
CCGAACTGTGCCTGGTGTGGTGTTCCGATTATTGACCAAATTGATGTAAACCTGAGTGAGACAAGTCTGTTTGATTTCATGAGTGAACAAAGAAACTAACCCACATTTTGACCACTTGCATCCATGGTCATACAAAAAACGATGGATTTTTTTGGTCACTATAAATAGACGCACAACCAAGAAAAGACAGTGAGAGCCGAACAGGCAGACGTATGTGTGACCGAATTTCGCCGCACACAAACCCCTACACTCTCGCTTTGTCTCATCACTGCGGTAAGCCATAATACTGAAGTATAGAGTTGTTTGATAACTTAGTGCTCTCTATTATTTTGAACCACAGCAAATCCAACAAAGGAGTAGATATAGTTTGCAAATATAGATCGATTATATAACAAAATGACTCCCACACTTCAACTGTACCACCGCTAATGTGTACGAATCAAATTACTGTTGACATTTGATCTGCATCTGAAATATGCAGTGTGCAATCAAAACGTATTCCAAAGTATTTTGCACTTTTTGTGTCAGAAATGAGATTTCCATTCACGTATTTTGTCAAGAGAGAAATGAATTTTAAAATTATATCTGCGTATCAATATTTATTCCATAGTTGCATACAGTACCTACAATCCCAAAATTACATAATTTTCCGTTGCTAATTTTCCGGTGTCCAATTTTCTGTTGCATCTTTTTCTGGATACCATTTAATTATCGATGATGTTTGAAAGTATTTTTCCTGACAAAAAAAAAAAAAAAAAAATGATCTATTTAATTTTTAAGCATTGTAAATCAACTGCATTTTTTATTTTTGTATTTCCTTATAAAATTAAAATAGATTTTACATCGTATTTTGATGTTATCATTTTAGTTATAGTGATAATTTTAAAACAATAAATATTTATTAGTAGTACCAATAATGGAAAATTAAGTAAAACATTTAAAAGAATTATTTTTGGAATCAGAAAGTAGGCACAGTTATTTTCATTCTAATACCGATTTTCTTACCCCCCAAAATTCCGATTCTCGATTTCAATTAATCGTCCCAACACTAATAGATATATTAAAAAGTATATCACTCACTCAATGGAAAATTGTATCTCAGCGAATTGATACAAAGACAAGACTGGAAGTGTTGCACTTTTGGCTTCGTATTTCGCTTTGTTGTTATTAATGGTGCAGAGTTAAACATCCTATCATTCGATAAAATCACAAATTTCCTGAAAATTTATTGGAAAATTTCTGATGGGGCAAGGGACAAAATTGGGAGATCACACATTAATTCTAAGCGGCCATATCACGGTCCCTATTATAAAATTAAGAAGGCCTAGGAACTAATATCATGTAACCTGCTGACGTCATTGAATTTGATATAATGAATCTGATCACTTGTACCAAAATTCGTCCGGAAGTAGATAACGTCTAATGACGGAGCCGAAAGGATAACTATTTTCTTTTGTGGTTCTCAAAGATGTCGTGTCAGTGTGTTGTACCAAATTGCCAAGGAAATTACAAAAATGATCCAAAGTGATTGTATTTTCATTTCCGAAAGACAAGGAATTATTTTATATTGGGATGCATACGATTAAAAGAGAGAATTTCTTGCCAACTGCAAAGAAAGATTTCTCAAAGTTTAATTATTGGTAATTTTTTTTAATTTTATAATGATATTTAAAAAAGCACCATCATATATATTAATCATTTATGAAATAAATCTTTAAATAATTTTTTTTTTTTAGTTTATTATTTGTCCTTTAACTGTATATGTTTGTTAGTCTGTAAAAACGTATTTGTGAACGAAGACAGTTGGAAAAAATGTTTTAACCGCGAAAAATATTTATATGAGATTTTTTCTAAACATGTTGTAATAGTAAATATTTTTTTTCATTGGTTATCGATTATACATTGTTAGTTAATCTTCAATAAATTTAGTGAAATTTTAGCCTCGATCGTGACATTACGGTTATATTGACTTTTGTGGGTTTGTTTCAGAATCCACAGAGATTCGAAAAAAGGGGGGAAAACAAATATATAACAAATGAATGTTACCAAAGGCAAGATAAATTACGTTTCTACCTATCTGAATGAGTTTTAGGCGTTTTATTAAATGTAAAATGTTTATCCGGTTTGAAAAACAAGTAACATCGGTCGTTACACGAGCACAAAAGAATAATCGATGAAGTAATAGAAAAGAAAGGTACAACTACTTTCATCGACTACTTTTTGTAATTAAAAAATGTTAAGTTTTAAAAATGTAATCTTTAATATTGTTAATCTAACAAAATTTATAGCATTTATAACAAAGATGTAGTTTTTTTTTTTTTTTAATGATAAAAATAAAGGAAAATACTATGGTGGTCGGAGAGGAATAGTTTCATTCCTTGTTATTAACATTATCAATCATTTGCGATAGCATGTTGCCATTTATGTCGTATTTGGTTTACGAAGTCATCGATATATGCTTAATATCGATTACTACCATGGTGAGATAGCAGGATGGGTCTTGATGAAAATGAGATTTAAAAAAAAACGAACACACGTTTATGTGTTGTAGATTTTCAGACATAACAAAAAAACAAAAAACAAATGTCCCCAGGGATTGTAACTCCTGTGACACCAAAAGTTATCTCCCCTTTGGAACATGACAATGTTTTGTTCAAGAAAGTTCATTCAAAATGTGGGGATATTGGCGTAGATGCACCGATGCGTCAGACATTTATAAGAGGAGACCTGTTAAGCTAATTGAAAGAAAATAACAATTATTATTAGGCGATTTTGCAGAGACAGCCAGCACCAGCACCAGCACCAGCACCACAGGCCGACTCGGTACTTTTAAGAGAGGGCGACACGCCAAATATCTATACCGGTGAATTTAACGAATTATTTAACAGGAAAACGAATTATATTTATAACTTTTTATGTAACAGAAAAACGAACAAAATAAAAACAAAATGTTTTTTATTTCGTTCGTTTTCCTGTTAAATAATTCGTTAAATTCACCGGTGTAGATATTTGGCGTGTCTCCCTCTCTTAAAATTACCGGGTCGGCCTGTAGTGCTGCCTGCTGGCCGTCTCTGCAAAATCGCCTATTATTACGTACAGACAGAGGTATATTTTGAGTAATCAATTTGTCTTGGGAAATTTGCTTTAAGAAGCTGATATTTAGGGACTGCCAAAATTCATCACAGAATTACCCCACCCTATATGTAACACGATGTAACTTTATTATAAATTAATATTATCAATATAACTTTTGTACCATTTAAAAGAAGAAGCGTAAAATGAACCAGTAATAATTAAAAAAAAAATTTTTTTTCGTCGAACGAAAATAATGAAATTGCGAGACGAAAATCGTGTTTACATAATTGGCGCTTTAAAATAACGTTCACATGTAGTAGACATTCTGAACGTGAAAACATACCCGTGTTTAATAAATCTAGCAAAAATGAACTAATGGTAAGATTTTCGTGAAATTTTCGATACTTATCTATTTTAGAATAAAATTATATATAAAATGCAGTTTCTGTAAAATATATGAGGGGAATTATTTTTTTCGAAATTCGAACAAAATATATTTAAATCTATCGAAATTTCTATTTATCATGAAACATAAGAGTTCAAATGAGTAAAAAATATTTATTATTAAAAAATTTAAATGCACATATTGAACAAAAATTTACCTTGAAGGTGCAATTAAAAAATGATATAAATTTAATATCATTATGTTTTTTTTAAATAGCGCTTTTTCGAATTAATATATACTATAATCAGTTGAATTGCCAAGAAAAAGAAACTTCGTAAACATTAATTAATTTTTAAAAGATTAAAACGATTAAAATTCCATTATTTCAAAATGTTCCGTTACAACATAGATTTTTAATTGTTTAAATTTTTTTTTAAACATGAAGTTCTTACATAAACATGGCTCTTGTCAGCTATTTTATCGCCAGATTAAAACCGATTTGAAAATATTATTGCACAAATATTAAGCATTTTTACCCCCCTCATATTTT
Organism: Euprymna scolopes; assembly: GCF_053919585.1. Classification (NCBI taxonomy): domain Eukaryota; kingdom Metazoa; phylum Mollusca; class Cephalopoda; order Sepiida; family Sepiolidae; genus Euprymna; species Euprymna scolopes. Next base: position 172,732,155 of record NC_136488.1, on the reverse strand, counting down.
GTTCGTTTCTTTTTACCGAACAAAATATGGAAGCCCATAGGTAACCAAAACAACATTCAGTAAAACCATATTTCATATTTAATATACAAATGTTTATAATATTATTAATCATTAAACTGTGTAAATCTTAACACCTAATAAAATTATAACAAAGATTAATTATTAATTGCAGTTTGAAGAAGATAAACAAAGGTTCTAAAAAATCATTAAGTCGCTTCTGCTTTTCCACAGTTCGTTTAGTTAACACAAATCTGACGTCACGGGAACATGCGCTCCGTTTTTCACATTGTTTTGGGGATACCTACTGATATTCTTGTAGTTTGGTTGGCCTGGTGTGTGGCTGTAATCATGGATCCCATTTTCTTTGTTACAATTATTGGATTTAAGTATGTGAAAAATGAATAGCCGGTGCCTTAAATGCATAAACTTTTTGACTCCTGCCTTTATTTAAAAATTCACCATTTAGAAAACAGGGGAAGTAATGCACGAACAAAAAGTCGACGTATATACTGGATTGCCAAAATAAATCTAAATTTGGCAATGTTGACTTCAGTAGTTTGCAATATGGTGGCCACAAATGAATGGAAAAATTGGAACGGAACGCTAATTTTAACAAAAATGTTTCATTGTTATATATAAATCAAGTCAAGACATGAAGCCACTCGAAAGAGTTAAAAAATACATAATATAAAAATATATAGAAATAAAAATAAGATATTTCATATTTTATGGAATCAAATTTGCCCTGGATAAATAAAAAAAAAGAAAAAAACAGTGTTTTACGCATCTCATCATTACTTGGTCACTACTAAATGGGTAACCATTTAGTAGTGACCAGGTGCTGTATGTGCTCTCTGCTTATCTCGGCATTGTTTCCAGTCGTCCTGGACTTCTTCTTGCCACTAGACTCAAACAGTGCCGATTTAGGAGAGGTGTGGTTGAGATTGCGCAATCCTTACCTCACAATTACATACGTTGCTGCCCCTACAGGAGGTATCCTTTGTTTTTTAGACTGAACGGAAGCATCGTATTAATTATTAGTGATTAATAGTAAATGTAATAGTAGCTGTACTACCAGGCAATCAATATAGATTAAATCCAAACTTGTCTGAATTGGAATAAGTATAAAGGCTGATTCTTTAGCAACGAGTCTGGATTACAAACTTATGATAGGAAATATGGGGCGAAAATAAAAAATGTAAAAATATAAAATTAGAATATAAAATGCAAAGATTTTAAATATAAAATTAGAATATAAAATGCAAAGATTTTAAATATAAAATTAGAATATAAAATGCAAAGATTTTAAATATAAAATTAGAATATAAAAATGCAAAAATGTTAAATATAAAATTAGAATATAAAATGTAAAAATTTTAAATATAAAATTAGAATATAAAATGCAAAGATTTTAAATATAAAATTAGAATATAAAAATGCAAAAATGTTAAATATAAAATTAGAATATAAAAATGCAAAAATGTTAAATATAAAATTAGAATATAAAATGTAAAAATTTTAAATATAAAATTAGAATATAAAATGTAAAAATTTTAAATATAAAATTAGAATATAAAATGTAAAAATTTTAAATATAAAATTAGAATATAAAATGTAAAAATTTTAAATATAAAATTAGAATATAAAATGTAAAAATGTTAAATATAAAATTAGAATATAAAAATGCAAAGATTTTAAATATAAAATTAGAATATAAAATGTAAAAATGTTAAATATAAAATTAGAATATAAAATGTAAAAATTTTAAATATAAAATTAGAATATAAGATTAGAATATAAAATGCACTTTTTTAAGAGAGTAAAGCATATCATTAGAAAAGATTGAAAAAAAAATAGAATTAACTTTTTTACTTATTAATTAATTAAAAGGTGATTTATTTAGATTAAAAAGGTGATTTATTTAGATTAAAAAAGTGATTTATTTAGAACTCGATCCTTACCAAGTAATTATGAAAGGAAGTATAGTGCAGCAGAAAGTGGGGTTAAAAACACGAAAAGACTTGAACCACAACTAAAATATTTCTTGATATTTTTAACTCTTTTAAAGATCAAATATGTTCATTTTTAACTCAAAAGATAAAATACGTGTATTTTTAACATATATCTCTACAACAGATTTTTTCTATTAGATTAAAAGAATTATCACATTTTATGTAATTAAAGATTTGTAGATGAATACCTGAAAAGAGAAAATAAATTCACATTATTAGCAAACAATTATTGCATACAAATGTACTCAATTATATTTTAAATGTCATCAATAACGAATTTACAAAACTTTTATAAAGAATCTACATTATCAGTAAATTTTACCACATGAAATTTATCTTTTATCATTTATTTTATATTTACAGAATCTGCATTAAATTTTACCACATGAAATTTATCTTTTATCATTTATTTTATATTTACAGAATCTGCATTAAATTTTACCACATGAAATTTATCTTTTATCATTTATTTTATATTTACAGAATCTGCATTAAATTTTACCACATGAAATTCATTTTCTATCATTTATTTTATATTTACAGAATCTGCATTAAATTTTACCACATGAAATTTATCTTTTATCATTTATTTTATATTTACAGAATCTGCATTAAATTTTACCACATGAAATTTTTATTTTATCATTTATTTTATATTTACAGAATCTGCATTAAATTTTACCACATGAAATTTATCTTTTATGATTTATTTTATATTTACAGAATCTGCATTAAATTTTACCACATGAAATTTTTATTTTATCATTTATTTTATATTTACAGAATCTGCATTAAATTTTACCACATGAAATTTTTATTTTATCATTTATTTTATATTTACAGAATCTGCATTAAATTTTACCACATGAAATTTATCTTTTATGATTTATTTTATATTTACAGAATCTGCATTAAATTTTACCACATGAAATTTTTATTTTATCATTTATTTTATATTTACAGAATCTGCATTAAATTTTACCACATGAAATTTATCTTTTATCATTTATTTTATATTTACAGAATCTGCATTAAATTTTACCACATGAAATTTATCTTTTATGATTTATTTTATATTTACAGAATCTGCATTAAATTTTACCACATGAAATTTTTATTTTATCATTTATTTTATATTTACAGAATCTGCATTAAATTTTACCACATGAAATTTATCTTTTATGATTTATTTTATATTTACAGAATCTGCATTAAATTTTACCACATGAAATTTATCTTTTATCATTTATTTTATATTTACAGAATCTGCATTAAATTTTACCACATGAAATTTTTATTTTATCATTTATTTTATATTTACAGAATCTGCATTAAATTTTACCACATGAAATTTTTATTTTATCATTTATTTTATATTTACAGAATCTGCATTAAATTTTACCACATGAAATTTTTATTTTATCATTTATTTTATATTTACAGAATCTGCATTAAATTTTACCACATGAAATTTATCTTTTATGATTTATTTTATATTTACAGAATCTGCATTAAATTTTACCACATGAAATTTTTATTTTATCATTTATTTTATATTTACAGAATCTGCATTAAATTTTACCACATGAAATTTATCTTTTATCATTTATTTTATATTTACAGAATCTGCATTAAATTTTACCACATGAAATTTTTATTTTATCATTTATTTTATATTTACAGAATCTGCATTAAATTTTACCACATGAAATTTTTATTTTATCATTTATTTTATATTTACAGAATCTGCATTAAATTTTACCACATGAAATTTATCTTTTATGATTTATTTTATATTTACAGAATCTGCATTAAATTTTACCACATGAAATTTTTATTTTATCATTTATTTTATATTTACAGAATCTGCATTAAATTTTACCACATGAAATTTATCTTTTATGATTTATTTTATATTTACAGAATCTGCATTAAATTTTACCACATGAAATTTTTATTTTATCATTTATTTTATATTTACAGAATCTGCATTAAATTTTACCACATGAAATTTTTATTTTATCATTTATTTTATATTTACAGAATCTGCATTAAATTTTACCACATGAAATTTATCTTTTATGATTTATTTTATATTTACAGAATCTGCATTAAATTTTACCACATGAAATTTATCTTTTATGATTTATTTTATATTTACAGAATCTGCATTAAATTTTACCACATGAAATTTTTATTTTATCATTTATTTTATATTTACAGAATCTGCATTAAATTTTACCACATGAAATTTATCTTTTATGATTTATTTTATATTTACAGAATCTGCATTAAATTTTACCACATGAAATTTATCTTTTATGATTTATTTTATATTTACAGAATCTGCATTAAATTTTACCACATGAAATTTATCTTTTATCATTTATTTTATATTTACAGAATCTGCATTAAATTTTACCACATGAAATTTATCTTTTATGATTTATTTTATATTTACAGAATCTGCATTAAATTTTACCACATGAAATTTATCTTTTATCATTTATTTTATATTTACAGAATCTGCATTAAATTTTACCACATGAAATTTTTATTTTATCATTTATTTTATATTTACAGAATCTGCATTAAATTTTACCACATGAAATTTATCTTTTATCATTTATTTTATATTTACAGAATCTGCATTAAATTTTACCACATGAAATTTTTATTTTATCATTTATTTTATATTTACAGAATCTGCATTAAATTTTACCACATGAAATTTTTATTTTATCATTTATTTTATATTTACAGAATCTGCATTAAATTTTACCACATGAAATTTATCTTTTATGATTTATTTTATATTTACAGAATCTGCATTAAATTTTACCACATGAAATTTATCTTTTATCATTTATTTTATATTTACAGAATCTGCATTAAATTTTACCACATGAAATTTATCTTTATCATTTATTTTATATTTACAGAATCTGCATTAAATTTTACCACATGAAATTTTTATTTTATCATTTATTTTATATTTACAGAATCTGCATTAAATTTTACCACATGAAATTTATCTTTATCATTTATTTTATATTTACAGAATCTGCATTAAATTTTACCACATGAAATTTATCTTTTATCATTTATTTTATATTTACAGAATCTGCATTAAATTTTACCTCATGAAATTTATTTTTTATCATTTATTTTATATTTACAGAATCTGCATTAAATTTTACCACATGAAATTTATCTTTTATGATTTATTTTATATTTACAGAATCTGCATTAAATTTTACCACATGAAATTTTTATTTTATCATTTATTTTATATTTACAGAATCTGCATTAAATTTTACCACATGAAATTTTTATTTTATCATTTATTTTATATTTACAGAATCTGCATTAAATTTTACCACATGAAATTTATCTTTTATCATTTATTTTATATTTACAGAATCTGCATTAAATTTTACCACATGAAATTTATCTTTTATGATTTATTTTATATTTACAGAATCTGCATTAAATTTTACCACATGAAATTTATCTTTTATGATTTATTTTATATTTACAGAATCTGCATTAAATTTTACCACATGAAATTTATCTTTTATGATTTATTTTATATTTACAGAATCTGCATTAAATTTTACCACATGAAATTTTTATTTTATCATTTATTTTATATTTACAGAATCTGCATTAAATTTTACCACATGAAATTTTTATTTTATCATTTATTTTATATTTACAGAATCTGCATTAAATTTTACCACATGAAATTTATCTTTTATCATTTATTTTATATTTACAGAATCTGCATTAAATTTTACCACATGAAATTTATCTTTTATCATTTATTTTATATTTACAGAATCTGCATTAAATTTTACCACATGAAATTTTTATTTTATCATTTATTTTATATTTACAGAATCTGCATTAAATTTTACCACATGAAATTTATCTTTTATCATTTATTTTATATTTACAGAATCTGCATTAAATTTTACCACATGAAATTTTTATTTTATCATTTATTTTATATTTACAGAATCTGCATTAAATTTTACCACATAAAATTTTTATTTTATCATTTATTTTATATTTACAGAATCTGCATTAAATTTTACCACATGAAATTTTTATTTTATCATTTATTTTATATTTACAGAATCTGCATTAAATTTTACCACATGAAATTTATCTTTTATCATTTATTTTATATTTACAGAATCTGCATTAAATTTTACCACATGAAATTTTTATTTTATCATTTATTTTATATTTACAGAATCTGCATTAAATTTTACCACATGAAATTTATCTTTTATGATTTATTTTATATTTACAGAATCTGCATTAAATTTTACCACATGAAATTTTTATTTTATCATTTATTTTATATTTACAGAATCTGCATTAAATTTTACCACATGAAATTTTTATTTTATCATTTATTTTATATTTACAGAATCTGCATTAAATTTTACCACATGAAATTTTTATTTTATCATTTATTTTATATTTACAGAATCTGCATTAAATTTTACCACATGAAATTTATCTTTTATGATTTATTTTATATTTACAGAATCTGCATTAAATTTTACCACATGAAATTTATCTTTTATCATTTATTTTATATTTACAGAATCTGCATTAAATTTTACCACATGAAATTTATCTTTTATCATTTATTTTATATTTACAGAATCTGCATTAAATTTTACCACATGAAATTTATCTTTTATGATTTATTTTATATTTACAGAATCTGCATTAAATTTTACCACATGAAATTTATCTTTTATCATTTATTTTATATTTACAGAATCTGCATTTAATTTTACCACATGAAATTTTTATTTTATCATTTATTTTATATTTACAGAATCTGCATTAAATTTTACCACATGAAATTTTTATTTTATCATTTATTTTATATTTACAGAATCTGCATTAAATTTTACCACATGAAATTTTTATTTTATCATTTATTTTATATTTACAGAATCTGCATAAAATTTTACCACATGAAATTTATCTTTTATCATTTATTTTATATTTACAGAATCTGCATTAAATTTTACCACATGAAATTTTTATTTTATCATTTATTTTATATTTACAGAATCTGCATTAAATTTTACCACATGAAATTTATCTTTTATCATTTATTTTATATTTACAGAATCTGCATTAAATTTTACCACATGAAATTTTTATTTTATCATTTATTTTATATTTACAGAATCTGCATTAAATTTTACCACATGAAATTTTTATTTTATCATTTATTTTATATTTACAGAATCTGCATTAAATTTTACCACATGAAATTTATCTTTTATGATTTATTTTATATTTACAGAATCTGCATTAAATTTTACCACATGAAATTTTTATTTCATCATTTATTTTATATTTACAGAATCTGCATTAAATTTTACCACATGAAATTTTTATTTTATCATTTATTTTATATTTACAGAATCTGCATTAAATTTTACCACATGAAATTTATCTTTTATGATTTATTTTATATTTACAGAATCTGCATTAAATTTTACCACATGAAATTTTTATTTTATCATTTATTTTATATTTACAGAATCTGCATTAAATTTTACCACATGAAATTTATCTTTTATCATTTATTTTATATTTACAGAATCTGCATTAAATTTTACCACATGAAATTTATCTTTTATGATTTATTTTATATTTACAGAATCTGCATTAAATTTTACCACATGAAATTTATCTTTTATGATTTATTTTATATTTACAGAATCTGCATTAAATTTTACCACATGAAATTTATCTTTTATGATTTATTTTATATTTACAGAATCTGCATTAAATTTTACCACATGAAATTTATCTTTTATGATTTATTTTATATTTACAGAATCTGCATTAAATTTTACCACATGAAATTTATCTTTTATGATTTATTTTATATTTACAGAATCTGCATTAAATTTTACCACATGAAATTTTTATTTTATCATTTATTTTATATTTACAGAATCTGCATTAAATTTTACCTCATGAAATTTATTTTTTATCATTTATTTTATATTTACAGAATCTGCATTAAATTTTACCACATGAAATTTATCTTTTATCATTTATTTTATATTTACAGAATCTGCATTAAATTTTACCACATGAAATTTTTATTTTATCATTTATTTTATATTTACAGAATCTGCATTAAATTTTACCTCATGAAATTTGTTTTTTATCATTTATTTTATATTTACAGAATCTGCATTAAATTTTACCACATGAAATTTATCTTTTATCATTTATTTTATATTTACAGAATCTGCATTAAATTTTACCACATGAAATTTATCTTTTATCATTTATTTTATATTTACAGAATCTGCATTAAATTTTACCTCATGAAATTTATTTTTTATCATTTATTTTATATTTACAGAATCTGCATTAAATTTTACCACATGAAATTTATTTTTTATCATTTATTTTATATTTACAGAATCTGCATTAAATTTTACCACATGAAATTTTTATTTTATCATTTATTTTATATTTACAGAATCTGCATTAAATTTTACCACATGAAATTTTTATTTTATCATTTATTTTATATTTACAGAATCTGCATTAAATTTTACCACATGAAATTTATTTTTTATCATTTATTTTATATTTACAGAATCTGCATTAAATTTTACCACATGAAATTTATTTTTTATCATTTATTTTATATTTACAGAATCTGCATTAAATTTTACCACATGAAATTTATTTTTTATCATTTATTTTATATTTACAGAATCTGCATTAAATTTTACCACATGAAATTTATTTTTTATCATTTATTTTATATTTACAGAATCTGCATTAAATTTTACCACATGAAATTTATTTTTTATCATTTATTTTATATTTACAGAATCTGCATTAAATTTTACCACATGAAATTTATTTTTTATCATTTATTTTATATTTACAGAATCTGCATTAAATTTTACCACATGAAATTTATCTTTTATCATTTATTTTATATTTACAGAATCTGCATTAAATTTTACCACATGAAATTTATTTTTTATCATTTATTTTATATTTACAGAATCTGCATTAAATTTTACCACATGAAATTTATTTTTTTTCATTTATTTTATATTTACAGAATCTGCATTAAATTTTACCACATGAAATTTATCTTTTATCATTTATTTTATATTTACAGAATCTGCATTAAATTTTACCACATGAAATTTATCTTTTATCATTTATTTTATATTTACAGAATCTGCATTAAATTTTACCACATGAAATTTATCTTTTATCATTTATTTTATATTTACAGAATCTGCATTAAATTTTACCACATGAAATTTATCTTTTATCATTTATTTTATATTTACAGAATCTGCATTAAATTTTACCACATGAAATTTATCTTTTATCATTTATTTTATATTTACAGAATCTGCATTAAATTTTACCACATGAAATTTATCTTTTATCATTTATTTTATATTTACAGAATCTGCATTAAATTTTACCACATGAAATTTATCTTTTATCATTTATTTTATATTTACAGAATCTGCATTAAATTTTACCACATGAAATTTATCTTTTATCATTTATTTTATATTTACAGAATCTGCATTAAATTTTACCACATGAAATTTATCTTTTATGATTTATTTTATATTTACAGAATCTGCATTAAATTTTACCACATGAAATTTATTTTTTATCATTTATTTTATATTTACAGAATCTGCATTAAATTTTACCACATGAAATTTATCTTTTATGATTTATTTTATATTTACAGAATCTGCATTAAATTTTACCACATGAAATTTTTATTTTATCATTTATTTTATATTTACAGAATCTGCATTAAATTTTACCACATGAAATTTATCTTTTATGATTTATTTTATATTTACAGAATCTGCATTAAATTTTACCACATGAAATTTTTATTTTATCATTTATTTTATATTTACAGAATTTTACCACATGAAATCTGCATTAACGAAAAGAAATCATTGGATTTGGATCTTCATTCCTTTGATGACTTACGAACATTTAAAATATTTTTACTGCTGAATTGTTATGAATTACGTGACTCGTTCTGGATTAAATCATATTTGATCAAAGATTCTTCCTCTGACGTGTACATATACCCTAATCATTTTTTAAAACATTAATGGAAATGTTAAAAAATTGCATAGACATTTTAAGAAATGTTAAAGATAAAAAATTTTATGTCAAATTAAAATTTAAAATGTGAAAAAATGAAAATCTTATTCAATATTTTAAAAGAATAAAAACTTCTTCCTATGTGGTAAAACTGTAATCAACACCAAATTACTGTCAAATATTTGATCAAACATTTGGTAAAACACTGATCTTGTTACATGTATGTTTAATACTAAGAATATTTTACATTTTAAAAATAAAATGAGAATTAAAAATCGATGCTAAATAAAAATGCTAAATGAACCATCACCGATATTATCAAACGGAAAAGTGACCATGTTCTATGATAAAGACAAACAGGCGGGCAGACACATAAAAGACAAGGCCATCAAGACAGACATTGTAATATGGAATAAGCCCGAAAGAACTGCGCTCATTATCGATGTCACAGTCCCAAATGATTTTGACCTTAATAGAGCTGAACAGGAAAAAATAACAAAATTTCAGCACCCAAAAAATTATCTAAAAACGACATGATCTCTGAAAGAAATAAACATTATACCGGTTGTGATAAGAGCAACTAGCTTAATAAAAATGAAGCTTCATAAACACTTAGAAGCAATTCCTGGAAGACCAAGCTGTAACTAAATACAGCCATAAAGGGAACAGCATCTATTTTTAAAAGAGCCCTCGGATATAAATTTAAATCATAACAGAATCAAGTGTTAGCTCCAGGAGGGAGCCCCTTGATCTCTTAAAACTTACTGAAGTAAAATAAAAATAATAGCGTGTGTGTGTATACACGTGAATGTGAGTGTATGTATGCGAACGTGAATATATGTGCGTGTGTGGACGTGGGCGCGTATGTTTGTGTGCGCATATGTATATGACAAGTAATATAGCTTGAAATGTGAACGCATATTTTTGTGTGAGAATAGAAAAGGCTCACGCACATACTTGACCATTTATCATTAGGAATGTGACAACAGAATATTTTTTTCATTCTTTTGACTCTCAAGTATATATCCGACACAGTTAAACACAGTCAATCAACTGAGAACCACACCCGTCTATATAAAAAAATTTAAAATATTAATGGATATATACTCAAGAGTCAAAGCAATGACAAACATATTTATCATGGTGAAAGAAAACATTTGAGTAAAAAATTGATTTTTAAGAAATATATAAATAATCTTCGAAATAAATAAGTGAAAAAACTGTTACATAATATTAGATATTTCTTTTCATTTATGAAAGGTTAAATGACTGATAGCTACAAAACATTTTTTCATGGTTAAAATGTTTCATGAAATGTGTTTTTATTTAAAAACCACATCTTATTATAGTATGTTAACTCATTTTGTATAGTTTTGTATGATATAGAAACAAATAACCTGGTTCTTTTAAATATTTTTGTTAAATACTGTGTTGTTAGTTGATTGAAATATAAAAAGAAAATGTAATTTAAATTGAGTTTTGCTGATGAAAACGAAAGGACAGAAAACTACTGCATTTAAAGGAAAAATTAAAATTCACTTGACTCTTTTCTGGATACCGGGTCGACTTTCAAGATGTGGATCTAACTACAGTGCCACATTTACAAATTTTCGTATCAAATTTGCATAAATAATAAAAATAATTTGTAAATGCAAATAAATTGTTCTTATGATAACATGTTCAACATCGACGTTTGTTACATCATTGTGATTGGGAGAGTAAATACACGTACATGAAACGTATTGCATAGGAATGTGTTGTGTATATTTAAACACGCTAAATAAACAGGTGCAATTATAGTTTGCTTTACATATGCTGGTCATAATGAAATAAACTACAGGGTGGAATGATAAATTTGTTGCTCTAAAGAAAACAACACTACAGCGTTATTTTAAAATTTTTATTGGAAAACATCAATTCAGGTAAATTGATTATATAGTAGAGCTGACATATTCAATGTAACCGCCTTCAGCCTCAATCACTGCCTTGATACAGGTCTGGAACGTTGAGCATGTTTTTTCTACAAGTGACAGCTGGAGCTTGGCAGCTGACTTTGGTGTTGGTGATGTTCTCATCGTATGACCAAACAAAGTAGTCCAGCAGGTTATGGTTGGAGGAGGAGTGGGGCCAGTGAAAGAAGGGTACAAAGTCAAGCCTGGGTCTCTTTGGACTTATGGGCCGATACTAAGTCCTGTTGCCATGTCCAGGGTCTGCCAGCAGCCACCTGATTGCACCAAGGAATTGCATCATATTTCAGCACATCCAGGTACACTTTAGTGTTGATTTTCAAGAAGATTTCGGCGATGTGAGGTGGCATGATGTGACCTTCACTTGAAGCCACACCAAAGACCATAACCGTGGCTGGAAACTTTGTTGAGCTGTGCCCTCGACCATTGAACTATCCAGATTTGCATTTTGAGGACGCTTGCAATGATCCTGTTTTCATAACTTGGATCGGTAAAGAGCATAAGTTGTACAGCGATGCATCTCCTATCTCGCTCGTTGAACATTGTGTCACTTTCAGACATGATAGAAGGCTCCTATCACTGTTGGGGCTTGTACACAACTAATCAACTAGGCATCTTTTTCGCCTCACAGCACAATTTGATGAACTGAATTCTTGTTATTCTGAATTTTGACGCTTGTAACTCACTATAACCAAAACATCATAGGGCTTATCAGAGATAACCCAGTATATGAGTTCGGTTAAGGCCTTTCCGATCATGCAATGAACCAAAAAGTTTTACAGTTATTCTGGTCAACCAGAACAATACTCGTAACACAAGAGTTTGTCCCTGATTGTCTACACAGGAACAGAGTTTGATGAGGGTTTTTGGTTATTCTGTTCCACTAAGAAAAGTCCATCAATCCAGGAAGATAGGTGTGGCCACACGACACGTGATTGTTTTTGTTGATCTGTGGGCCACAGCCCTTCTACTGTTGCTAAAGTAAGCACTCCTCTTCCGATAGATGTCCCCTGGAGAAAAAATAACTCAAGTTGAACCTTCGGTCTGGTAGCAGAAGCAACAAGTAAAAGACTTCAGACGGTTTTCATTTTTATAAAATTAAATTGACAGAAAATTATAACTACAAGGTTCTAATACAAGTGTACAAAGATAAATGCAGCTGAAACAAAGCTACTTCAGAATCCACAGTTTAACACATGTTGCATCATTTGCAACCGACAGTACTTTCACCGGGAGAAACAGTCGCCCATAGTTGTGAATTAAATTTTCGTATATCGTATATATAAAGTCATGAATTAACAGCAATAGAGGGTTTTAACAAGCCACAAATCTATTTTTGTAATTGTTTAAATATCATATATGACAAAAGTATTCAACCAGGGTTCTTCCAGCTTGCAAGAGAAGAAAATTGACGGTAGTATTTCAACATCATCATATTTTCCAGTGGCCAGGTGCTTCGGTTCCACTCATTGTCAGCTGTTTTCTCAACTGACTCCTCTCAACTCAACTGCATAAGCTTATATAATAAGATGATGGGTGGGGAAATGGAGCCCCCAAGTTAAAACTAGCCAATTGGGAGTCGTTACGATATATTCCCTTCTCTTTCGATTGTCCCAGAGCCATTCATGCATAATCGCTCATCAAAGTAAATTTCCATCGACTTGTTCTCATACTCGGTCATACTTCGGAGATGACTTCAGGATCAGATACTGCTCCTAATCGTAACCCAAACAACTTTCAATACCATTCTCTCGAAATAAATTCTTTTCTTAGCAAAACAATGCTAGTATTAGCATATTATTATCAATCCAAAATTCGCTAACTAAGCTATTTTTCCTCGGTTTTGTTGTGTCATCAATCAAACAAATGGAGTCAGCAAGGCAAGCAAGAATTGCCTGAGATTGTTCACATGATAAAAGCCCTGATTTAGATCTATTAGAACCATTAGTAAACGTAGGTGGTTGGATCACACCAATGTCACACCACACAATCCGAACGTCAGCAATACAAAATTCTTTTTAAGAGAATATGTTCATGACTCTTTTTTCTTTAACCATATACCCCACACGCCCCCCCTGATCTTTGAGATCAATAAGACACTTTATCATCCTTCATCCAAGCAGGGCTCCTCCTCTCACGTTGAGGCTTCTGGGGGACAACTTCTTGGGGGTTGACATTTTCAGGTTCACTACAGACATTCTCGTCCAGTTGTAAAGAACCACAATGTGGGGCTAAGTCGAATTGGGGAGCATCGTTAATTTCTCGGTGGATATCAACTTCACTGCCATCACTGCGCACTGGCAGGGTTACACGATGCAGGTCTAGGATATACCGGGGAACGCCATTCACCATCATGTTGTTCTTTGACTGCGTTCCCGTTACGACCCCCCTCCCCCAGCGATTGGTACATTTTGCATTGGGGGACTTTACCCACACCTCCTCGCCCACTTGAATGGTAGCTTCTTCACCCTCAATTCCTACCGTTTTATTGCACGGATGCCGCCAGTTATATGCAAAAATGGCTCTATGAGGCACAGTTGTCTCATCTTTTCTGGTTTTTGGTGAGATGTTGTACCAAAACACTGCCTCCATGGGTGAAATGTTGCTTTTTTCTGCAGCAGCTTTGATGGTGCGATGATTCCTCTCCACTATCCCATTGCCACTCGGCCGATACGCTGCCCTAAAAAATTGCCTTACTCCCCACCTATCACACACCTCTTTAAAGGCTTCTGATCGGAAAGCGGGGCCATTGTCCATTAAGAGTTCCTCAACTGGCTCTCTTTCCAAAAATATTTCTTCGATGACTCCTCCGATTGCCCATGCGGCTTCTGCCCTGATCTCTCTCCATATGGCAAACTTCCACGGTCTACAGTCGACCATCAACAGATTCAGCTTATGGCGATAATGGGTCACATCAATGGCCAATCGCTTCCAGTCCTCTGCAATGTGTAACTCTCCTGCTTCGTGTCTGGATAGTCCGGGGTCTATCGATTGGCACTCTTGATAGTGCTCCACTACCTTCCTGACCTCCTTCTTGGTGGTTTCCGGGTAAACTTCTCTTGCCAGGAATAACGTCCGTTCTCGACCAAAGTGGTGCATTTCATGTAACTTTTTAACTTCTTCCCCTGCACAGCATACTGAGGAAACCTCCTTTCTCTCTTGCAGCCAGGCCTTCTTTACCCGTGTCATCGAATCCACCTTGTTCTTTTCTGATGGGATCAGCACTAGATATCTTCAACTGGAATTCTGCTATCAAATCTGCAAGTGCTCCAAGCCTGCACTTGATCAGCGTTTCTGCAGCACCTCTGGTCCTAACTCGCTTATTGCTAGTCACTGCTGACCTGATCCATGAAACTACCGTTGCCGAATCGGATTTGATTTCAATCATTTTCAATCCCCACTTCAGGGCCAGATTGATTCCTTTCATAGCGGCCTGCAGTTCAGCTACATTGATATGGGAATAGTCGTTTTTCTTCCTTAACCATGCTGCATCTTCCACAGTTACGCCTCCCATCTCTAATATGACGCCCAATGCCAGACTGCTGGCATCACACCAAATCACCCCCACGTCTCCGTCGCTGACGTACCATTCCCCCTTTACTGGGTCTTCTTTCGACACTCTCACAATGATTTCTTGTAGCATGTTCATGACCTCTTTCATCACACGGCCCTCCCAGCCATCAGTGCTCGTTTGTCATTTTATAAAGCTGCATGCTATCCTGAGCCAGCCAGCGATTGGATAGTGTCCTACCAGTCTCCCGCAGACTGAGAAGAGTTCTCGTTTTGTCAGGTCGGTTCCGATCTCGGGTATTGCATTCCCTCGTTTAAAGACAAGGCTTCCTTTGCCATCTCGACATAGTTTCAACCCCAACGCCGCTCCTCCATCCAGGGACTCCGCCGGTTTTGCAGTCAACCCATACCTCGCAAAATGGCCTCTCACTTTCTCTGCTGTCACCTCTGCTTTCTCCATGAGAATGTCGTCAATGTACGAACTAGTGACCTTGTCCATTGTACAGTCTTTACTCAGCACCGTTTTCAGCACGGCAGTCATAATTTTTGGGGCTGAGCTCAGCCCAAAGCCTAACTTCGTCAGGCAATACAACTTCCCCTTGTACCGGACCAATTGATGTTTCCAGAGTTTTTCATCTACATGGATCTGGAGATAAGCTGATTTCAGGTCGACAATCTTAGTGGCCTGCTCCATCCTCCGCCATTTCCTCATCACCTCTTTGCATACATCAATCCCCTTTCCGTCTTTATTTAACTTCAGTAAGTTTTAAGATATCAAGGGGCTCCCTCCTGAAGCTAACACTTGATTCTGTTATGATTTAAATTTATATCCGAGGGCTCTTTTAAGAATAGATGCTGTTCCCTTTATGGCTGCTATTTGTATCTCGTTACAGCTTGGTCTTCCCGGGATTGCTTCTAAGTATTTCTGAAGGTTCTTTTTCATTAAACCAGTTGCTCCTATCACAACCGGTATAATGTTTATTTCTTTCAGAAACCATGTGGTTTTTAGATCATTTTTTATGTCCTGGTACTTTGTTATCTTTTCCCGTTCAGCTCTATTAAGGCCGAAATCATTTGGGACTGTGACGTCGATAATGAGTGCAGTTTTTTCGGGCTTGTTCCATATTACAATATCTGGTTTGATAGCTTTGTATTTTATGTATCTGCCCGCCTGTATGTCTTTGTCATAGAACACGATCACTTTTCCGTTTGATGTTATCGGTGGTGGTTCATGTTCCCAAATGTTCGTTGCTCTGTCAAGTTGCATCTCTCCACAGATCTTCCAATGGAGGTACTTACATACTTTGTTGTGACAGGCAGTGTAAAGGCCATCTGCCAATAAGATTGGACATGCAGACATTAGGTGCCTTGGACTCTCAATTGCTGAGTGGAAAAACCGGCATTGGCCATTTGCTTGTAGGCCGGCCATTTTTTTAATCCATTTGTGAGTAAGCCCTGATCTTGACTGGCTATAATGAGTCTTTCCTCATCAAATGGAAGTCTCCCACTCTTGAGCCATTGGAGTGAAGTATCTTTGTCTATATATTCCTGTTTAAGCTTCTCTAGGAACTTTCCTGCTCTTTTATGTTGTTCCCATCCTTGTTTTTTTTTTGTGTCTATATCGATTTCGGTGTATTTCTTTCTCTTTTTTCTTGCAATCTGTGTTGCCGGTTCATCAAATACCTCGGCAGTATTTTCCAGTATGTCACCCCCAAAATTTTCAGCAAGCTTTGTGACTGAGGTTTTTTGGGGTAGGCGTTCATGGTGGTCTCTCACTATTTCTATTGACATATTTGTTGAGCTTTTAATATACTGCCCCATGCTTACTATGGTGGCTCGATATACATGGTTTATTTCAGTGAGACCGAGGCCACCCTATTTTCGTGATAAGTATATCCTGTCCATACATTGGTTTCGATATATTATTTTATGTAAGGTTAGGAGTTTCCTGGTCTTTGTATCTAACCTATTGATATTGCATTGAGGCCAGTCAATAATACCAAACCCATATGTGATGACAGGGATTGCAAGTTGATTTATGGCAGTTATTTTGTTTTTGTGGCTTAATTCAGATTTGAGGATCTTTTTAAGGCGTGATGTGTATTCTTGTTCCACCTTATGTCTCATTTTTTCATGCTCCACAGTTACATTCTCCTCTATACCGACGTACTTATATGCGGCATCCTCTCCTAGATCTTCAATAAAGTCATCATTGAACCGAATATTTTCGGATGTCGTCTTTTTTCCTTTTTTTTATTCTGCATTTGGCACATTTGTTAAATCCAAACTCCATGCAGACATTCTCTGTGAAAGTCTTTACATTTTCTATCAGAGAGACAAGCTGTTTTTCTGTCTCTGCATAGAGTTTGAGATCGTCCATAAAAAGTAGATGATTTACTCTTTTACTTTTTTCTTTTTTCCTTCCTTTACTAAGATTGTACCCAGCATCACATTTTTTGAGGAGTTTGCTGAGTGGGTCAATAGTAAGGCAGAAGAGCAGTGCTGACAGACTATCATCTTGAAATATACCTCGCTGGACATTGAGATTTGAAGTTTGTATTGTCCCTTCCATGTGGTGTAGTGCAATTGATGTTTGCCACATGGTCATTTGTTTTTTAAGGAATGTCCTTATGTTCTCATGGACATTATATATCTCCAAACATCGCAGTATCCAGGAGTGAGGCACACTATCGAATGACTTTTTATAGTCTATCCAAGACATTGACAGGTTCCTTTGACGCTTTTTGCAGTCCTCGAGAATGGTTTTGTTGAGGAGAAGTTGGTCCTTTGTACCAAGTTTATTCCTGGTACATCCCTTTTGTTCGTTTTCAAGGTATTTGCCATCGGTCAGGTGTTGATAGATTGCATCTGCAATCATTCCTGTAAACCTTTTGTATGTGGTTGGGAGGCAGCAGATAGGTCTGTATTTATTGGGCAAGTGAGTCTCTTGGCTCTTCGGTATCAGTCTCGTTTTGCCAAGAGTTAACCACTCTGGTGAATCTTCCTCACCGCTGACAATATGAGTAAATGCCTGCGCATAATGTTCATGAAGTGCTGTGAGTTTTTTAAGCCAGAAATTTGGAATCTTGTCAATTTCTGGTCTTTTAAAGTTGCTAAAGTGAGTGATTTTTTTCTTATAGCATCTTTCGTAATTTTTAGTTGTGGCATATCTTGTTTGCCCTTGACAGACTCTTTAATTGTATGTATCCACTCCCCCTCTTGGTGTTGTTTGGGGTCCTCATACAGTGGACTCCAGAATGACTCCACTTCTTCCTGTGACGGTGGCGAGTTCACCTTGATTTCTTCTTGAATTAAATTTCTGTATACCATCCTTGGGTTCTTGTCAAACAACCTATTCAATAGCTCGGACTCCATTTTCTGTTTATTTTTAATTTGTGCAGCTAAAGCTTTTATTTCAGCTTGGTTTTCTGCTACCTTAGATCTTAGCTGCACTTGGTTATGGAGTGAATAGTCGGTTTTAAGTTTATTCATCTTCTTTTTGAGTTTTTCCCCTGGGCTGTCACATTACAGAAAGGCAGATATCTGGGATGTTTCCTTTCTGAGTTTTAAGATTTTCTGTTGCAGCCTACTTTTCCAGACTGGTTCTTTTGGTATGGCCTTAAATTCTCCCTCTTTTTTTCTCTTTATGGTGGAGCAAAAGTTTCCTCTGCATATACCATGCTGCCCCAAAAGTTGCATGGTTTATGTTGTGAAGGAACATAACTGGCTATACACCGGTTACAAACTGTATATATATATTGGACTGTTTGGCAGACAGCGGCAGACAGCGGCAGACAAGCAGTCGCAGTAAGACGGATAGTCTTACGTGTTGATTATCAGACTTTCTTCCCCATACTTGTTACTATGTACTTCTATTTACCTTAGGCGAGCAGCCTTACGTTTCTGTATTATAAATAAACCCCATTACACATACCACTCGGTGTAACTCACGTTTGTCTTTATTTCCTAAGTATTTAGGAATATAACAATGGCGACGAAAGGATGTTCTTTCTCTTAACAGAGATAAATTACCGTACCAAGGACTGTGTACAATGCAAGGATTTTTTGTTTTACGAAAAAAACAAACTACACAAGGATTTTTGACCACGTGCGTCAATGAATTTAAAAATTTTTCCTACCTAAAGTAGCGAAAAGTACGGATTTTTCTTCGTAAAGAACTCACAAGAAATTATAGAAACATGTTCAAGGTAAAGTGGAATTTATATTTATTTTGACAAGTAAAAAAAAAAAAAAAAATGGTCGCAAGTTGAATTCGAAACTACACTAAAGGATTACGAGTTTCGAAAGAAAAAATATAAATACAACGACTATTGTACCATTTTATGCCACGTGGGAACGGCAGCCATATATTTTTTTTTTTTGGAAAATTAATTGTTTGTTATTGCCTTTATATAAATAATTGGAACTATTTGTCGTGGGAAGTAAGAAATATTTTGTGTATGAACTTACGTTGTTGAAAAAAAAAAAAAAAAAAAAAAAAAAGAATTATTTTACAAAGCCTGTTGAATTACTATGGATGAACTTTGTTGAAACGTGTTGTGTCTGCATATTGCTACTAATTTACGATATACGTAAATTTACGATTTTTCTTTGGAATTATTGTGTAGAATTCGAAAAAACATTTTTGTACTAGAAGCTAACATGGAACAATTAGCAGAGTTAACTAAGGCTCTAGCCCTTAGCATCCAGGAACAGACAAAAATGACTCAACAATTTTTAGCGCAACAACAACAACAACAACAAATTCAACAACAACAGCTACAGCAACAGCTGCAACAACAACAAGAAAGAACACAAAAAACTTTAGAGGCACAACAAGAACAAACAAACATATTACAACGACAAATGTCGACACAGCAAAAGAATTTAGAAAAGCTAATTCTAACGTCGACCGGGAAGAAGACTAATTTTTCTGCCGAGGGTATTTCAAATTCACTAACGGAATTTCGTTACTCCCCGGATACTGGTGTTACTTTCCCTGCATACTACAGAAGATACGAAACAATTTTTACGAAAAGATGTTTAGACTGGACCGATGAGGAAAAAGTTACCCTGCTACTACAAAAACTGGGTACTGATGAAAACACCAAGTATGCAAATCTAATTCTACCAAAAAAACCGGAGGAGGTTTCGTTCGAGGAAACAATTAGTACCTTGTCGAAAATATTTGATAAAAGGGATAGCCTATTTCACTCTAGATACAAATGTTTGAACATTCAGAAGGCAGAAGCTGAAGACTATCTAGAATATGCTTGCACTGTGAACTGTTTATGCGAATCATTTAAATTGAATGAAATTTCCGCAGACCAATTTAAATGTTTAATCTTTGTACAAGGTCTCACAGCACCAAGGGACAAAGATATACGTTCACGGATCCTAACAATTATGGAGGCGGATCCTAACATAACATTGCAAAAAGTCACTGAAGAGTGTCAACGTCTGATTAACATAAAGAAAGACAACACTCGCATTGAAGAGAAAAATATTTTTAAGGTGCAGCAAGTAAAAAGGCAAGGGACCACAAGAAAGTCCAGGTTCCAAGAACACAGGATCCTTAAAGGATACAAAGACCCAAAGCTAAAGTGTAAATGTTGTGGTAGTTTAAGACACAACAATAAGACCTGCTGGTTTAGGAACAAAATATGTTATGAATGTGGTCTCAGAGGTCACAAGGGAACATACTGTGCCCAGAAGAAAAGACAAGGGACCGATAATGTAAATACGCTTCGCATGAATAAAGAAAAAAGCTGCGAAAGACGGAAATATGTTGATGTTCGGATAAATGGACATCTGGTTACATTGCTTCTGGATAGCGGTGCAGATATTAGTATTATAAATGAAGATATATGGAAAAGGATAGGTCGACCTGAATTAACGAAAACCAGAAAGACGGCGAGAAGTGTGTGCGGCAAAAGATTAGAGTTCAAGGGAGAATTAAAATGCAAAGTGACATTCGCTAACCAGACTCATAAATCCAAAGTGTACGTCGTACCAGGAAAGAATACATGCCTGTTTGGGGTAGATTGGATTGTCCTGTTTAATTTATGGGAGAAACCCATAAATTCGTTTTGTAACGTTTTAACTGCAGAAAAAGCAAACCAAAGGGAAGACTTCCTGAAGGATTTGAAAACTGAATTTCCCAATGTTTTTGCCGAAGGACTAGGACTCTGTATTAAGACAGAGGCAAAATTTGAATTAAAGAAAAATGCCACTCCAGTATTCAAACCTAAAAGGAATGTGCCTTTTTCAGCGATGGACGCAATCGAAAAAGAGTTGGATAGACTTCAACAACTGGAAGTCATTGAAAAAGTTAACCACACAGATTGGGCAAGTCCAACCGTGTATGTAAAGAAAAAAAATAACAGAATAAGGGTCTGTGGAGATTTTTCAACGGGTTTAAATGACTGTCTATTGGACCATAATTATCCCCTTCCGTCCGCAGAAGATCTGTTCTCTAAGCTTAACGGAGGAAAAATTTTTTCTAAGATAGACCTCTCAGATGCTTACTTGCAAATTAAGATCAGCGATGAATGCTCCAAATACTTAGGCATAAATACTCATAAGGGCATTTTTAAGCTAAAGAGGCTTCCTTTTGGATTAAAGGTTGCTCCTGCTATTTTCCAGCAAATTATGGACACGATGCTGGCAGGGTTGGAATTTTCAATGGCCTACCTTGACGATATCCTAATTAAAAGTGAAAATTTGCAAGATCATAAGAAGCATGTAAAAGAAGTATTCAAAAGAATACAGGAATTTGGTTTTAAATTGAGCCCAGAAAAATGCGATTTTTTTATGAAAAAAATTAAATATCTAGGTCAAATAATCGACAAAGAGGGTCGAAGACCGGATCCACAAAGGACTGAAGCAATTGAAAAGATGCCTGCTCCAGATTCAGTGACAAAATTAAAATCGTTTTTGGGATTAGTTCAATACTATGCAATTTACATCCCTAACATACATAATTTAAGAGCTCCTCTTAACGAGTTACTGAAAAAGGGTGTTAAATGGAACTGGAATAAGGAATGTGAATCTGCTTTCCAAAATATCAAAAGATGTCTACTGTCAGACTTAGCATTGGCACATTTCAATCCAGAAAAGGAACTAATACTAGCAACGGACGCCAGTGATTACGGTGTTGGCGCTGTATTACTTCACAAGTATGAGGATGGTAGGACAAAAGCTATCGCCCATGCTTCAAGAACGTTGGTTGCAGCGGAGAAAAATTACAGCCAAATTGAAAAAGAGGCGCTGTCGATAATATTTGGAATTACAAAGTACAATCGATTTCTCCATGGACGATCTTTTATTTTGCAAACCGACCATAAACCCCTACTTACCATATTTGGATCAAAGAAAGGCATTCCCACACATACTGCGAATCGATTACAGCGATGGGCTGTAACCCTCTTAAACTATCAGTTTAAGATGGAACATGTATCCTCAAAAAAGTTAGGACACGCAGATGCATTATCACGGTTGATCCCTAAAAGAAGCGAAAGTTTCGAAGAAACGGTAATTGCTGCGCTTAAAGACGAAAGTGAATGTACAAGTTCAATGTGTAATATGATACGTGAACTTCCGGTAACTTTCGAAAAAATAAAAAAAGAGGCAGTAAATGACATTTTCATTAAGAAAATGAAAAATCAATTGGGATGGATAAAAAAAAATAAAAAGGTAGATCAAACAACGCCTTTTTCCATCTGTGAAGATGTGCTCATGTATGGTGAGAGGATCGTAATTCCACTAACGTTACAGAGGAAAATTCTGAAGGAATTTCATACAGGTCATCCGGGCATTTCGAGAATGAAATCCCTTATGAGAGGATATGTGTACTGGCCTGGTATGGACAAGGAAGTTGAAAAATGTGTCAAGACATGCAGAGGATGTCAATTAGCAGCTCGAGATCCTCCAGTAAAAACGACGCCATGGCCAAAGACGGACCTACCCTGGTCACGTCTGCATATTGATTATGCGGGACCTATAAATGGTTATTTTTACTTGATTATTGTAGATTCTTTTTCAAAATGGCCAGAAATATTTAAGTTTAGACATCCAACAGCAAAAAACACTGTGAGTGCGCTTAATGAAATTTTTAGCCGTTTTGGAGTGCCAAAAACCTTAGTGAGCGATAATGGAACAGCATTTACTGCTCATGAATTCAAAGAATTCTGTGACTCACTAAATATTCTACATATGACAACACCTGTGTACCATCCACGATCGAATGGGTTGGCCGAAAAATTTGTAGATACGTTTAAAAGGGCACTTAAGAAAAATCTTACTACGGACACAGACGAACAATGTATTCAAACATTTTTAGCAATTTACAGGGTGACACCAAATCCTAATAATAATGTCAATTCTTCCCCGGCTGAGCTAATGTTTGCAAGAAAGATAAGATCTGTCTTCGATAGGCTGCTACCAGAGAAAAAGAAAGTTTTCAAAAAAGAAAACCTTAATACCAAGTGCTTCTCCCCAGGTGAAAATGTATATTTCAAAAATTTTCAAAATGGACGAAATCAGTGGGTTGAAGGTATTATCAAAAAAAGGATTGGGAGCATGGTCTATACCATCCAAGGATTAAGTTTTGTCTGCAAAAGACACAGAAATCAAATACGTCCCAGACTGTCTCCAAATGTGGAAGAGACACCAATGGAAACATTGTGCGATATTTTTGATATACCAAAACCAGCGTGTGTACCGCAAACAATGAATATTTCGCCTGAACCGACCATACGGGCTGGACAGAAACCTTTACCCCGGGTAACGCTGACCAGAAGGAAAAGCGCAAGAAAGAGAAAAGTTACCAGGAGATTAAGCCCTGACCCTAAAAGGAAGAGGTATTTAAGCTAAAATCAGGAAGATTTCAGCTTCAGGGGGAGGTGTTGTGAAGGAACATAACTGGCTATACACCGGTTACAAACTGTATATATATATTGGACTGTTTGGCAGACAGCGGCAGACAGCGGCAGACAAGCAGTCGCAGTAAGACGGATAGTCTTACGTGTTGATTATCAGACTTTCTTCCCCATACTTGTTACTATGTACTTCTATTTACCTTAGGCGAGCAGCCTTACGTTTCTGTATTATAAATAAACCCCATTACACATACCACTCGGTGTAACTCACGTTTGTCTTTATTTCCTAAGTATTTAGGAATATAACAGTTTATTTCAGTCAATGACGCATTAGTTGGGACAATTTTTGTGAGAGCATCATTCAATTTCGTAACAAGGATCTTGAAGGCTTTAATACAATTTATTTTCACCAGTCTGGGTCGATCTCCAACAGCCAGCCATTTCTATTCTGTTAGCCAGTTCTTCTTCCAGCTCCATCTGGTTTGCATCCAATGTCATGTTTACAGGTGGGGCATTGCAGTGTTGTTTTTGCCCATATTTTAGTTGAGATATTTTCGGGGGTGAGCCTTGAGGAGAGTTACTATTGTTTATTGGGCGTTGCCCTTGATAATGCGTCTCCTCTGTCAATGTTAAGTCTGAGACCATGTCGGCAGACTACATATCTGCTTAATTCTCTGAAATCCAGTACTGGTCTAACTTTATTCTTTGTGGGTTGAACAACCACCAGTAATGGTAGCATTCCTTTTTCTTCCCCTGTCCACGGTTTCAGAATTCCCTCCTCTATCCACCTCTCCACTTCTTCCTCGAATCCTTTTCTTATTTCTCCTTGCAGTGTTTTCTCGTAGCAGCTTACTTTGTTTCGTAGTTCCTGAGGCCCGGAGATCCATTTCCATTCCACCGTCCACCTCTCACCATCAAACCTCGCCAGGAAATCCTCGTCCTTGATGCAGCAAGCCTCTGGTTTTTGTGTTCTGATATTTCTATTACCTTCCACTCCTGCCATTCCTACTGCACTGAGGCGTCCAAAAGTTACTTGGCCCCCTCTCAACGTAGCGCCCCCCCCCAGTTGATTGATCGCACTTACACCTAAAACCACATCAACATCACTAACCAGACGATCCAACACCAGGGCTCGTAGTCCAATAGGCACACCTTGCACCAGTACTTCCGCTGTTGTCTCTCCCAGGCATTTCGCCTCCCTGTCATCCACGGTTTTAATACTTCTGGCTCCGCTCCATGATCTAGCGGCATTCTTCATTACCAACATCATGGTGCAGCCTGAGTCAACAAGGGCCATGGCTCTCTTCCCATTGACTACTACCAGTAACTGAGGCAACGTTTCGTTGTGCGCCATTTCCACATAGAAGGAGGAACCACTGGTGCAATGGCTCCCCTTCACTCATTTCCCCTGATCCCGTGCAGCAACGCAATAGCAGCTATGTGCCTCACTCGTCTACATCGGTAGCAGATGACTCCCGGTCTCGGCTCTTTGCAGTTCTTTAGCAGGTGAGGACCCTGGCACCGGAAGCACTTGATGGCAGGCCTCCCCTCCTGTCACCTCGCTGCCTGTCTCTCGTCATTCAAGTGGGGCCTCATGCACTTATTTCCACTTACAGCTGCAGCCACGATTGGGCCCTTGACATTCTTGACTAGGACTATGGCGTTGACCAAGAAATCGTCCACTTCCATCGTATTGATCTCAGTGATTCTCTGCATGTTCGCAGAGATTTCTTCTGGGAAGCCATTCACTAATTATAGCTTTACTGTCATCTCCAGACTCCTCCCCACATAACCAGCCAATCCTGCTAGTTTTCTGATCTCTGCAGCAAAGACGTCAACAGACTCGCCGGTCCACCTCAAACGTGCAAACTTGCCGAGTGCTTCAAATGGACTCTCGGCGAAAGCCAATTTCAGTCTTTGCTCCACTGAGGCAAGGTCTCCCTTATCTTCATCACGCATCTGCTGGTAAATAGTGAGGGCTTCCCCCTCTAAGTAGAGCGGCAGCAGGGTGACCACGTCTTCGATTTTTTGCAACCTTGCCACCATCTTTAATTTTTCCAGCCATTTAATTAGGTCACCCTCCCCAGTGAACGGTCTCAACATCTGAGTTGAGAGTCTCCAGTCAGCCATGTTAACGTGCTTGACTTGCTGAAATAGCTTCTAGCGTGAAAATCAGGATTCGGTTCTGGGGTTCGGGAAGGAGTGAGTCACTCTCTCGACAACAGCACGTTTCTGCCCTCTTCTTATCCAATCAACCACACCTGGCCTCTCGCCACCAATGTCACACCACACAATCCGAACGTCAGCAATACGAAATTCTTTTCAAGAGAAGATGTTCAGGACTCTTTTTTCTCTAACCATATACCCCACAATGTTCATCATCCTAGTTCTATTGTGAATTGAAATCATTTTTCTTTCAATATGTGAGTCTTGTATAAGGATCTGTGGTCCTTTGTGCAATGGAGGTAGATCGTTAGCAGTTGAGATTTCTGTGATTCCTGTCTTTCTTTCAACTGACTGATGACATCATCTTGACTTTGCTTGTCTGCAAATGTGCTTTTACTCTTCTGTTGTTTAGCAGTTTCAGGTCAATTCAGGTCAATTGATGTTTTCCTGAGCGCTTGTAAAGCCAGTTCAATATTCTTTTTTTTTATAAGTTTTATCCTCAATTTCCAAAGAGGCTAATTTCTCATGGAGTAACTGATGGCTATGCCTAATCACATCAATTTAATCTTCACCGTGTAGGATCTGGGCTACTCGCAGACATTCACCTATTTGTGCTCTAGTCTTGTATGTTGTTTTTTGTATAACGGATATTGATCTCTAGCAATCCTGATATTTGGAGCTTCCTGTGATTCCTGTCTTTCATTCAACTTACTGACGACATTGCTTCAACTTTTGTCCTTGTGGCTTGTATGCATAGGCAATCAACCCTTCTGTTTAAATTACAGAAATTAAATCGTTTAACAGAAAAGGCACCTTTTATACTCAGGTAAGTGGAGTGGTTTGGGCGGTTTCCATATCACAAAAACCAATCAGTGAATTTTACTTCATCTTTTGGCCCTCAGGTGCGTTCACCTCCACAGATTCTGAGGGTCATCCTTTATACTAGATTGATATCAATTTGTCATCACAACGACTTTTAATCATAATAATTCCAAGTGCACCTGGCTGGATTTTTGGCAAAACAAAAACAATTATATATATATATATATTATTCCTTAATTGGAATTTTTTTTATTTTGAGATGAGCATTTTATGTTAATTTTATTTTTATTTCGGACTATTCGTCTCATCTTTATTAGTTGTTGTTTTTTTATCTTTTTATTGGTTCACAACGTTTCGGCCAACTTCCTCTGGCCTTCGTCAGGTGGTAACCGTGACGGATAGGAACTTCGAATCTCCTAACTGCATTCTCAGCCATCACTGCCATCCGTAGTTGTTGTCGTCTCACCACATTTTTGACCAATTACCTCTGGCACGCTTTGGATGGGATTGAAACCGCTATCTTCAGACAATGTTCATCTGGAACCGTAGAGATTCAACGTCTCTATCAACTGCGCCACGGGCCCCGAAGGGCGATCAAGGTTGGATTCTTTGATCTTATAAATCCACATTTATTTTATTATCTGATCCTCCATAGTCGGGTCCGTACCGATTGGTATATATATATATATATATTATTCCTTAATTGGAATTTTTTTTATTTTGAGATGAGCATTTTATGTTAATTTTATTTTTATCTACGGTTCCAGATGAACATTGTCTGAAGATAGCGGTTTCAATCCCACCCAAAGCGTGCCAGAGGTAATTGGTCAAAAATGTGGTGAGACGACAACAACTACGGATGGCAGTGATGGCTGAGAATGCAGTTAGGAGATTCGAAGTTCCTATCCGTCGCGGTTACCACCTGACGAAGGCCAGAGGAAGTTGGCCAAAACGTTGTGAACCAATAAAAAGATAAAAAAATAACAACTAATAAAGATGAGACTAATAGTCCGAAATAAAAATAAAATTAACAAAAACAATTATATTATTCATAATAATTTTAATTTTTAATCATAAATTTTTGGTCTACACTGCTTATAGTTATGTGATTATGTCACATGCACGTGTGTGTGTGAATTAAGTTAAACATTTTTGGATACATATGGTGGTCAAAATTAGTAAGGAGGATCCAAACAGCGGGAGATTTTAACATGTTTATTTAAAGGAAGTTAACCACAGAAAAAATTAAAAAATGACTTTTAAGCGAAAAAGTTACAATTAAAAGAACGTAACTCAGCAATACGGCACAATTACGTTGACACACCGGTTCTCTCTGAAGTTAAGCAACATTGAGCCTGGCCAGTACAAGATGGGTGACCATTTGGGAATGCGAGGTGCTGTATGTGCTGCAAGGTAAAATACCAGGTTGAGAAACTGGCGCAGTCTATCCTTCTTTCACGGGTAGATGGGACTCTCTTAAGCCATGGTAGGCACCCCGATTAGTGATGGCGTCATGATAAAAAATATCCTTGATAGCCCTGGTGAAGCATCAAGTATTCAGCTACCGACAAGGTTTGAATTACACTACAAACTCATGTAGTGAGTTCAATCTCGACTGCAGCTGCTTTGGATGGAATTCAGGATGTAAAGGTTTAGTTTTAACACCTCTCTTAACACTTTACATCCTGATAGTTTAGTTTTTACCCAATCTAGGTGAGTCCTTGTCAGGAGCTTTGTGAAACAGTTGTTATATACAAAATGAGCGTATGGAAAGCAAGAAAAAGACAAACGAAAGATTAAGTTTAAACGTTTATTTATAGTTTAAACCATCACGAAACAAATTATCTGGCACGTAAGGATGGTCTTGATGGTGGCACATCGGTAAGAAAGTTAGTCGGGAGTTGAGATGAACTCAGCGGCGATCTAAGTTTTGGTCTGGCTGGGTAAGGGGCAGTGATGCAGGAATGTGGCTTAGCACATGCAGCGATCCTTAGTAGCTGGTATCGCTAGCAAGGGGTTGGTGAGCGGCGATGATCTGGCGGTGGCCGAAAAAGGGCTTGTATCAGGATCACGAGTGAGATGGCAGTGGTGGGTGGTGCTGGCTGTACATAGTAATTTCAGTATCTGGTGTCGCTAACGAGGGGTCAGCTGTTGGCTGGTGGCGGAGCGAGGTTCACAGCACGCCACGCTAGGGCCAATCTGTCGGTTGTTGAAAAGGTTGGTGTTTTTATAGTCATGAAGTGGACGTAGTAAGAATGCAATGAGAGGTTTGATGATTGGTTTGAGTTTTGCTTTTTAGATGTGTTTGTTTTGTGAGTTTTAATGCGCTGTAGGGAATCATCTGTTTGGTTTTTGTATGCAAGTGTTATATCGATTTAAAGCTGAAAAAGTTGTGAATGTAACGTAGTCGGTGTTGTACTGTTGCATTGTTTCGTGGAATAGTTATTTGCGTTTTTATGCTGCCTGAGTTGTATTTACTGTGATGTTTGTGTTTTATATTTTGGTTTTTCTTTTGCTGTGCGGCCTTATCTGGCAGTTTTCTTGGTTGAAGTGATCTGCGAGCTATTCTATTGATGTGTGTATCTAAAGAAATGGGATTTGAAGTTGTCGTGTGTTTATTGTGTTCATTTGCATTGCATCGATAAACAGCTTTGTCTTAGCGTCGCCATTATTGTCACTGTCGCTGCCTCTGCTGGTTTCCAGTTTATTCATGCAAATATGGAGGAATATGCGGTATAGCACAGTCTTTTGTATTTTTGTCAGTTGGCACATAGCTCAGTTGAATTGTACGACAGTTTATTTTGTCCTTTATATATTTTATGTGTGTTGTTGTATTGTGGGGTGTTGTATATAACGAGTGCATATACATGTACATTTATGCATGTTTAGTCTATATAAATATACATGTGTATGAAACTGATGCTTGTATCATGTAGTAGCGATAGAGGTTTGTTGTGTGTGTGTGTATGTGTATGTGTGTGTTCGTATGTTTGCACATATTCAAACAGAATTCACGTAACATGGACAAGGTAACAGTAATTAGTTTGGAACGGGTTTAACAAACATGACACATAAGCACACGATGGTCATTTGATAACGGACTACTAACCTCAGGTTGTGGCTCTCTTCATCTCTTGAACACTGCAAGAAAACATTTCACTGTGAAGCAGTAACAACAGGACTTCATTTTATTTTTCTTCGTTTTTACAATGCTTTCTTCCTTTAGTCCTTACATCGTTTCCTAGCAGCTCAGTCGAATGCTTCCACAACTGACAAAATCAACTTGTGGACGGCTCCCATGCTCTCTCTGTATATCTTTTTCTACATAACAAATCAATAATAATAATTGTTCAGACCTTTGGCATTGCCACAACACAACACAGATACTATGCTGCGATCATAACAAAAAGGCCCAACATAACTGTTGTGTTGTGTTGGAACAACAGTGAAAATAAGAACAATCAAGTCGAGGTTCGGTTAAGGAACAAGTGTATTAAAAATAATATACAAAGGTAGGAAAGTGTGTATACCTGCTGGACACTCAGCTAGCAGGTGAAGTGCAGTCGTATCTCTCACCGGTATTGGAATTATTAGCGCTATTTATAGTGCTAACCGGTGTAAATTCCTCTGTACAAGGAAGGCCGGTATAACAATAACAATATGTGTTTTACCCACTGACTTGCGATGAGGTTTCGCTATGCAGATAACGCTCTTCCGAATATATTGTTGCTTGCTTCCATTTTTTTTATGTTAATTTCATTTACTAATTGCACGAGGTACTATGCTTCCTATATGGCTGGTGTCATTGGTGTATAATCAGTCTCACATGTAGATAAAGCTACTGTAGGCTGCGTTTTTTTTACTTTTCCAAACAATAGCATGTGCTTGTTTATTTAAAGAGAAACAATATCCAGATGTGTTTTTTCTGTCTTTAGAGTTTCCCCAATCGCCATCAATAAATTCTGTTAATTTCAGGCCATTTCATATTTCCTGAAAGATAAACAAATATTTAGAGTTCCCGTTATATATGTGAATATATGTTTAACTGCATTCCAGTGTTCGATTGTGGGGTCCTGGTTGTATTGGGATAATTTATTTACGACCCATGAAATATCAGACTTGATGCAAGTCGATATATAAACTAAGTTTCTCAAGTTTCCTCGGTAATGGAATTTGGGCAAATAACACTGGATTAGATAGACATTGGAGAGTTACCTCCCCTGGTACACACACACACACACACGTAGATGTTCTGGCCTTAAGAAGGGATGTATGCTTTTTTCCCGTGTGGGAACTATGTCCCACTAAGAGACAAAGTAAAACTCTAACCACTTGTAAAGTGAGTACCAAATCATTATTGTTCTATATTGTGATGTTACATTATTCTTTCCATTTGTCAATCCATACAAATGTGTATTTATGTACTTGTGAACTCTTTGTGTTTGTTAAGTATAAATAGGGACAGTGATTCAATCAATTATGAGACCTTTAATCCTTACAACAATGGTGATCCCACTCACAAATTAGAACATGTGTAGCAGTAATTTGCATATTTTAATTAATAATATAGGGAAAACGTGCAAAAATTCATTCCTTCCCTTAAAAATATATTTGATACGAATTCCGTAGTCAAAGTAATTAGAAATAATAGTAAAATTATAGTAGAAACAGGTAAATTTATAAAAAATATATTTTTGTGTATATAAATTAATAAAAATAGATAAAAACTGGTTACGTTTTTGTGACAGAAATGTATTATTTATCATTTACCGTTTTATATTTTTTTCTTGTCAGAATGTCTTTTCAATGTGGCCACTTGCTTTTTCCTCAAATCATGCTTGGCGCCTGCCTTACGATTGGCTGAAGTAAACAACTGCTTCATATGCTGCCTGCTTCTATTCTCATGTATCAGTAACGATTGATATTATATAGCGTGCAAATTCGGCCGACCACCACTTGTTGCGAATAAAAATAAATAAAAAATAATCATAAATGAATGTGAAATGGCGTCGTTTACATTCAGTCTAAATCCAACCGAGGTACAAAACGACCCTGTCTTGTTTTTCACACAGTTAGATCTATATTTTAGACAGAAAGCAATATCCGGGCAGGCAAAGTTTTGTCGCATGGCAACTATCTTATCTCAGGACGTTATCACTGAGTTAAGAGAATAGTCAAGTTCATTCAGGATTTTCTTATTCCTGCTACTATGAGATATATGCGTTAATACTTAGAGTAAGTAAACTTCTATCATGTTCCTTTCCCACTGTGTACAAGTACTTTCGCCATTGACAAACTTGTTGACAGATATGAAGAACTGTAATATTGCACTTTCAGAGCATGCAGTAGGAGCATTCAACAACATCATGCTTAGCAGACTGTCAAATTGCCTCACATCCAACCCAACTATGAACTGTGCCTTGCAGTCTTCCGTGGACAATTATTCTCCCAGAGATATTCGCCAGATTGAGTATATCCTCCGATTTATGTTAGATATCCAGCATGTGTTTGAATGGTCAACCATGCATGACACTCTCAAAAAGGAGTCAGCGGACGTGAAAGCATCTTTCCTTTTACATGTGGGTCAAAACCCAAGGGGAGGAATAACCCTAATCTTACTTTATATGGTAGAATCAATCCATAAAACTGAGAACTCTAATCTTACCTTATATGGTAGAATCCATCCACGAATGTGAGAACCCTAATCCTACCTTATATGGTAGAGTCAATCCACAAAAGTGGAAGCCCTAATCCTACCTTATCCAGTAAAGTCAATCCACAAAAGTGAGACAAGCACATCAGATTCTAAAGCAATCCCGATATATTTTCATGCATACATATGGATGCCATTCAAGCCACCGAACGTTGTGCCAGCAGATATGACACTGGAGAAAATTGCCCCAGAAAAAAAGAGACAATCAGGTAAACATGTCAGATGGTCCACCCATTTCAAGAACTTTGTGTTTGTATTAACAGAAAAATTGGTGAAAGTTAGAATGGAATGTCGTCGATCGAAACACAGTGAAATGTTATTTGGTGCTAGTGCACTTATTGATCCACACTATTTTTAAATAGTATTTTCAAGTTTAATTAAAGGTTTAACGATACCTGTGTTAATTTTTTGTTAAAAATAAAAAAATAAAAATTTCAAGTTTGCTTGAACTTTACGGATTTTTTTCTTTTTATTGTTTTTGTATTCTTTTGTTATTTATTTTATTTATTTATTTTTTTTTTGAGGGCCGGATTTAACAAACAAAGAAAATGAAAGCAAAGCAAAGCAAAGCAAAACAAAAAAAAAATTGGTGCTTATGCACTTATGTTACCGTTTTTTTTTTTCTTGTTTTTTTTTTTTTAATGGCTTAAGTGCCTTCCCCAATGTTTGAAGTGTTTCTAATTGTTTTTAAATATTTGGAACTTGTGCCCATACCCCCCCTTCCCCAACACCAAAAGTGAATAATGCTGACGTTGTTTATCGCCACAAGTACTAATTTTGACTTTCACCACTTTTCCTGTTAATAATTACCTATAACGATAAACTCCAGCAAAAAAAAAAAATAATAAAATAAAATAAAAATAGCCATAAAAAAAAATAAGAAAAGAAAAAAAGATAAAATCATAACAAAATAATGCGCAAAGTTCAAGCCAAAATGAATGAATGAATAATAATAATAATGATGATGATGATGATGATGATGAGTCACACACACACACACACACACACACACACACAAAAATTCTTTCCTTGTAAAAATAATAACGGCTCCCTAAGTCAAACTACGTACAGCATCATGGATGCGCATTTTGCTAGAGGGGTAGCAGTAGCACGTCCGCCTCTTTTTTAAATATTTATCATCTAATCAAAATATTGTGGGTTTATTGGTTTTCTCTTAATAGTCGCGTAAAAACTACATTTTTTCCAGATTTTTATAGTAAAAAAGATTACTTGTGGACCATTTATGTACATTATAAAGATTTTTTTTTCAGATTTTTATAGTAAAAAAGATTACTTATGGTCCACAAGTAATCTTTTTTACTATAAAAATCTGAAAAAAATCTTTATAATGTACGTACTTGTCACTGCATGAAAATGTCATATTCCAAAAATCACATAAATCGATCAAGTAGATTTTTTTTATTTAAGACTAGCAGGGCTACCCGGCGTTGCTCGGGACCGTATAAACAATGAAAAAACAAAAGCAGATATTGAACATATGTTTTATTCTTAGGGGAGAGGAATCTTTCATCTCAAGTTTTAGCGTTACAAACAAACATTTGTCTTTTATATATATAGATAATGACAGGTTTTTTGAAGATAACTGATCAGTTGACCAACTTCTAGTGGTCCGTTTGACGTGAAATTTCGATATTTGTCATCCGGGTGATGGGGCTTCGATATGATACCAAATTTGTCAAGTTTGGTTCCGTCTTTCAAAAGTTTTAGCGTTACAAACAAACATACATACATACACACAGACGTTTGGCTTTTATATATATAGAAAATCACATATTATCGGACGTTCAATAGAAGATTTAACAAGACACTATCTTGTTTGAGAGATAACTCAACTAACGACCCCTGGCGGAAATATGGGTCAACAAGGGCAGTACATGCAGATCATACCATCGAATATTTTATCAATCAAAACCTTTTCTTTTTTTTTTTTCTGAAGAAAATCAAATTTTACGATTTCTAGGGATAATAAATAAATAAATTGACTTCTTTTAATAAAGACAATGTGAAGGGCTGACCATCGACTACTTTTAGTTTTTTTTTTTTTTTTGAATGTCGAAAACCCTTTTTGGGTTTGTATTACTGTACACATAGATTCGAAACAGTTGTCAAAAAACAAATATATAACAAATAAATGTTATCAAAGGCAAGATAAGTTACTTTTCTACCTAACTGGATATTTTTCTAGCGTTTTTATTTAATGTAACATGTTTATTCAGCTCGAAAAACATAGTGTTTACCGATGTATTGGAAAATTTAAAATGGCGCCCGACTCTCTCTTTCACACAGTAAGTTTGGGAAAAGGGGTTATAAATAAATTTTTTAAAAAAACTAGACAAAATACTGTTAGAAAGTCGCTCAATATGTTACCGTGACATAGGCTGACACATATATTCGGTGGGTTTTTAACAGTATTTTGTATATTTTCTATTTTTAACTCATTTTCCCAAACATACCGTGTTCAACAGAGAAGCCGGCGTCATTTTAAATTTTCCAATACATCGGTAAACACTGTATACGTTTCGAACTGAATAAACATGTTACATTGAATAAAAACACTAAAAAAAATTATCCAGTTAGGTAGAAAAGTAATTTATCTTGCCTTTGATAAAATTTATTTGTTTTTTGACAACTTTTTCGAATCTATGTGTACAGTAATACAAACCCAAAGACACATTCTCTTTATTAAAAGAAGTCAATTTATTTATTTATTACTCCTAAAAATCGTAAAATTTGTTTTTTCTTAAAAAAAAAAAAAAAAAGTACTTGATTGATAAAATATTCGATGATCTGTGGTCTGCATGTACTGCACTTGTTGACCCATATTTTCGCCAGGGGTCGTTAAGTGACGTTATCTCTCAAACAAGATGGCGCGTGGCAAATCTTCTATTAAACGTCCGATAATATTTGATTTTCTTAAATAAAAAAAAATAAAAAAACTACTTGGTCGATTTACATGATTTTAGGAATATGACATTTTCATGCAGTGACAAGTACGTACATTATAAAGATTTTTTTCAGATTTTTATAGTAAAAAGATTACTTATGGACCATTTATAGACTTTTGCACCAATGTTCCTTTTATGGATTACAGTGTCCGAGAGTATTTGTACAACTAAACGGCAAATCTACCGATTTCTCAATAATGTGATTTTGGTATTCCGGCATAAAGCTCGAGACAATAGTCTCTAACCCCCTTTCACAACAAAAGGAACTAATTTCCCTATACACCGCTTTTGGTTACTATGGGAACAGCTAATTTTTGTGATGATTCGATTTTTAATAATAATGATGAATGATAATAATGATGATTCGATTTTTAATAATAAACAATATACAGGACATTTTAAAAGTAAAACAATATTTGTTTAATAGTAATTATTAAAGAAAAAGTTAAAATTTGACTTTTTTGGCCTTTTTTTATCTAAAAAATGTGGTTTTGTCTTTGAATTTGGCCTTTTTTGCTGAAAGATTTGGCTTCAAACATTTATTGTAGCCTACAATATACAGGATTTTTTATTTATTAATTTTTGTGATTCGAGGAATAAACCAATAAAATCTATTTTGTTTTTTTATTATTGTTGATTTTTTTTTATTATTGTCGATTTTTTTTATTATTATTGTTGATTTTTTTTTTAATTATTATTTGATCTGAAAACCCGCACAAATTATTAGTACTGCCGCTAATTAATCGAAAAATCGTACGCGTTCTGCTGCAGTGCTGCACTTATGGAGAAAATTGTTGATGATGTTATACCTGCAGCAGCTGACCTGTGTTTTTTGGAGTATTCTCAGTATTCATATTAAGCAATGTAATTCTTTGTTATCGGTGGTGGTGGTGGCCATTTCTATACATGCAAGCAAGCGCATTTAAATTTGTCACAAAAAAAGTAGTTTTTGGGATATTAATCAGTGTAGTTTATTATTAAAAATAAATATTAATATTTAAAATAAAATAAAATGTGTTTATTATTAAAAATAAATATTAATATTTAAAATAATAAAATGTGTTTATTATTAAAAATCGAATCATCACAAAAATTAGCTGTTCCCATAGTAACCAAAAGCGGTGTATAGGGAAATTAGTTCCTTTTGTTGTGAAAGGGGGTTAGAGACTATTGTCTCGAGCTTTATGCCGGAATACCGTGATTTTTATCTTTTATTTCAATAAATCGTTTCAAAATACAAATATTGAATAAAAAAAAATAATAATAAATAAAAAAAAAAACGAAGGGACTATTTTGAGTCGTCACCGGTTGCGATTACAATCACGCGGAAAATACAGGAAAACTTTAGCTAATTATAACTACTTTATTTTATATAACGAAGTTTGGTATTTTTCACGAGAATGCCCAGCGTAGTAAACACTCCCAACCTCAACATGACGACCTCGGAAGCGGTGCTGGTTTAATGTAGGGTTCTCAGATTTTAGCCGCATTTTCGCATCGCGAAAGATTAGTTCTGCTAGAAAGCTGTAGCCGGTACCGCACAAAAATAATCCCCTTTTATAGGCAAACAAATTTGTGTTTATTTTCCTACTTACAATGCCTCCCCACGGGACAGAGTTAGACACCAGGGTCGTTTTTTAACGTGGAGAAAAGGAACAAAAATAAAAATTGTCTCAGTCGTGAAGGATTTCTCCTCCACTGACAGAGAACAAGAAATTGAAGTGCAACTGCAGCAGCATCTGAAGAACAGATACTGTTGAATTAAAATTAAAAACTAAATAATTACTTTTTACAATTTATACAAGTTTTTATTTATATTTTTTGAAAACTAAAAATTCACTTCGTTTTTTTTGTTTTTTTTTGAAAAAGGAAAACATAAAAAACAACTAAAACTTATCTTTATTCACTCGTTCAATTAAAAACGTGATAATTTTTTTTCTTAAGCCGCAACTTATCAAGGATAAAACATACTCGAGGATAAGGGTTTTCTTTCCTACAGCAAAACAACTAGAAAAACTTATCCATAAAAGGCGCATTTGGGTTTGTATTACTGTACGTACACATAGATTCGAAAAAGTTGTCAAAAAACAAATATATAACAAATAAATGTTATCAAAGGCAAGATAAGTTACTTTTCTACCAAACTGGATATATTTTTCGTGTTTTTATTCAATTTAACATGTTTATTCAGCTTGAAAAACATGCAGTGTTTACCGATGTAGTGGAAAATTCAAAATGGCGGCCGACTCTCTCTTAAACACGGTAAGTTCGGGAAAAAGTCTTATAAATAATAAACTAGACAAAATACTGTTAGAAATTCGCTCAATATATATTACCGTGACATAGGTTGACATATATTCGGCGTTTTTTTAATAGTATTTTGTCTAGTTTATTATTTATAAGACCTTTTCCCGAACTTACCGTGTTTAAGAGAGGGTCGACCGCCATTTTGAATTTTTCAATACATCGGTAAACACTACATGTTTTTCGAGCTGAATAAATATGTTACATTGAATAAAAACACAAAAAATATATCCAGTTTGGTAGAAAAGTAATTTATCTTGCCTTTGATAACATTTATTTGTTATATATTTGTTTTTTGACAACTTTTTCGAATCTATGTGTACTGTACAGGTAATACAATTTTGTTTACTCGTGGAAATAAAATTAGTTTTTTTTTTCTTCTAATGTGTCGCAAATTATCAAGAAATGAAAGAGTTTTTAACTACACTAAACAACGTGCGTCTTTTCTGATTAAGTTTTAGTTGTTTTTGCTTTTTTTAGGGGACGGAGACTTTAATCTCGAGTGTGTTTTATCCTTGATAACGCGCGACTCATTAGAAGAAAAAAAACTAATTTTATTTCTACGAGTAAACAACGTGAGCCTTTTTTTTGGATAGGTTTTAGTTATTTTTGCTTTGTTTTGTTTTAGAAAAAAAAATGTCCTCGAGTGTGTTTTATCCTTACTTAAGAAAAAAAAAACATATCTAGAACAGACTCTCAGTCTCACTCACGTCTTTTTAATTTATGAGTGAACAAAGTGCGCCTATCTGTATAAGTTTTAGTTGTTGTTTTTTTTTTAATTTTTTCTTTTTCAGAAAAAAAAATCGATGAGAATTTCAAGTTTTCAAAAAATGTGGAAAAAAACTTGTATAATTTGTAAAAAAAATTGTGAAAAGTAAACATGAATTAGTTTTCGTCGGCTCATAAAAGGAGGATATTTTTGCAAAGGGGAATATGTTTGTGCGACACCGGCTACAGCTTTCTAGCAGAGCCAGTTTTTTTTTTTTTTAGGGGGGGGGTTGCGATGCGAAAATGCCACTGCATTAAACCATTCCAATAATTGTAAGAAAAATTTATTTTTTCAACCATTTTAACAAAGTTTTATAACATTAATAACAAACAATATAATTTTTAACATTACAATTCCTTTGCAAATTTTTATGAAGATAAAATTTTATTAACAAAAACGAAATAATTTAATTTTTAAACGAAAATGTCAATTTAGTATC
Organism: Euprymna scolopes; assembly: GCF_053919585.1. Classification (NCBI taxonomy): domain Eukaryota; kingdom Metazoa; phylum Mollusca; class Cephalopoda; order Sepiida; family Sepiolidae; genus Euprymna; species Euprymna scolopes. The sequence continues at coordinate 172,692,433 of NC_136488.1, read as the reverse complement.
CCTTTTTGGTATTTTTTTTTTTTTTTTTTATATAAGCTCAACTCACCGTTCACATTGGAAATGTCGACTTAAATAGGTTTTCGGGCAATCTCCAAAAATACCGTTAGGGCTTACAACATGGCCGCAAGAAGAGTCACGTGATCCGGTTGATCCAAAACATGAATCGCCGTATTACGAAACTGGAAAACGCAAATTTAAAGCAAACTTTGACAAACAAGCATAATAATTAAGTACAAAAACAGTTTTTCAATATCATAATAATAAATAATTTATTTAGAACGGTCATTTAATTTTTTGTTGAGAAACAATCACAGTTTGTTTGTTTTTTAAAACAGTGTTTATAAAAAATATTTTATTCAGAGTTTTTCATAAAAATGGTATTTAAAACAAGGTGTTCATTTTTTTTAAGATGTAATGTTATAAAAATATGATGTAAAAAAAAAACAGTTTATATTTTTAATTTTCATTTTATAAATTTAGACAGAATAGATGGAGGCGATGCAACAAATTAGCTCACAAAATTTATTTGGGCCGACTCTTTCACGCCACATAAATTCATTTAAATATGAAGTGAAGAGAGCCCTTGATGTACCGAATTGACGACAAAGTTTTTTCTTCGCTCGCATCCACGTATTTTCAATAAGTTGAGCATTTATAGTCGCGTCGTTAGGCTCCACAAAATTTCTTTCGTGGACAACAACATCGTGGCTGTAAATACCAAAGTCAATGTCTGCTACGGTTGCATAAGCGCTCCACCCATCGCTTATTATACGAGTCCCGGGTAAGATCCATTGGCGAATTATAGGGACCAGAGTTTCACGTTTTCTGTCTGGAACCTCGATCAAAAGGCAATTCTTAGAGCCTCGTTCGATGGCGCCGAACACCCAATGGCTACGTCGGACAGTTCCTCTGTGATATTTCCGAGGGTAAAAATGGCTTTCATCAATTTCAACCTCTTTTGGGGTCCAGGTCTCATCTACACCCCCCAATTGAATTGGGTTTTGTTCAATGTACTAAGTTCACACTTCCCTCAAAAAGTTGCACCAGTCGCTCACTGTGTTGGCACTCACCTCACTTTCTGTTGCCATAGTTTTTTGTGGAAAATCCATGCTCCACATATACATAATTATTACAATGGTTCTTAGATTGAGGTTGCTTCTTTGAAAAAAAGAGTTCGTTCTAATGGTATTACGATATCCATCGTTTCGGCAACGCCATCTCCAACCATCCTTAGATTCGGAATATCGAGCCAACACGCATGGTGACCCACAAATTTGACAATTGCATGAATTGGCTATCAGACGTCTCTGTGCAAGCCATGTCAATATGTGCACGTCATCTGGCATTGCTAACATTAGCCGAGACAATGTCATAGTTTCGCCAAGTATAGCGTTATTGTCATGAACACGAGGAACGAGGAACAAGGGTGATACGTTAAGGGCCATTGATATTTTTGTAATTCTCTGAGGTAGGTAGCAGTTCCAATTTCAGGAATCGTCGTGGTTCAATTCCAGGAATTGTCATGGTTCAATTGCGTTCCGTCAACCACAACCACTTGTTTGTTCTGAATAAAATACTTTTTATAAACACTGTTTTAACTAAAAACAACCTAAGATTGTTTCTCAAAGTTTGCCTATTTTTATAACAACATTATATCAACAAAAAATTAAATACAAACAAATTGTGATTGTTTGTCAAAGTTTGCCTTCAAGGCTGCATTTTCCATTTGCACGATTCATGTTTTGGATCAACCGGATCACGTGACTCTTCTGGCGGCCATGTTGTAAGCCCTAACGGTATTTTTGGAGATTACCGGTTTTCGGGTATACTTAGCACGAATAAACACCCCACACACCCCTGTTGCATGAAGGACTATTAGGAGTTTTCACCGTCTCGAGTTGCGTCCCTTACCGGTGTACGTTTAGCTTTGTTTACAATGATAATAAAGACGCCATTATGTAAAAGCCGACTGATTGTTCTGTCTTTTCTAATCCATTGACATCCTCAATAAGATAATGGCACATGGCGGCAGCAGTGGGATGGAAAGAGTCCAAGTAAGATGTAGAAAAGAATAAGAAGCGGAAAGTTATTTGCAGAAACAGATAAGTAACTTTATTGTTCTTGTTTCAAATTGTAATTTATACATGTGTCATGTGGACAGAAAAAAAAAAATGTCGGAAGCGGACATGGAAGAAAAACAAACAGACCAGTGGCCGGCATAAGGCCTCCGACACCCTATGAATGGAAGACAATTTAGTGGCAAATTGGAAGTTGTTTAAACTGAAAAGGTATGACTACGCCATTATTACGTGCTTGACAAAACACTCATTACAATATCAGAGGGCACTTTTGCTTCATATGTTGGGAGACGACACATTGAAAGTTTACTACACCCGAGGATGAAAGAACACCCACCAAAATTATTCAGGCATTTGACAAATATGCTATAGGGGAAACGAATGAAACCTATGAGCGTTACGTATTTCATTCTAGAAAGCAAGGAGAATCAGAGACTGTGGAATCCTTCATTACAGTAATTTTGGACGTTGATAAAAATGTGCAATTTTTGCGACAATTGCGTTTCATCAGTATTCAGAGATCAGGTAGTACTGGGAATACACAACCCACAGACACAAGCTGATTTATTGAAAATAAGACAGATTTACAAAAATGTATTGACATCTGTAAGCTGTCTGAAAATGCTACAGTCCAGTCCAGAATCCTAAGGCCTGAAGGAGTGAACAGGGTTGATTTTAAACCTAGGAGAAAGACATTGGTACAATCTGACAGAGAGTGCTGGGTGTGTGCATTGCGGCATGGAGTGAGCAAAGAGTTATGTCCTGCATTTGGTAAAACCTGTTATAAATGTAAGGGAAAAAACGACTTTGCCGTGAAATGCAAAGTATCAAGGAAAAAGAAGGTGCAGATGGTCAAAACCCAACATTATTGCCAGGAAAACGACAGTAGTAGTTGTTCAGACGATGGACATGTAGACAGCGTAACAATAAAGGAAAGGGTGAATGCTGTAAGTCAACAGGTGATAAAAGCGGAAATGATGGTGAAAGAAAAACCAATTGCCTTTCAGCTCGATAGTGGAGCGTCCGTGAACATATTGAATGAGAAACACATGATTGAAAAAACATTGGAACATTCAAATAAGATTCTTGTCATGTGGAATGGAGCAGAAGTGAAGCCATAGGTAGAGTGTCGAGTAAAAATGATAAACCCCAAAACTGGACAAAAATATGCAGTCAAGTTTGTCATTGTGAAAGAGGATTTCAATCCCTTACTTGGAGCAAATGCAATCCAGAAAATGGAACTTGTCACAATCAACAACGACAAATTCAAAATGGTCGCCAAAGTTCCCAAGTGAATGAATCCAGCAGCCAGTACTCAGACAGCATTATCAATGACTTCAGAGATGTATTCAAGGAAGAATTGGGTCAATTACCAGAAGGGGTACATTTGCAGGTGGATCCAGGTGTAACACCAAATGTTGCAGCAACACGGAGAATACCAGTGGCACTTAAGGACAAACTAAAAATCGAGTTAGAAACACTGGTTAAGAAGAATGTTATTGAACCAGTGAGTGAGCCAACACCATGGATAAGTGCTTTAGCACTGGTAGTTAAGAAAAATGGAAGCCTACGAATATGTATGGACCCAAGCCCACTGAATAAAGCTTTGAAGAGGGAAGCAGACTGGGTTGACCATCGTCTGGTGGGTTTGAGGGCACCGGATTGACAGTTCCTGGCTGTTGTTCCCAACTGGTAGTACAGAAGCCCTAACTCTTTGGTAGCGCTTAGAGCGGCTTCTCAATGAACAGTTGAATAATATCGGGATGGACCCTGCACTTATCCCAGGTGGGCTTTCCTGAGGCCACGATTCTAGTAGATGGAGAGTCAGCTGATGGTCTACCTGTGTTGCATGCCTAGTATTCTGCATCACTTGTTCAGCATCCCTTACCTAAACTGAAACAGTTAAAAATAAAAAATGATGACAGTACAATCTAAAATTACGCTTAAACCAGGACAAAGCTCAAATAAAACAAAATTGCCTCCTCCCTTGAGGCTTGCACTTACGAACATCCGTGGGCTTAGAACTAATTTAAATGATGTTGAAGCATTTCTCCTAACAAACACCCCAGATATCTTAGCACTAAGTGAGACTAACCTACACTCCTCCATCCCCTGTAACCACTATAACATGCCTGGATATCTCCCACTTTGCCGTAAGGATTCTGACAGACATATGCACGAGCTTAGAGTCTATATTCATAACACCCTCCCCTTGACTAGAGAACAAAACTAGAATCTGATGATCAAGCCTTTATGTGCTTTAGACTTAACATGCAACATAACATCAGTTACTTTTATTTTCTCTACTGCTCTCCCTTGACTGTACTCTAATAAACAAAGTCTCTCACAGCATAGATACAGCACTTTCCCTTGACACTAGCGCACAAGTACATGTATTTGTTGACTTTAATGTCCACCACAAAAACTGGCTTGGATTCTCTACTTACACAGATGCAGTGGGCAGCACAATACATAGCTTCTCTATATCTCACTCCCTATCACAAATAGTTACGTTTTCAACCCGTTTCCCTGACCAGCAAGAAGAACACGTATCACTTTTAGATCTGTTTCTAACCACAGTTTTCGATGATTGTGTTACGAATGCTCACAGCCCACTTGGGAACGCTGATCATGTAGTGATAATAGTTGAAATCGCCTAAACTCTAGACCCAAAACGGAAGAGCCATTGCTCAAAACGAGATATTATAAAAAGTCTGAATGAGAAGCCATCAGAGATCTTATCAGAGACGCCCCATGGGAAATATCTTTTCACTTCCTGCTGAACAGTGTGCAAAAAAGACCACTGAATGGTTCAAAACGTTAATTGAAACACATGTTCCCATGCGGAAATTTTATAGCACTCTCCCGATTGGTTTACTTCTACTTGTGCAGCTGCCATCGCGCAAAGGAAGCATGTGTACCGCATATTTAACCGACATAAGTCCAGTTCAGAGAGAAGTATATAGGAGCCGGAAATAACCATAAGAAAGAAATAGCGACAGCTAAGAGAGAATTTACTGAAACCACCAAAAAACGTATCGAAGCACAAAAATTAGGAACCCGTGACTTCTGGAAAATCTAAAACAGTGTAGTAAATAATGGGCAATCAACAATTCCCCACTATCCAACAATCATGAGGTTGTTTGCTCAGCAACCGAGAAGGCTAACATGCTTGCCAGTTGGCTTGCCTCTAACTCCACACAGGACCCTGCTAATCACCCCCTCCCTGATTTGCGGACAGATGCCACACTAGACGATCTAAAAATCACCTATTCTCAGGTACATACTATCATAAAGAATATTGACACTTCAAAAGCATGTGGACCTGATCTCATCCCAGCTGTGCTATTAAAAAAGTGCTCCGCCAAAGTAGCTCCAGTTCTCTCCAAACTTTACAAGAAATGGCTCAATGAATCTTGTTTTTTTTTGTTTTTTTTTTTTATTTATTACATTTTCACCCCAAACAAGGCACATTGCCACTTTGGTGTAGGGGGCTACTATCAGGGGAAACATCTACTGGGGTACTATGTAGGGATTAGGGCAGCGAGATGTTGGTTCACGTTGCACTTGAACTTATGCATGTCAGTACAGTTGGGGAAACAGGGACCTGGAATGGAATTCCAAAGTCTAGCAGTTCTGGGGAAGAAACTACTGGAGTAGAAAGATCTTTTACATCTAGGGATCTCTACAGTGTGAGGGTGGGATTTTGCAGCTTGTCGGGTCTGTCGAGGGTGTTCACATCGTGGGGGCACAAGTGCTTACAGTTCTTCAGAGCATTCACCATTATAATACTTGTAGAACAGGCAGAGGGATGCAACGTTTCGACGATGGGACAGAGGCTGAAGCTTAGATGCCAGTTTAGGGCCTATCAGATTTGCGACTCTCTTTTGAACCCTGTCAAGGAGCGAGAGACTAGTAGCCGATGCACCAGCCCAAATATGACAGCAATACTCCATACATGGGCGAATAGTGGCCTTATAGAGGTACAGGATACTTTCGGGTGTTAGAAGTTTTCTAGCATGGTAGAGAGAGCCCACCTTCCTCGCAGCGGCCCTGGCAATGCCCTCGATGTAATTGTTCCAACTCATGTTTCCTGTGAACGTTAGGCCAAGGAACTTGAGAGACGTACTCTCAGATAAAGAGTCATTGACCATTGCTATAGGTGGTAGAGAAGGTTTCTTGTAGTTATTGAATGAAACCAGTTTTGTCTTGGCGTCATTGAACGTGACCATCCATTTTTGTCCCCATTCCACTACTGATTGGAGGTCATCCTCTAGTGTTTCTGCCATTACTTTAGATATATGTTCATTTGTTTTCCTGTCGTGCCTGCTATAGAGTGTGGTGTCATCAGCATATATACCCATCAGGCAATTTTGTCAGGGAGGTCATTTATGAATATCAGGAACAGCAGAGGTCCAAGGATAGATCCCTAGGGCACTCCCGCATTTATATCATATTGTTTAGATGTACGACCGTCGAGGACAACCTGGATTTTTCTCTTATCTAAGAAGGATTTAATTATGTTAAGTATTCTACCAGTGATACCGTAAGATCTAATCTTCCTGAGGAGACCCTCATGCCATACCCTGTCAAAAGCCTTAGATATATCTAGAGCTACTGCTCTGCCCTCCCCCACTTTGTCCAATGGTATATACGTTCAGAGATTACAGTGAGGATGTCTGCTGTGGAACAGGCTTGTCTAAATCCATATTGTTGGTCAGAAGTTTAGCATCTGTAAGGTGATGGACTAGAGCATGGTTAATTAAGGTCTCAAATATTTTGGCGAAAAGTGTGAGGACGCTAATCAGGCGATAATTTGATGGGTCAGTTCTTTCGCCAGAATTCTTGAATACTGGTACCACAGAAGCAGTTTTCCAACAGCCCGGAAAGCAAGATTCATTAAGGCATTTGTTGTAGAGTTTGGAGAGAACTGGAGCTACTTCGGCGGTGCACTTTTTTAATAGCACAGCTGGGATGAGGTCGGGTCCACATGCTTTTGAAGTGTCAAGGTTTTTTATGATAGCATGCACCTGAGCAGGGGTGATTATCAGATCGTCTAGCGTGGCGTCTGTCCGCATAGGAAATTGAGGTAGAGGGGTGGTTTAGAGGGTCCAGTGTGGAGTTTGAGGCAAACCGACTGGCAAGCATGTTAGCCTTCTCGGTTGCTGAGCAAAGAACCTCGTAATTGTTGGTTAGTGGGGGAATTGTTGATTGCCCCTTATTTTCAAAGAACCTCGTGATTGTTGGTTAGTGGGGGAATTGTTGATTGCCCATTGTTTTCCTGCCTGCTGGAAAACTGTGTTTTTTTTTGTTTTTTTTATTACATTTTCATACCAAAAAAAGTACATTGCCACTTTGGGGTATGGGGCTACTATCAGCGGCAACAACTACTGGGGTACTATGTAGGGATTTGGGCAGCAAGATGTCTGTTCACATTACACTTGAACTTCTGCATGTCAGTACAGTTGGGGAAGCAGGGACCTGGAATGGAATTCCAGAGTCTAGCAGTTCTGGAGAAGAAACTACTGGAGTAGAAAGATCTTTTACATCTAGGGATCTCTACTGTGTGGGGGTGGGATTTAGCTGCCTGTCAGGTTTGTCAAGGGTGTCTACATTGTGGGGGTGTCTGCAGTGTCTGCACTTCGCCAGAGCATTCACCATTAAAATACTTGTAGAGCAGGCAGATGGAGTCAACATTTCGTTGATGGGACAGAGGTTGAAGCTTAGATAACAGTTCAGGACCTATTAGGTTGGCGACTCTCTTTTGAACATTGTCTAGGAGTGAGAGACTAGTAGCAGATGCATCAGCCCAAATGTGACAGCAATACTCCATACATGGGTGAATGGTGGCCTTATAGAGGTACAGGATACTTTTGGGTGTTAGTAGTTTTCTAGCATGGTAGAGAGAGCCTATCTTCTTTGCAGCGGCCCTGCCAATGCTTTAAATGTAATTGTTCCAACTCATGTTTCCTGTGAACGTTATACCAAGGAGTTTGAAAGATGTACTTTCAGATGAAGAGTCACTGGCCATTGCTATTGGTGGTAGAGAAGGTTTCTTGTAGTTATTGAAGGAAACCAGTTTAGTCTTGGCAGCATTGAATGTGACCATCCATTTTTGTCATCCTCTAGTGTTTCTGCCATTTCTTTAAATATGTGCTCATTTGTTTTGCTGTCATGCCTGTTATAGAGTGTGGTGTCATCAACATACCCATCTCACAGACAATTTTGTCGGGGAGGTCATTTATGAATATTAGGAACAACAGAGGTCCAAGGATAGATCCTTGAGGCACTCTCGCATTTATATCATATTGTTTAAATGTACAACCATCGAGGGCAACCTGAATTTTCTCTTATCTAAGAAGTATTTAATTATGTTAAGTATTCTACCAGTGATACCGTATGAGCTAATTTTCCTGAGGAGACCCTCATGCCATACCCTGTCAAAAGCCTTATATATCTAGAGCTACCGCTCTGCCCTCCCCCACTTTGTCCAATGGTATATACGTTCAGAGATTACAGTGAGGATGTCTGCTGTGGAACAGGCTTGCCTAAATCCATATTGTTGGTCAGAAGTTTAGCATCTGTAAGGTGATGGACTAGAGCATGGTTAATTAAGGTCTCAAATATTTTGGCGAAAAGTGTGAGGACGCTAATCAGGCGATAATTTGATGGGTCAGTTCTTTCGCCAGAATTCTTGAATACTGGTACCACAGAAGCAGTTTTCCAACAGCCCGGAAAGCAAGATTCATTAAGGCATTTGTTGTAGAGTTTGGAGAGAACTGGAGCTACTTCGGCGGTGCACTTTTTTAATAGCACAGCTGGGATGAGATCAGGTCCACATGCTTTTGAAGTGTCAAGGTTTTTTATGATAGCATGCACCTGAGAAGAGGTGATTTTAGATTGTCTAGCATGGCATCTGTCCGCAAAGGAAAGTCAGGTCGGGGGTGGTTGGAAGGGTCCAGTGTGGAGCTGTAGGCAAACCGACTGACAGGCATGTTACCCTTCTCAGTTACTGAGCAAACAACCTCGTAATTGTTGGTTAGTTGAGGAATTGTTGATTGCCCATTATTTACTACACTGTTGTAGATTTTCCAGAAGTCTCGAGTTCCTAATTTTTGTGCTTCGATGCGTTTTTTAGTGGTTTCAGTAAATTCTCTCTTTGCTGTCGCTATTTCTTTCTTAACGTTACTTCTAACTTCTATATACTTCTGTCTGTTTGAACTGGACTTATGTCAGTTAAATCTGCGGTATGCATGCTGCTTTTGAGCAATGGCAGTTGCGCAAGTCGAAGTAAACCATTGAGGAGAGTGGGGCTTGCTATAAAATTTCTGCATGGGAACATGTGCTTCAATTGCCGTTTTGAACCATTCAGTGGTCTCATTTGCGCACTGTTCAACAGGAAGAGAAAAATATTTCCCCATCTCTGATAAGATCTCTGATGGCTTCAGCATTTGTTATACAATCATCGGGAACTTTGGTAAGAAACAGATCTAGAAGTGATGCGTGTTTTTCTTGTTGGTGAGGGAAACGGGTTCGAAACGTAACCATTTGTGATAGGGAGTGAGATATAGAGAAGCTATGTGCTGTGCTGCCCGCTGCATCTGTGTAAGTAGAGAATCCAAGCCAGTTTTTGTGGTGAACATTAAAGTTGCCAAATACATGTACTTGTGTGCTAGTGTCGAGGGAGAGGGCTGTGTCTATGCTGTCAGAGACTTTGTTTATTATGGTGCAGTCCTGGGTCGAGGTAGAGCAGTAGAGAAAATAAAAGTAACTGATGTTATGTTGCATGTTGTCTAAAGCAGATAAAAACTTGATCGTCAGATTCTAGGTTTGTTTCTCTAGTCAGGGGGAGGGTATTACGAATGTAAACTCCAAGTACGTGCATGTGTCTGTCAGAGTCCTTACGGCAGAGTGGGAGATATCCAGGCATGTTAAAGTAGTTAGAGGGGATGGAGGAGTGTAGGTTAGTCTCACTTAGTGCTAAGATATCTGGGGTATTTGTTGGATAAATACTTCAACATCAGCTAAATTAGTTCTAAGCCCACGGATGTTCATAAATGCAAGCCTCAAGGGAGGAGGCAAGTTAGATTTGTTTGACCCTAAGCCTGGTTTAAGCTTATTTTTTGATTGCACTGTCATCATGTTTTTAAAGAGTTTCAGTTAGGTAAGGGGGAGGGGGGCTGAACAAGAGGTTATGCAGAGCATCAGACATGCAACACAAGTAGACCATCAGCTGACCTTTCTTCAACTAGGACTGTGGTCCAAGGAAAGCCCATCGGGGATGAGTGCAGGGTCCCTTTCCATGCGCGACATGGCACTACAAACATCCCGATATTATACAACTGTTTAAGGAGCAGCCGCTCTAAGTGCTACCAAAGAGTTAAGGCTCCTGTACTACCAGTCAGAAACAGCAGCCAGGAATTGTCAATATCATACCCTCAACCCATCAGAAGATGGTCAATCCAATCGTATCGTATTGCACAGGCATATGTGGTACTCAAGCACTCCCAAGTGCCCAGTTTTGAGGGGTGGGGTGTGTCAGGGTGGGGGTAAATGGCGATCATTGCCCTAGACAAGAAACAAGATCTACTACTGAGTGTTTCGCCAAAACTCTGTGATAGCATCTCTGCGCCTAACTAAATAGGCAAAGAAGGAAGCCGGGCGATAGACAGAGCCTATGTACTCCTTAAGCAATTTAGGTTTGCAGACCGGTAATTTGATTGAGTCACCAGCTCTAGGAAGGTTGTCATCCAAGACTGGAGAGGCCTCCCTCCCCTTAGGTTTAGTTTCAGAGTTTTCCTTCTCCTAGACGGATGATCTGGGAAGGTCTACTGGGTCCATCAGCCCCGAGAGGGTTTGCTCCGTGCCTTGGTTCTAATCCAGGTATTTCTGCGACCCCGCGTGGTTAGTTAATGTTACAGGGTTAGTTTGTAAAGGTTATATATCTACTAATTAGTTACACTCCTCAAAGTGATTTAGGGGCATTGCTATTTCATTGTTACGAAAAAAAGAAAAAAAGGTCATGCAGTGGAAGCAACTATGTGAGCAGGCTTGTTAGAAAGGCGTTAGTGTGGATTAATACTTTTACCTTTAGATTTTTAAATGTTTTATTTTATTTATATGTTAGCTTAGGTACAGGATAATGTTACAGTGTGAGTAGGTATTAGGAATTGAGCTAAGAATTTTGCCCAGTCACTGTATATTTTAGATTACAGAAGGGTTAAGGTGTAGGTGCAGTACAGTACGGGTATAACTGAAGGTGAATTTTAAGTCATGGCGTATTCCGTATGTATAATTAAGTAAATAGATATTTGGGTAAGTTTTCAGTAGATTCGATAGAAGTTGTAGGTGTTGCGCGTGTTTCTACTATTGAAGGAAAATAATTTCAGTTTTCATTTAAGAGTCATGGAGCATTTTGCATAACAAGGAGTATCGGTTCAGTTTTGTATTAATCGTTGCAAAACCATCTAGGAAGAGGTATTGTTATGTAATGAAGATCGCTTTGCATCTGAGTACATTCTTTGGCTGATAAGTACCTAACTGGATAAGAATGAACTCTAATGCATGTCTTAGAGGAAGAAATGCATAGATGTTTAGTGATGTAAAGCCGTTTCACAAGTAAGTCGGATTCTACCTTTTTAGGCGACTACGTGTGAAAAGAAAGAAAAGGCTTGAAGTTTTGTTCCAAGTTCCCAAAAAATCACACACACACTAAAGTACTCTTAAAGCTGCAGCAGTTCACTGATACGATCACACTGACGTTGATCCTAGAAAAGACCCCCCCCCACGTTCCAAACACACTCCCTTTATCCTTCCGGCGTTCATCCTCGGCCAGTCAGCAGCCAAAGAACGGTCACGTGGGGCCCAGTGATGATCGCACAATCTACAAGATGAGGACGGCGCCATTTTGGAATTTCTTTCATGTTTCGGCCATGCACATACGCACACCGTAGGAGCGTTCCAAGGTAAGGCATGACGCGCAGACACGTGGGCGCTTCCTCCCTTCATTTTCTTCGACTCTACAAGGAGTATCGGTTCAGTTTTGTATTAATCGTTGCAAAACCATCTAGGAAGAGGTATTGTTATGTAATTAAGATCGCTTTGCATCTGAGTACATTCTTTGAAATGTATAGATGTTTAGTGATGACTGTTAGGCGGTTAGCATGTGAAGGTTAGGAGCTGAAAGCTAAGGATTCCACTACTAAGGCGTGTGTAATGCAGAGTTTTAGTTGCAGCTTGGGAGTGGGGGGAGAGCAGATTGTTAGCTTTCAAGGGGCAGGGTTATTAACTTACAGAATACAGTAGAGTTTCATTAGGATTTAGAGTTTCAAGTAATGTTTTAGCTTGGAAAACAAAACAAAAAAAAAGGTCTTTTTTCTTCTTTTTCCTTATTTAGCATGCAGGTTAGACAAAGGCAGTCGTCTTAGAGGTAAAGAGAAACAATTATTACATGCTGATTTGGAATTCGTATTTATAGGCAGTCATTAAGGTCAGGGACAAAACATTGTATGTATTCAGAAAATAATCCTAGTGATGCAGCTAAGATCACTGTACATTTCAGTTACAAATATAGTAACAGTTAATTATACACTGTATCTAGTGGTTTGGTATAGATATCAACGAGGCCATTTATCCTACCTAAGCTATTTTTATCTCTAGATTTCCTTAGTTCAGAGCGTGGAATTAATCATTTATTTAAGCTGGAAGAGAACATGGTTGGTGTTTTGCTATGTTTGAAGAATTTAAAAAGCCAAGGAAAAAAAATAAAAACAATAAATACATATATAAATTATTAAAATACAAATAATTACAAATTACAAAATGAAATAAGAAATTTAAAAGAAGAAATAACAAAGTTAGCAATTTTTAGGATGAGGATGGATTAGGATAACACTTATCTTGCCACGAGCACCTCGACAATTCTAGCATCACGGATAACCATATTTGGTGGAGGGGTGGAGTGATTCTTTGGCCGGATATTATATGTGTTTGTAACAATTTATAGGAGATAAATTCATCTTTCGAATTCAATGCACATGCGTGTATATGTTAATTTTACTTTAAAAAAAAAAATTTTTTTAGCTTTAAGTTATTCTTCTGACTTTTACAGTCGAGAAAATAAATCCACTGTGGTACCAGTTTTCAAGAAGTCTGGTGAAAGAACTGACCCAGTAAATTACCGCCTGATTAGCATCCTCCCACTTTTCACTAAAATATTTGAGTCCATAATTAACCAAGCTCTAGTCCAACACCTTACAGATGCTAAACTTCTGACCGACCAACAATATGGATTTAGACAAGCCTGTTCCACAGCAGACATCCTCACTGTAATCTCTGAACATATATACCATTCACTTGACAAAGCAGGGGAGGGTAGAGCGGTAGCCGTAGATATATCTAAGGCTTTTGATAGGGTATGGCATGAAGGTCTTCTCAGGAAAATCAGATCATACGGTATTACTGCAAGAATACTTAACATAATTAAATCCTTCTTAGATAAGAGAAAATTCAGGTTGTTCTTGATGGTCATACATTTAAACAATATGATATAAATGCGGGAGTGCCTCAGGGGTCTATCCTTGGACCTCTATTATTTCTAATATTCATAAATGACCTCCCTGACAAAATTGTCTGTGAGATGGGTATATATTCTGATGACACCACGCTCTATAACAGACACAACAGGAAAAAAAATTAACACATATCTAAAGAAATGGCAGAATAACTAGAGGATGACCTCCAATCTGTAGTGGAATGGGGACAAAAATGGATCGTTACATTCAATACTGCCAAGACTAAACTTGTTTCCTTCAATAACTACAAGAAACCTTCTCTACCACCAATAGCAATGGCCAAAGACTTTATCTGAAAGTACATCTTTTAAACTCCCTGTCCTAACGTTCACAGGAAACATGAGTTGGAATAATTACATTGAGAGCATTGCCAGGACCGCTGCGAAAAGGGTAGGCTCTCTCTACCACGCTAGAAAGTTACTAACACCCAAAAGTATCCTGTACCCCTATAAGGCCACCATTCACCCATGTATGGAGTATTGCTGTCACATTTGAGCTGGTGCATCTGCTACTAGTCTCTCACTCCTAGACAATCAAAAGTTCAAAAGAGAGTCGCCAACCTAATAGGTCCTGAACTGTTATCTAAGCTTCAACCTCTGTCCCATCAACGAAATGTTGACTCCATCTGCCTGTTCTACAAGTATTTTAATGGTGAATGCTCTGGCGAACTGCAGACACTTGTGCCCCCATGACGTAGACGCCCTCGACAAACCTGACAGGCAGCTAAATCCCACCCGCACACAGTAGAGGTCCCTAGATGTAAAAGATCTTTCTTCTTCAGTAGTTTCTTCCCCAGAACTGCTAGACTCTGGAATTCTATTCCAGGTCCTTGTTTCCCCAACTGTACTGACATGCAGAAGTTCAAGTGTAACGTGAACCAACATCTTGCTGCCCAACTCCCCGCATAGTACCCCTATAGCTTATGTCCCTGATAGTAGCCCCCCCCCCTACATCAAAGTGGCAATGTTCCTTGTTTGGGGTGAAAATGTAATAAAACAAAAGAAAAAATTTCAGTTACCTACACTGGTCGATTTACTACCAGAACTGGCTGACAGCAAGGTATTTTCTACTCTGGATCTACGAGATGGATTTTGGCATGTAAAATTAGACGAAGCCAGCAGTCACTTAACAACATTTTCTACACCATATGGTAGGTTCCACTGGAAAGTTTTACCTTTCGGGATTGCTCCAGCACCGGAGATATTTCAAAAGACCCTTTTTGACAATGTGTGCGATTTAGAGGGGGTGGTTTACAAAGTGGATGATCTTCTGGTGATTGGGAAAGGTAAAACGATGGAAGAAGCAACAATGGATCATGATCAAAAACTCAGGAAACTGTTGCAGAGATGTCGTGATCGTAGGATGCGATTGAATGCTGGAAAATTGAACCTACGACAAATGTCTATATCTTTCCTGGGGCACATGATTACCAGTGATGGTTTATGTCCTGATCCTGGGAAGGTAAGAGCCATAAAAGAGATGCCGTGCCCAACAGATGTGAAGGGAGTACAATGATTGGCAAAATTTCTACCACACATATCTGACGTGATGGTTCCAAATTCATGAAGAGGCTTTTGGGAAAATTAAAGAGTTAGTGAGTGAGGCACCAGTGTTAAGGTACTATGACCCCAACAAATCTTTAGTCATTCAATGTGATGCAAGTGAGAAGGGTGTGGGGGCTGCACTACTGCAAAAGAGTCAACCCCTAGCCTATATCAGCTGTGCACTGACTGACACAGAAACTCGGTATGCACAGATTGAGAAGAAACTACTAGCAGTAGTCTATGCATGTGAACGGTTTCACCAATATACGTTTGGTCGACAGATAACAGTACTAACTGATCATAAGCCACTGGAAGCGATCATGAAAAAAGAATTGGTGAAATGCCTAAAACGACTGCAAAACATGCTGATGCGACTACAGGCTTACGATGCTACAGTTCTGTACCATCCAGGTAAGAGAATGTTCCTTGCAGACACGCTATCAAGAGCATACCTTTATGGATTGGGCGGTGAATATATGGACAATGAAGATGATGTCAAGGAAGCAGAATATATCCTTGTAACATAGAGAAGGCTGCTTGAACTGCACTCAGCAACGAAGGAAGACAGAAGCATGCAGCAATTGCAGCAAGTAATTCTGGAAGGATGGTCAGAAGACAGCGGGGAATGTTGAAAGAAAAGCTGCATTCCACACACTTGGGAGTAGAGGGATGTTGCAGAAGAGCAAGAGAATGTTTGTATTGGCCAAATATGAACAGTGACATAAGGGACTACGTTTCAAAATGCCCCACGTGTAGAAAATATGAAGTAGCCAATCCAGCAGAACCATTAAGGGTCCATAAAGTTGCTGACAGACCCTGGGCGAAAGTGGGAATAGATCTCTTTAAGTTTGCAGATAGAGACTATCTCTGCACAGTTGATTACATGAGCAACTTTTGGGAAATCGATCATCTTCTCAATACAGTGATAACTAAACTTAAACACCATTTTGCACGACATGGAATACTAGATCAGGTGATAACTGATAATGGGCCTCAGTTTAGTAGTCAGGAATTTTCTACCTTTGCAAAAAAGTGGTGTTTTACACATACACCGGTCAGTCCATACAATAGCAAGGCAAATGGTAAGGTGGAATCTGCAGTAAAGATGGCAAAAAAACTTTTCCAAAAAGCGATGGAAGATAAAGCTGACCCATACCTAGCAATGTTGGATCACAGGAATACACCAGGCAGGGGTCTCTTACCACCAGCTCAGAAGCTGATGGCAAGGAGAATAAAAACACTTCTCCCAACCAGAGAGGATTTACTCAAGCCAGAATTGCCCAAAAATCCAAGAAAAATGGTGAAGCAATACTGCAGGAGGCAAGAACATTCTTTCAACCACAAAGTACAATCACTGAAACCATTGTATCCTGGAGATGTAGTACGGATGAAACCACACATAAATGGTCAAAAAGAGTGGAGGAAAGCAGTGGTATGGTGGAGACTGGATGAGCGATTATACCATATAAAAGTGGATGGGGACTTATATCGACGGAAGTGTAGATTTGAAGAAAACTGCAGAGACACCCCCACTCACATCAGTAATACACCAGCCATAAGAAGTGCAGAGCAAGTTACCCAAGAATGCAGGGCAGGGTACAGAAGAGATATGCACCACAGAACCACCTCAATATGAAGGTGAAATAAGAGAAAGCCCAAATCCGACCCCATCCCCAACAAAACCAAGCCCGGAAAGGTTGCGGACAACATGGTCGGGAAAAATAGTAAGAAATCCTGTGAGATTCAGGGATTTCACAAGATAAGTGAAAGGTCAGAATAATCCCTATTAGGTATGAATGTAGTCAGCCCAATGAATGCCTATATCACTATGTTTTATAGACTCTGTTTTAATTCTTAGACTTTTTGTTCTTTTTGTTATTGAGAAAAGGGAAGATGTTGCATGAGGGACTGAACAGGAGTTTTTACCGTCTCGAGTTGCGTCCCTTACCAGTGTACGTTTTGCTTTGTTTACAATGATAATAAAGACATCATTACGTAAAAGCCGATCGATCGTTCTGTCTTTTCTAATCCATTGACATCCTCAATAGGATAATGACACTCCCCATATTAAAAATGGCTTTCGGAATAGACACCCCTAATCTCCTCATGTTAAGAATGGCTTCCGAAATAGACATCCCAAACCTACTCATGTTAAGAATGGCTTTCAGAATTTGGCACTTCGGGCATATGACCGTTTTGGGCAATGCTCCATGTTTAATGAAAAACCTCCTACTTAAATCTTCTTGTTCCCCAAATTTTACTATTGCATAAAA
This sequence comes from Euprymna scolopes, assembly GCF_053919585.1. Taxonomy (NCBI): domain Eukaryota; kingdom Metazoa; phylum Mollusca; class Cephalopoda; order Sepiida; family Sepiolidae; genus Euprymna; species Euprymna scolopes. The sequence continues at coordinate 172,674,965 of NC_136488.1, read as the reverse complement.
ATTCTTATATTTGCAACTAGTGCACGTATCAGAATTTTTGTAGGAATTTTTGACATCCCTAACACGAAACGGCGAATAAAATATAAAAAACTCGTAATTTCTCTTTTAAAAGTGGGTTGTTTATTTTCTTTATGGATTATACTTCCAAAATAAACTATTAAAGTTGTTTTAAAAGTAATAGAAATATTGTTTTTTTTTTATTTTTTAAAAAATAGTAATGAAATTAATTGAATTTTACAAGCTCAGTATTTTTCAATTTTTAAACTTTAAAAATCTATCAAAATTTTTCTATTGATTCAATTTTTACGATATTTTCAGGGTCAATGTGAAATTTTATGCTCTTTCCAATAAACTGAATGTAGTATTTTAGACAAACGTTTTTTTTAATTCACGCCCCCCCCATTTTCAAGTGTCTATTAAAAAGTAAATAATTTACTCACCAAAGTTTTATATATTACAAATTGAAGATAAAAGATCAATAAATAATATATTCAAATTTAAAACAAAAGACTAAAAATTAGAGGACACCGGGGAGGAGTAATCTGCCCCTTATATATTCCTTGTGTCTTTTACTTTTGGTCATGGGCAGATGTGTTGATTTTCCCTCTCAAGGAGAGGAGAACCTTTTTCCACCACGAGGTGAGCTCTAAGGACTTATTCCACCAGTCGGTGAGTCTTATTGAACTGTCTCCATTGTACTATGTTGTGTTGTTCTTTAAATGTTTGTCAGTGTACAATAAATGTGTAAATGTAATTGGGCTTTTGTGTTTTATTTGTATTTTTCTGTTTAGTTTAAACTAACACTCCTTTAATTGAAAAAAAAATAGGGCTTGAATTAGATTTTTTGAGTAGTTATCAGCTTGGAAAGACAGGGGATCGAATTAATTCACGCCTCCCATTTTGAAATGTCTATTAAAAAGTAAATAATTAATTTACTCACCAAAGTTTTATATATCACAAATTGAAGAGAAAAGATCAATAAATAATATATTCAAATTTAAAACAAAAAAAAAGTAGTGTTTTTTTAGAAATTTACCTGTAAAGTCCGAAGTTTAAAACCTTTTTTTTTTTTAAAAACCACGTTGTTTGTTTTTTTTGTTTTTTTTTAATGAAACCTTGGTCCTTGCTCCTTTAATTGAAAAGAATTAGGGTTTAAATTACATTTTTCGAGGAGTTATAAGCTTGGAAAGATGGGGTGGAATTATTCAATATTTTTCACAAAATTTCTGACACACCTAATGCACATATCGATGGTCGTGTTATGCATTTTTTAAACTTAATTTTTATTATTTTATCAATTACTTTCGATTTCTGGGCGAATGCGCAATTTAAAAAATGATTAAAACAGAACAAAATTTAAATTATTGTTCCATTTTTTAAAACAACAGCCTTCTCCACAAGTTTTACCATATTTTTTTATTTTACTAAGAAGTTACCACTTATCAAGGCTTGGAGGCGACTCGAGAAAAAGGGTTAATGAGTGTACAGTAGTTAATAGGAAAATGTGGTATTTAGTAATCGTTACTAGTGGGAATTGGGTAAATTGAATCACTTAAGGCAAATAGCTCATCAATAACTTGTTCATGTGTAACTTGAAGACAATTATACTGTAGTCAGTTGGAAAGCAGGAAAATGGAACAGGCATGCAGTTCTAAGAAGCTTTGTCGATGGAATCTATGTTTAGGTTTTTAATGGGTACGGGCAAAAATAGACGAATAAAGGTAGGGGGACCTAGTTTTGAAAGTCGATTTATCATCATTTTTTTGTAGGTTTCCAACTACTTTTTGATTGTATTCGAAAAATTAAACTTAATTTCCAAAAGGAAAAAAAAAATTTGTACATGTGAAAAAAAAAAAAGTTATGAAAAATGTTTTCATGGCGAGCTAAACAATTCAGCTAAATTTTGAAGTTAAATGAATTCCTTATAAAACTCCTTTAAAAGATAAATATTAGTTTTCTAGGTCTTTTTCAAAGATAATTAGTAAGGCAAAGTCCTAAGATATTGAATTAAATTTTAAAAAAACACCTTGTTTCTACAAAAAATTGCTTACTAAGCTCAAAAATCGAGGGAGTCTGCCTTTCGCAAAATCATAACAAACGGGAGTTTTGTAAACACCGATATACGGAAGCCCAAAATTTCAGCCAGTCGAAAGGCTCTCTGAAAATGACGTCATGTACAGTAAAAAGGGTTAATGAGTGTACAGTAGTTAATAGGAAAATGTGGTATTTAGTAATCGTTACTAGTGGGAATTGGGTAAATTAAATCACTTAAGGCAGATAGCTCATCAAGAACTTGTTCATGTTGAACTTGAAGATGTGACGTCTAGCAATAGGAGGAAGGGGGTGCTAGTTTTTTTTTTTTATTTCTCCAGACATACATCCGTGCATTCCTATCCTGAACGTTTGTATCATTTTTACCATTTTTTAATTTAATTATTTTTCTATGTTCCTGTTTTTATATTAAATTTTTTTAAAATTATTGTTCAAAATTATATAAAAATTATGTTAGGCCGAAAGTTTCGCATTCATGCAAGTAAGGAAAATATTTGAATCTTACATATAAAATTATGCAAAACCTGTAATTTAAAAAAAAAACTAGAAATATTTTTGCTATTATAATTTTTTTGTGTGAAAATATTAAATAAACAATGCTTAATTCAATGATAATGTCAGTAGTTCAAGAAATTAATTTTTCTTCGAGTTATATTGAATTCATTAATACAGACTTTAGGGGCTTTTTTCGTAATGTTCCTGTAAAAATTAAGTAATTTTTGTTTTAATTGTTATAATTTACGATGCTTTATTTTCATTAAAAAAACAAACAAAAATAAATTCATTCATTTTTTTTTTTTTACTACTGAAAACCTTTACTTTAGTAAAGGTATTTTTTGTTTAAACAAAATAATACACTTTCACAAAGATTTAAGTAAAAATAATGAGTTCAATATATTCCGTGATCATTATTTGATAAATATTGAAAATTTCATAAAAATTGGTTCATTCCTGATTTTTGGTGAATTTTTAAGTAAATGGAGGGGTCAAAATGTTTACACATTTTGAGCATCGGCATCCATTTTGCACGTACCTAAGGTTTAGGCAACGTTTCTTCTGTGAGAAGTCTGTTTTAAACTCTGTCAAGAGAAGATAAGCTGCTTCTAGCAGCTTATCCTGCCCAGATATGACACAGTACTCCATCTTTTGACAAACATAGCATTTTCCTTCTTTTTTGTAATATTAAAACTTATAATTTTTTTTTTTTTTTTTTTTTTGCTATTAATGTTATAAAACTTTGTTACAGTTAATAAAATAGTTGAAAAATCGGTTCTCCTGTAGCAGATGTATCTCTGACTTTATTTTCACTTTTTCCCACTTACACGTCACTTTTCGAATTATCTAATTTGAAAAGTCATTCTAGCAAATTACAGTATCAAACAATTTCATAAACAAAAGCATTTAAAAACTCAATTTAACTTGAAAATACTATGAAAAAAAAATTTTTTTTTTAATTTTAGTAATCATTAATCAAATGTCTAAAAAAATTAAATTGAAACAAAAAATCATTTTTATTTCAAATTATTTAATCAAGTAAAATACTATTTTTACGTTATTACTAAATTTAAAAAACTATTTTTTTCATAAAATTTTCCAATAAAATTCAGTTTTTATGATTTTTTTTATTCATGAGGTGCCTTCAATAAGTTTCCAGACTTTTTTGTACAAGCATTTAAAATTGTCGTAGACTCTTGAAAATTCAGTATGTTACTGCTATACATCTTATGAGATGACTGACCAATTTTTATAATTTCAGGTTCAAAAGAACAGCTGCAACAGGAATTGGAATACACCCTACAAAAGCCTGATTTTCATAGCTGGTGAATTTCAAAAATGCAATCTGGACATGAGGATATTTTAGAAGAAGAATATTGAATAAAATTCTGTTTTAAAATTGAAAAAAAAAAATGCCACTGAATCGTATCGAATACTTCAGACTGCTTCTAGACCATCTATCATGAACCAAGCATCAGTTTTTGAGTTGAATATTCAAGGAAGGCAGGGAGTCTGTAAGGGATGATGAGGGGTGTGGGAGGAGTAAGGATATCAGAACACCATAGTTGATTGGCCAAATAAAGAATTTCATGGATAAGGACCGTCATGTGTTTATAAAGACAATAAGTGCACAGTTTGATGTCAGTGTGGGAACTGTCACACACTATTATTTGTGAGGAATTGAAGATGCGGGAGATTTGCATGAAGTTTGTCCCAAAGGTACTCAGAGAAGATCACAGACTATTTGACCAAGATGGACATCAAGACAGTTCCCTACCCTCCTTATAGTCCAGACCTTGCTCCTTGTGACTTTTGCTTATTCCCTAAGCTCAAGGAAAACCTTAGAAGCTGTCGTTATGAGACAATTGAGAGGATGAAATCGGCTGTGATGAGGGTTATAGATATGCTAATACAAAGGTACTTCCATGGTGCTTTTCAGAAGTTGTTGAAACGGTACAACAAGTGCATTGCAGCCAGAGGAGATTACTTTGAAGGCGGTTAGAGTTTCATGTTTGTACTATCAATAAAAGTGCCCATACAAATAAAGTCTGGAAACTTATTGAAGAAACCTCGTATTAATACCTACAGACACTATTGTTCTATTCTTTTGGGAATCATCAATGCAGGAAGTCACATTACAGCCGGTTGGGAGATTCGAATCCGGCCACAAAATCATCTCTAAATTTAATATACATGTAAAAATTGATTTATATGTGATTCTGATATTTGGTATACTGTTCAACAAAACACATGTAAGACGTACTCTATTATAAAGTAAAATGATATGAATGCGTTTTAAATATACTTGTGGTATTTGAATTGTTTGGAAATTATATATATATATATATATATATATATATATATATATATATATATAGTGAATAAATGACAACAAACTATATTCCAAAATTCATGATGTTGACCATCTTATAATTTATTCCTTTAATTCAGTTGACATTTACAATTCTTGACAGTATCTGTTTCGTAGCGCAAAATCAATCACTTAATCTATTATGCCCTTAACTCATCAGAAGAAATAGCATTGATTGATTAACTGATTGATATAATAATTAAGTGATTGATTTTGTGCTACAAAACAGATACTGTCAAGAATTGTAAATGTCAAATGAATTAAAGGAATAAATTATAAGATGATTAACATCATGAACTTTGGAATATAGTTTTCGTCATTTATCCACGATATTGCTCTGTAATTACATTGAGCATCTTAAATAAGAATTGGTATATATTATAAGGAAATATATTTCGACAGAAATATATTATATATATATATACAGTTGTGCGCAAAAATATTCGACCCCTGTCTAAATTTTCTTGTTTCGTTGAATCTATACTTCAAAAATCTTTATAATGCCTTTTAACGGCTAATTATGAATAAATTGTATATTTTTCAACAATAAATGAGGAAAAGTAATTAGAGATTAATAATATATATCAATTTATTTACAAAAAATATAAATATGGATGTTGCAAAAATATTCAACCCCTTTAATTAAAAGTTTAAATAAAAGCGTCATTAAGTTTATTATTTTAGTCTAACCTTGTATTTATTTCCTATAAATAATATTTATGACTCTACTGAATCTAAAATCAGTTCAAATTGAACTTCAATGTCATATTGAATGACTGAATAATTGTTTCAAGTAAAAAAAATTCTTTTTCAACGTCAACAAATCTGCAACTATGACAAAGAACAAAGAGTACTCTGAAGACATTTAAAAAGAAAGTAATCGATGCCTACCAGTCTGGAGAAGGTTATAAAAAAATTTCCAAACGTTTTTCTATACCACGGTTGACTATTATGTTCATTATCAAAAAATGGAAAGTAAAAGGGATTGTATCAAGTCTTCCAAGATCAGGTCGTCCAAGAAAAATTACGACACGTAGGGCTAGGAAAATTGTTAGACAAGTTTCAATAGACTCTAAATCTAACCTAAAGGACATGCAGAACGATTTGAAGAATGCTGGCTCAGATGTACACTTGTCAACTATTCGTAGGGCATTAAATCGTGCCGGATTGCATGGACGTATTGCCAGAAGGAAGCCCTTACTTTCCAAAGCTCATCAAAAGGCTCGATTAAATTTTGCAAAAAAGTTCCTAGAAATGCCTATTGATTACTGGAATAATATAATTTGGTCAGACGAAACGAAAGTGGAACTATTTGGACGCAACCAGCAATGCTATGTTTGGCGAAAAGAAAATACTGCTTATAATGTAAAGAATACCGTTCCAACCGTTAAGCATGGAGGTGGATCAATCATGGTGTGGGGCTGTTTCAGTATAAATGGAACTGGAAGATTAACCATAATCGATGGAAGAACGGATTCAGTAAAATATCAGTCCATACTGAAAGAAAATCTTGTTCCGTCTGCGAACCAGTTGGGGCATGGAAGGAGGTATACCTTTCAACAGGACAACGATCCTAAACACACTTCAAAGAGCACTAAGTCATGGTTAAAGAATAATAAGGTGAAAGTTCTAGAATGGCCTTCCCAGTCTCCAGACCTAAATCCGATTGAGCACTTATGGCATGATTTAAAAATTGCGGTACATAAAAGAAAACCATCTAATTTGATTGAATTAAAACAGTACTGTCAAGAAGAGTGGCTTAAAATTCCAGTGGACAGATGTAGAAGTCTCGTTAGATGTTATAGGAAACGTTTACTTGCAGTAATCAAGGTCAAAGGAGCTTCAACCAAGTATTAATGAAAAGGGGTCGAATACTTTTGCAACATCCATATTTTTATTTTTGTAAATAAATTTATTTATATTATCAAGCACTAATTACTTTTTATTATTTTTTGTTGAAAACTTTACAGTTTATTCGAACTTAGTTGTTAAAGAAGGTTTTAAAGATTATTGAAGTATCCATTCAAAGAAATAAGACAATTTTGGTAGGGGTCGAATACTTTTGCGCACAACTGTATATATATATATATATATATATATATATATATATATATGAAGGCTTCCATCAGTCTTGACAGACTATGGATACCCACTGTAATGGTGCCTGCGCGTGAAATTTGTGTGGCAAGACTTGCGCAACCTCTAACCACGCCTCTCCTGAGTCAACATTGTTGCATACCAGTGGCAAGTTGAGGTACAAGACGACTGGAAACAATGCCGAGATAAGCGGAGAGCACATACAGCGCCTAGAATTCCCAAATGGTCACCCATCTGGTATTAGCCAGGCTCAACGTTGCTTAACTTCGGTGATCTGACGAGAACCGGTGTGTCAACGTGATTATGCCGTATATATATATATATATATATAGAGTCCATCTATGAATTTTGGCGAAGCTGGTCGGATCTCTCCTCATCTTCAGAGGATATCTTCCTAGCAGAAACAATATGTAAATTCATTCTGAATTCACAGCAATAAATTTCATATATATATATATATATATATATATATATATATATATATATATATATATATATAAAGGTATATGCAGCTTCTCTTCCAATTTTCGGATTTTAATCATGTCAAATCACACTTTATTTCCATTTGACGAATTGATTGTTGCTATTTCTTCTGATGAGTTAAGGGCATAATAGATTAACTGATTGATATAATAATTAAGTGAATGATTTTGTGTTACGAAGCGGATACTGTCAAGAATTGTATACATCAACTGAATTAAAGGAATAAATTATAAGATGGTCAACATCATGAATTTTGGAAAATAATTTGATCAGTTCTGGCACTTCAAATTTCTCCAATGCTCTTTATTTTTGTCAATATTATTTTTATTTATAACATTGGTTTCTGCTGATGAGATGTCAAGAGTCCTAGAGATTTCCACCCATTTTTTTGCATGAATTTCTACTGCAATACACACGTACATAAGCTACATTGTCTATGGATTCTGTCCAGTTTAAAGTGAATTGTGAAATGAGAATGTTTTGTCTTTTAATCAAACTATAATATCTTTAAAAAAATTCAACTCTTTACTTTTATTTTAAAAAAGAAGCAGCTAATCCTGCCTTGACAGAGTTCAAAATAGACTTCCTAGCTTAGTGGGGGATGCCTTTTTCTCTTCCCTGCAACCTCTTTCCCACAGAAGAGATGTTGCGATCCTGTCTCTGCTTTATCGTTATTTTCATGGCAAATGCTCGTCTGAGCTTCAATCTATGGTCCCCCCTCGTCAAACTTTCACGAAAAACACTTATCTAACCAAAACCACAATCAATAATTTTCCCCCACTCTTTATCTACGCCTAAACCTAAAGATAGATTCCATGAACAAAGTTTCTTTCTTAGAACTGCACGCCTGTGGAACTCTCTTCCATTTGCCTGCTTTCCAACTGACTACAATTTGATTGTCTTCAAGTCCAACGTAAACAAGTTCTTGATGAACCATCCCCCTAAGTAATCCAATTTACAAAATTTCCACTACTTATATATACCCATTAATCCTTATCCTCGAGTGGCCTCCGGGACTTGATAAGTGGTGACTCCTTAGTAAAAAAAAAACAAACAAAAAAAAAAAAAACAAGGCATATTCCCACTTGGACATAATGGGGTACTCATTGAGACCATACCTAAGAAAGATAAAGATGGTGGTTTACATTGCATTTGAACTTCTGCACATCAGTACAGTTTGGGAAGCAGGCAGCAGGAAGGGAATTCCAAAGTCTAGCTGTTCTAGGGAAGTCAGAAAACTTTCTGACATTTAGGGACTTCAACAATGAGGGGGTGTAATTGTGTTGCTAAGCGGTTTGTCAGGGATATGTATGCCAAGGGGGCACAAGTGCAACGAGTTCATCAGAACACATTCCACTAAAATATCTGTAAAACAGGCACAGGGATGCAACATGGTAGCGATGGGACAGGGCCTGGAGCGTTGTTGACAAACTGGGACTTATTAGATTGGAGACTCTTTTTTGAACCCTATCAAAGAGGGAGATATGTGTGCATATATATATATATATATATATATATATATCAAAATTGTTAAATAAAAACTATTCCGGAGTATATATATATATATATATATATATATATATATATATATATATATATATATATATATATGTTTGTGTGTGCATATATATATATCAAATGCCGAATTATTCACAAAATGCAAAATATCTGGCATTGAATTATTCCTTATTCAATCGCAATTGCGGTGGGCTGGTCATTTATTGAGGATGCCCGATGACAGAATTCCAAAAATTGCGATGTACAGTCAATTTGAGGGTGGTAAAAGAATTGTCGGACGTCCTTGGCTTAGGTACAAGGACAAGTTGAAGAGTAACTTGTCTGCAGTGAACATACCATACAGGAATCTTAAAGATGAGGTGAATGACCGAAAAGGATGGAGATCAAGGTGTTTTGAAGGTCTCCAGAGGTTTCAATCTGAAAACTTAAGGCAACTGAAAGAAAACAGAGTAAGAGCAAAACGACTAGCAGCCGCACAATATCTGCAGCATTAAATCCACATTCATGCTCTATTTGTGGCCTTGTCTGCAAGTCCCTTGCTGGACTAAAAAGTCATCAGAGGCAAAAGCATAAATGAGTTTTAGAAATATGGGTTGTCCGAACCTCATACGTCGAAATCGACGGGAGAGTCCATCATATATATATATATATATATATATATATGATTGTGTGTGCATATTTTTTTTTACTTATTTTATCCTTTTGATTTTTAATTTATTTTTATTTTTAATTTTTTAATTTTTCTTTTTTCATTTTTCTTATCAGTTCAGTTTTTAGTCGCGTGCAAGCGACTCTATAAGTCACTCCATCGGTCCATCAGTCGGTCTGTCTGTCAGCTGTCAGTTGGTCTGTCCGTAACACTTTTGTGCTTGGCCTTTTTGGTTAAGATCAAAGGTCTGTTATTAACAGATGCTGTTCTTATCCTTTTAAGCTTTTCTTAGTTTTTTGGCCAAGATCAAAGTGTAGGCCTTGTTCCTAAATTTGTTTTGTCTTTTGAGGATTTTACTTTTTTAAATTTTTTAATTTTATATTGAAATTTTTTTAATTGTAATTTTTTTCTTTGAATAGAATGAATTAAATATGAAGATCAAAGTGTAGTATCTGTTCTCTGATACATACACTGCACGAGGCAGTGCTCTTCTGGTGACACATTCTCGTGCCCGGAACACCTGATGAGCTTGTTGGGTAGCGTTCTGTCTTTCTCTGCTCTCCCCCCTCACGGGGGGATCCGAGCTGATAATTTCCGACCTTCCCGCGAGGGAGGATCGGAAACACTTTCTCTCTTCCCCCCACTAACTTCCCACTCCCTCTCTCAGTTCTATCTCCTCTTCTTGCCGCCTTTTGGTGCCACTTCTTTTTGGCGCCAAAGTCGGCTCCCCACTTTGGACGCCGTCTCCACTCTTTTCGGTGATTTTTAAAAGAAGAGGGAACCAAAACGGACACCCCCAGCCCAGGGGCCACCAATATGGATACCCCCAGCCAAGGGGCTACTGCTCCCCAAGAGGACGACTCCCCAACAGGAGGAGCAAAAACAACCACTGACGGGGCATACCACTCGGATATGACAGCATTGGACGCTCCCCAGGAGAAGGAAAATTTACCAACAGTTCCTCCAAAAGGGGAGCAAAACCAAAATCGGTCGTAGCATCTCACTCCGACCACAAAAAGGAGGAGGAGCCAGGCCAAAAGGACAATAGAGGGGACAGCACTCCTCAGGAGGGCTGCTCCCCCAAAAGGGGAGCAGATCAAGAAAATGAGGGGGCATACCGCCTGGACCTCACAAACAAGGAAGGGGCAGAGGTATACAAAAAAGATCATGCTCCCCAAGAGGCCGACTCCCCAAAATGGGAAGCTGCTCTTGAAAAAGACTCTAAGAAAGGAAAGTCAGGCCCAAAAGACACTGAAAAGAGAGCTGCCCCCCAAAAAAGCGACACTCCCACAAAAGGACAGACTAAGAAATCTGGGGAGGCAAGAAGCGTCGCCAATAAACAGGCAGGGACGACTTCCATAAAAGTCCAAAAACGATCTAACCCCAAAAAAGACCCCATACCAACACCAACACCACCTAGAGGGTCTGCGTGGGGGAAGACCGTAGAAAAACAACTGCCCTCTCAAGAGTATAGAGACCTGTACTTGACAAAGTACAGACAATACATAGAGGGGCAGATATAAAACCCATACCGGGTGCCTGGTAGGCGATTGAGGGCAGAGTCCTGTCCTTCATTATTTCTGATATACTGGAAAACCGCCTCCTGGGGATGAAGAAGGAAGACATGGAGGGGCTCCTCCACAAACTTAACATCCCGGTACTATACCTGTACCAGAGGAGCTTCGCCATGTCGGACATCCTCCTATCCACCAAGGATGATGCGGAGAGACTCTCCCTCCAAGAAATAAAGTATGGGAGAGTCAAACTAATACCTAAATACTAGGGTAAGAGAAGGTCTCAGGTGCAGGTATTTAATGTGCCAACCCAAATACCTGCGGAACTGTTAGGATGCCTCTTCAGCCAGTATGGTGAGGTGGAACAGGTGACCCCAGTATGGTAAAAACCTGGCACTCACCTGGGCTGCTACACAATAGCAAGGAGGCTGAAGAGGGAGAGTGTTCGAGCGATACCAGCACTGCTTACATACAAGGATGCCAGCATAACGGTAGTGATGGAGGGCCGTCGTTCACCCTGCTGGTTCTGGCAAAAGCAGGGCCACATGGCTAGAAGCTGTCCCCAAAGGGTAACCCCTAATCAAACGACCCAAAAGGCGGTCACAACCTCTGAGACAGCGCCCTCGCCAAAACAGGCGGCAACAACCCCTGCGACTGCGGCACCAACCCCAGCTCCGTGGAAAAACCAAACCACCCAGGAAGCCAAGGAGGAGAAATGGATTACGGTAGTGAGACAAAAAAGGAAGCCCGTAATCCCTTCCGCCACTGTCCCACCACCAGCTCCAAAATCGAGGCAGCAGTCTCTGCAAACACAGTAACAACAGCCACCACAGCCGATGCCACGGAAACAGCTGCAGCAACAACAACTACCACAGCAACAAAAGCAGCAAGTGCAACAGAAGCAGCAGCAGCAATGACACCAGCGAGAGCAACAGCAACAAAAACAACCGCAGCAGCAACTAGAGGAGCAGACACAACCAATGGTCCCCACACCAATCGAGACGGGGATCAAGCAAAGAAAAGACTGCTCCTCTGAGGATGAACCACAAGTGAGAGAGAGAAGAATTCAACTTCACCTCTCCCCGGTTCATTCAAAAGAATAAAAAAGAAAAACAAAAGAAGAAAAGGGAAAGAAAAGGTCACCCCCACTCCCTGTGAACATACACCACCCCTAACAAAAAAATCCATTTCCACTCCCAAACTAGACACCGCACCAACAACAAACATGGCACCAACACCAGACCAACACCAGACACTAGGCATCACACAAACACCTGTCCCCACACCAATGCAAACTGAAGCACCACCCCAAAAAGAAAAGGAAAAGAATGAACCGAGAGAAGGGAGAGACTCCTCTGCCTCTCGCAGACCAACCAAATTAAAAGCCCTTGCCCCTGAAGAACTATGTTATGTAGACCCTCTATATGTGGCAACAGACATTTCCCATCGGCTAGTTTGAATGCGAGAGGCTTGAGATCATCGGGCCGAGTGGCTCACCTCCGGCATGACCTCTTGTCCCTAGGAGTGGATGTGATTCAGGAGACGCATTTTGTTTCCTCCGTGGACTGTCAGGTGCTGACCCGAGATTTTGAGGTTTTCTCAGCATATGGTGCTGGTTAAACGTACCCTGTTGGCGACGGTCAAAGTTGTTCATAGGGATGCGGTGGGCAGGCGGATTGTGGCCGATGTTGCCGTATTTTGTAAAACTTATAATGACAGGTTTCCATACCAGTTGATTGTTAGATAATTTTATTCTGAAGTATATTTGTGTGTACTTAATATAAGGAAAATGTATTATTTGATACAACAGAGTCGCTTTAAAACTTGATGTTTTTTCTTTTTCATTTTTAGCAATTAGCATAAATGGTAATGCACAATCCTTTTTAGGACTTTTATTCAAACTGAAAATGTATTTTTTTTTTTATATATGAATGCATGCAAACAATGTATTCGTCAGTTTAAATGCATTAAAATAAACTGTTTTTTAATCACTTTGTTGAAAACTTGTCAGTTATTATTTTTACGCAATGGAGTGAGATGGGTCTGAAAAATAAAATCTGAATTTGTTGATCTGTTCTTATAGGAATTTCAAGGTTCACACTGGATTACTATTTTCTCGTGTATGTGTTACTTTTTGAAGTTTTGAAAAATTCTTAATTGGTTAAAAATATTTTGATTAAACACCTTGCTAAAACTTGTAAGTTTTAGGAGGTGACAAAGAGTGCATATCGAAACAAGCTGGAGAAAGAAAAAGGATAAGCAATTACAACCATGTGTGTTTTAGCATTTGTTCAAATCGTATCTCGATGTTGAATCAGTACTTCTGCATTTATGAATCCACAATTTTCACAAAGTTACTTGATGTACCCAGCGAATGACGGGAAGAACCGGAAATGGTTGACGAGTAGTTTTCTGGATATTAAGACATTATTTTCCAATATATTATTTAATAAATTACAGTAGTCGTCACCATTCTTAACATTAGGAGGAGGTGTTACAATTTTGTAATAATGCTCGCCTGGCCATTTCTGATTATTCCCGTATCTGCTGGACACACCTGAGTAATTTTGTGGGAATCACAGTTTCATAAATTCAGAAGTACAGTCTAATCTATGACAAATTTCTCGTGAATAAGACACATAAAAAAAACTCTTAAATCAGTTTTTAACCTGCATTAATTAGAATAATTAGATTTATTTTCCTCGTATTATCTTAAAGAAACACTATTTCACTATTCCAGGAGTAATATATTAAATTACGACTATTACATGAGTATGACTGTTACATAATATTTTCAAGCACGGTGGTAGTAATTTTCAAAAAAAGCCAACAAAACTATGTTTTTTTATTACACAAGGGAAATAACTCTAATGATCATAATTCAATGTATTAATTATGCAAGTTGGAAAACTGATTAAATAGTTTTATTCAGATTATACATGGAAAATAACTCTAGTGATTTTAATTTAATGTAGAACGTTTACAAGAGAAAAGCTGGTTTAATAGTAGTTTTGTTAATATTACACAAGAGAAAATTCTACTTATCCTAATCCCAAGTACACCCGCATTTATATCATATTGTTTGGATGTACAACTGTCAAGGTCAACCTAGATTCTTTTCTTATTTAAGAAGGATTTAATTATGTTATGTATTCATCCAGTGATACCATATGATCTGATTTTCCTGAGAAGACCATCGTGCCATACCCTGTCAGAAGCCTTAGATATATCTAGGGCTACCACTCTATCCTCCCCTATTTTGTTCAGTGTATGGTATATACGTTCAGAGATTACTGTTAGGATATCTACTGTAAAACGGGCTTGCCTAAATCCATATTGTTCATCAGTCAGAAGTTTAGCAGCTGTAAAGTGATGGACTAAAGCTTGATTAATTATGGACTCAAATATTATGGCGAAAAGCAGGAAGAAGCTAATGGGGCAATAATTTAATGTGTCATTTCTTTTGCCAGAATTCTTGTAAACTGGTACCACAGAAGCAGTTTTCCAGCAGTCAGGAAAGCAAGATTCATTAAGGCATTTATTGTAAAGTTTGGAGAGGACTGGAGCAACTTCAGCAGAGCATTTTTTTAACTGCACATTTGAGATGAGATGAGATCAGGTCCACATGCTTTTGATGTGTCAAGGTTTTTTATGATAGCATGCACCTGAAAAGGGGTAATTTTCAGATCATGAACTGTGGCATCTGTCCACAAAGGAAAACTGGGAAGGGAGTGGTTTGCTGGGTCCAATGTGTAGTTTGAAGCAAACCAACTGGCAAGCATGTTAGCTTTCTCAGTTGCCGTGCAAACAACCTCTTGATTATTGGATAGTGGGGGAACTGTTGATTGCCCATTATTTACTACACTTGTAGATTTTCTAGAAATCATGATTTATGGCAGCTGCACAAATAGAAATAAACCATTAGGGAGAGTGGGGCTTGCTATAGAATTTCTGAGTGGGAACATGTGCTTCAATTGCCGTTTTGAACCATTCAGTGTCTCATTTGCGCACTGTTCAGCGAGAAGAGAAAAGATATTTCCTCATGGGGCATCTCTGATGAGATCCCTGATGGCTTCCCAGTCAGCCTTCTTATAATACCTTGTTTTGAGCAATGGCTTTGGATCGAGAATTAAGGGTGATTTCTACCATTATCACAGCATTCCCGAGTGGGCTATGAGCATTCGTTACACAATGATTGGGAACTGTTGTCAGAAATAGATCTAGAATTGAAGCATGTTGATCTTTCTGATCTGGGAAGCATGTTGGAAATGTAACCGTCTGTGATAGGGAATGAGATATAGAGAAGCTATGCGTTATGCTACCAGCTGTGTCTGTAAGAGAATCCAAGCCAATTACTGTGGTGGACATTAAAGTCACCAAATACAGGTACTTGCACGCTAGTATCAAGGGAGAGTGCTGTATCTATGCTGACAGAGACTTGGTTGATTAGAGTACAGTCCTGAGTCGAGGAAGAGCGGTAGAGAAAATAAAAGTAGCTAATATTATGTTGCATGTTAAGTCTAAAGCACATAAAGGCTTAGTCGTTTTATTCTAGTTTTGTTTCTCTAGTCAAAGGGAGGGTGTTTCAAATATGGACTCCAAGTTCATGCATATATCTGTCTGAGTCCTTACAGCAAAATGCGAGATAACCAGACATGTAGGTTAGTTTCACTTAGCGCTAAGATATTTACGATGTTTGCTAGGAGAAATAATTCAACATCATCTAAATTAATTCTAATCCACGGATATTCGTGAATTCAAGCCTCATGGGAGAAGGCAAATTGGTTTGGTTTGAGTTTAAACCTGGTTTAATCATAATTATTGATTGAACTGCCATTTTATCTTATTTAAGAGTTTCAGTTTTAGGGTGAGCGGTGTTGGACAAAGAGTAACTTATCTTGCCTTTGGTAATATACCCCAAAATCGTGTTTAAAAATACTAATTTAAACAAGGTGCAATATTGAATCACATCTGGTTAACGGGTATTTATTTTTTATTATTATTAAAACAAACAAAAGATATTTTTGATTAAAATATATAATTTGCTAGTTTTATACTATAACTAGCAGGCCATCCGGTATTGCCCAGTTGTAAAATACGCTTAAATATATTTTGATTAATGCAGATTTTGTATTTATTATTATATTCGACCCAATATATAATAATGATTTAAAAAGTGAAAAAAAAATGACTCGTGCGCCACCACCGAGAATTAAAACCAAAACGCTTAGCTTATGATTTACTTTTTCTTTTGACATTAATGCTTGAGCTATGAAGACATGTTTGCTGCAAGGCTAAAAATTAAAACATCAATCATGCATATTTGTAATGCTGTCGTTCGACCTTTACCTGACAAATTCCATTTTTTTCAATCTTCACATTTTTGCACTGATTTTCCCCGGCTAAAATCAAAATATAAAGTTTTGCATGGGTTCAAATACCTTATATATGAAGTTTCATGCCTGTAAACCAAAAACTGTCAGAGAAGTTTGGTAGGCGAATTTTTTAAACAAATATATATATGCACATAGATAAATATATATAGAAAGAAGTTTGTGTTTACTATAATCTTTTTACACAAATATTATGCAAGTATAAATCATGTAGAATATCTGCATGAATATAATTACACGTGATAGTTAACTAAAGATGACAATTCCATAAGAAAACCGAAAAAACTAATAGGGAATTAATTAAAATGAATGTTTAAAAGAATATGCAAATTAGCTATATCTTTTAAAGATGAACGCAATTCTATGACCCATATATAACAAAGTTGTATTTTCTTTTTAAATAAATAGAAAAGAGGGGTTTTAATATGAATATAAATACGCACAGAAAAAAAAATTATAGATTAGACACGAAGAAACAAAAGTGAACAGTAGTGTTATTTAGATCCTAATAATTCTAATTTAATGTAATTATACAAAAGAAAAAGTCACTTTTAAAATTAATTATTTAATATACAATGGAAATAATGCTAAGGAGCCTAATTTAAGTAATATTTAGCTTCTTTTTTTTTTTTTTAACATAAAAATTCAATTTAACAGCTTAAATTATAAAATAGTGAAATAACTCTAAATATCCTTATTCTTTATAGTAATTTAACGATGGTTTTATGAATACATAAACAATAGCAGCAAAAGATTCTAATTTAATATAGAAATTCTAAAAGGAGAAAAGCCGATTTAACAGGTGATCATATTATACAAGGGAAATAATTTGCATGCATCCAGAACTTCAAAAACAGCAAAGTGTGAAGATTTGACACTGCAGGGAGCTTTAAACTATGGCAGGACACATGAAGCTTCCATAGACAACATGAGACAACTAGCTGAACTAGACGAACGAAAAGAGGAAGAGATGCAGTGAAATACAAGCATTGTCAACGATGCGGAGGCTCCCACCCAACATGGAAAATGTCCAGCATGGAGTAACATATGTTCAACTTATGGACAGAAAAAGTCATTGAGCTAAAGCCTTCACCAACAAAAATGAGAAAGCAGCAAGGCATATGCCAACACTCACTACATGGAATGAAGTATACAGTAAACCAAAACGCCGAGGAATGCAAGGGAACCAGTACAACAGAAACACAGCAATCGTGTGCACTCTGTAAATGCCTCTCAGACGGACAATGAAGGGATATTTAACAAGTTTGAACAAATGTCTTTCGACTTTATCCACAAACAAAAAAAAACGTCAGACAGATTTTTACAAATTTCATAATCAAATTTCCCACCCTCCCAGACAACCACTTTCTGAAAACTAAAGTTGACATAGGAGCCCTTACGTACCTTCTGGAAGATGTTCCCAGACCTGATATGTGCAGCAAGACAGCCACTCTCCAGTACAACAAAGGATGAATCAATTGTTTTACCAGAATATAACGGTTCTAATATTAAACAGCACCGATCCATAAAAATACCACACAAAATTTCACACAAAGCAAAATGGAAGACACTCAAGTTTTTGTTGTGACAACAGAAGGTGTTGAGAATCATCACATAAAATGGCACCTTTCATTCCACACCTGTCAGATCTCACAGCACCATTGAGAGATCTCCTAAAAAAAGAAGAGTACCAATAGATATTCACCAGAGATCCCTCCAGCAAATCAAGGGTCTAATTTGCAAGGATATGTTACTGTCTTACTTTTGACCCTGCAAACAAACCATCATTCAAGTCGATGCATCAAGAAGGAAACCCATAGCATTTGCATCCAAATCTTTAACAGACTGAACAATGCTATGCCAACATAGAGCAAGAGCTCTTTGTAGTTGTTTTTGGCTGTGAACGATTCCGGACTTACATCTATGAAAGTGCATTCCAGGTCGAAAGTGAGCATAAGCCTTTGGAAATGATAAACAAAAAAATTGGTTGCAGCTCCACCTTGCCTTAAACGTTTTCAAGGGTATGATATGATGATTGCATATCGCCCTGGAAAAGATATGACATTAGTCGATGGAGTCTCAAGGCTACCAAATAAAAGAGCTAAAGAAACCATTGACTTGGACCTGAGGGTGGGTTTTGTTCAATTTTCAATACAAAAGCTTGCTTAGTTACACCAAACAAATGAGGATGCCACATTATGTGAATTGAGGGACATTATTTTAAGAAGTTGGCCTGACACATTTAGATAAATGGAGAAAAATGTAAGACCTTATTAGCACTATCAGGACGAACTGTCCATTGAAACTGGAATACTATTGAAATCAAACAGAATAATAATACCCAAATCAATGCAACAAGATTTATTACAAAAAATACATTATGAACAAGGAATAGAGATATGTAAACTGCAAGCAAAAAGTTTGTTTTTCTGGTGCAATATTAACAAGGACATACACAGCATAATACATCAATGTAGAATATGCCAGCAGCACCAAAGTTATTCTAAGTTCTCATTTGTGAGATTGTTAAAGAAGTTCTCCAGTCACAAAGTTATCAAACTGACAAAGCAAATATTAGAACAAAGGATTCCAGAGAGAGTGATAAGTGACAATGGTCCACACTTCAGCTCGATCCATTTAAGCAATTCGCAAAAGAATGGGCTTTGAACATCACACGTCCTCATCCAAGTTTCTGCAGTCAAATGGTTTTGCGGAATGCTGCGTCCAGACAGTGAAATCTGCATTCTAAAAAGCTGCTTCAAGTGGTCGTGACTTAGACATGGTATTACTATGCTTGTGCTCAACTCCTCTAGATCATACCATTCCATTATCAGGTGAACTTCTATACCAAAGGAAGCTAGCTAGAAATATCCCAGTCAAATGCATCAACCAGAACACCAACAAGGAGAAGATTGCTCTTGACATATCAAAGGCCTTTGACAAGGTATGGCATAAAGGCCTACTTCACAAGATTTCCAGCTATGGTATAGCTGGAAATGTTTTCTTAATCATTAAATCATTTCTCTCTGATAGGCTCATAAGAGTAGTGGTTGATGGACAAAAAGCAGAGGCCCTTAGTATTAATGCTGGAATCCCTCAGGGGTCCATCCTGGGTTCAACTCTTTTTCTAATCTACATCAATGATTTCCCAAAACACATACTTAAATCATTCATTGACATCTATGCTGATGACATGACCATCTACGGCAACACATCAAAGGCTGTAAATGACAAAGTTCTCTCTAATTCTCTCTCCTCTGATCTTGAACGTGTGGTACAGTGGGGGAATAGGTGGCTGGTTACTTGCATCTAAAACCTATCTTTACATCATAAACGCTCTGATCCCCATCTGGCATCAATTGAAATGGATGGCTCTCGTCTAAGGGAGTCCCCATGTTTTGACAAGCTTCTGGGCTTGACCTTTACTCCTGACCTGAAATGGAACACGTACATCAAGTCTGTTGCCAAGGTCGCTGGAAAGATGGTGGGATCCTTCTACCGCTCCAGAAGATATCTCACTTCTGATGCAATTCTCTATCTTTATAAAAGCCAAGTACGTCCAAGGATGGAATACTGTTGCCATATCTGGGCAGGAGCTGCTAAAAACAGCCTATCCTGCCTTGACAGAGTACAAAATAGGCTTCGTGGCTTAGTGAGGAAGGCCCTTTTCTCTTCCCTGCAACCTCTCTCCCACAGAAGAGACGTTGCGAGCCTATCTTTGTTTTATCGTTATTACCATGGCAGGTGCTCGTCTGAGCTCCAATCTCTGGTCCCCCCTCGCCAATCTTTCACGATAATCACTCATCTAGCTGAAACCACTGTCAAAAATTTTCCCCACTAAGCCACGAAGTCTATTTTGTACTCTGTCAAGGCAGGATAGGCTGTTTTTAGCAGCTCCTGCCCAGATATGGCAGCAGTATTCCATCCTTGGACATACTTGGCTTTTATAAAGATAGAGAATTGCATCAATAGTGAGATATCTTGTGGAGCGGTAGAAGGATCCCACCATCTTTCCAGCGACCTTGGCAACAGACTTGATGTACATGTTCCATCTCAGATCAGGAGTAAAGGTCAAGCCCAGAAGCTTGTCAAAACATGGGGCTTCTCCTAGACGAAAGCCATCCATTTCAATTGATGCCAGATGGGGATCAGAGCGTTGATGATGTAAGGATATGAGTTTGGTTTTAGATGCATTTTCCCATTTAAAACAAAAAGCTTCAAATAAACTGATAATATAAAAAAAATTATTACAGAATACAAAAATAATGAAAATGCAAGAAAAAAATCGTGTTTACATTATCAACGCTTTAAAACAACGTTCCTATGTAGTGACGTTTTTTAAGTCATCATAGAGACACCCATGTTTTAAAAATCTAGCAAAAATCAAATAATTCTCATATTTTCCTGAAATTTTCGGTAATTATTCATTATTAAATAAACTTACATAATAAAAGTAGATTTCATTAAATATATTACAGGAAATTTTGTAGGTGTTCTACTCCCCCCCCATATTTCATGTTATGAAAATTAAACAAAATAAATCTAAGTCGATAAAGATTTCAACATTTTTTAAAGCTTAAAAAAGTTTATATAATCCCGTCATTTTTTTCACTTACCTTAAAGTTGTAAATAAAAATAAAAATCAATATTATTATGTTAAAAAAAAAAAAAAAAAAAAAAAAAGAAACATTTTTCTTGATAATTTTTTCTCGGTAATATATTTGTTTGAATTAGAACAAAAAAATAGAATCCTAAAAAATAATTATTTTTAAAAAGCTTTAAATGATATTAAATTCAAATATTATGCGATATGGAGTTTAAACAGATTTTCTTTTATCAGGTTTCCAATAATAAAAAATATATTCATATACTAGAACATATGACTCCTGAGATAATAAAAATTGCAAAAGCAAAATCGACTAAAAAAGTTCGTTTGGATTTGATTATTTAAAATGACAGAGGTGATATTCAAAATTTGCGCCTTTTTTTCCAAAAAAGTACGGAGGATTGAAAGCAGCATCCTTAGGTACATGTATCAACAGAACAGGTTAAAATTAATTGTATCATCTATGTAGTTCGTCGTTAAAAATCTATTTGTTTTATAAAAGGTAAGTCTTATATTGTTTTTTTTTATCTATTTTTTATTTTACATTTTATTTATTCATAAATTTCTGCATAAATGCTCTTCCATAGAAATCAACCCAAGATAAGCACATAAAATGATTACGTCATTAGTTAATGCGTAAAATGATGACGTTCTACACAACGGTTTGGAGATCCCCGAAGAACATAGAGGAATCAATTTTTTTTTCTAATTTTAAATTTTAATACGAAAATGTGGAACCTTACCTTCCAAGTGAGGTCGGCGACATCCGAAACTTAACGAAACAATTAAAATCATTTAAATTTTTTTCAGTATCTAATTTTTATTATTTAACAATAATTTTGTTGCTTCTTCGTTATTAGAGTGAAATTCAAAAATCAAAATGTTGAATTTCAAGTAAAACTAATGGTTTGTTGGGTCGACCTAGACAAGAGTACCCAAAATGGCCGACCAGGACTGAGATATGACACTTGACCGGATGTAATGGAAGAAATATCTCATGTATTTAATTTAAGCCGTCGTTTCGTATCTCTAATTTATTTATTTACGTTGTTTCCTTAATAAATTATTTCAGCTAGAGCCGTGTTGCCAAAGTACATTCAAGTGCCTATCAGGGTTGCCAGCTTGGCTTTTTTTTCAATTCTGATAATTTTATATAAATATTTATTAAATATAGATTATTAAAGAAAAAGTTACAATAAAGTATTTGTTATATATGTTGTAAGATACGATGTTGTAAGATACGAAACGGCGGCTTAAATTAAATACATGAGATATTTCTTCCATTACATCCGGTCACGTGTCATATCTCAGTCCTGGTCGGCCATTTTGGGTACTCTCGTCTAGGTCGACCGTTTGTTGTATTTATGAACATATCCAAAAATTAGGAAGAGGTAGAAATTTAATTATTAATGAAAATAGTGTTTTAGCGAAAACTGAGTTTTGCTATAAAAAAAATAAATAAATAAATAAACAAACAAACAGGAGAGTTCAAATCGTGACAAGGGAGGTAATGATTTTCTGAAAACTGCAAATCTTAGGCCAGTTCATCAAAAGAATCTTCAGTAGTAGATGACTCCCTGGTTTTTACTTTTGCTTTTCTAGCTTCTCCTATTCCGAATTCTTAGAACGTGAGTCGACATCTGGACTTCTTTCTACAAAAACGGCCATTAAAAATGTTTTTTTTCTTGTTTTTCTTTTTTTTTTTTTTAATGTTTAACATATTTGAAGCTAATATAAATTATTGCACAATAAAAATAATTCAACATGAGACAAATGATTTTTTTTATTTGATTATTTTTTTGTGCCATAATTCATATCAGTGTGAAATATGTTAAACATTTAAAATAAAAAAACAAAAAACAAATGAATGTGGTTAATGAACGTTTTGGTAGAGACCCCCCCCCAAAAAAACAAACAAACACGTCCTCTGATGTCGGCGTGCATTCTATGAATTCCGAATAAGGGCATGTGAGCAAGAAGAGTGAAAGTAAAAACCAGGGAGACATCTGCTGTAGGAGATCCCAGCAAAACTCAATTTTCGCTAATTGTCTTTGAAAGATATTTTCATTAATAATTAATTTTCTACCTTATCAGTTTTTGTAATTTTTGGATATGTTCCTTATTGCGACATGACAATTCCGTAGATAACATTGGTTTGACTAGAAACTCAATATTTCGATTTTCTAATAATGAAGAAGCAACAAATGTTTTTTCATTTTTTCGACCCTTCTCAGTTTCGCAGATCACTTTGACCTTCACCTTGGCTTACTGATAGCCTCTTTGATAAGAGACGATCCTAGGAAGCTTGTTTCTACTTACTTTTTAATATGTTCCTGGAATGACTCCAGCAAATGCCATTAAACTGTGCAAGAGAACCTGTGCAAAGCTTTTCGAGTTGTTTCTTTTCTATGAATTCTGTCACTTTATGATGTGGACATAGCACTTCATTAATTTCTGCCATTGTCATATCTGTGTCTTCCTTCTCCTTGCTGGCAGAAAACTATTCCTGAACTATGTTCAGTTTCATGGCCTCCAATTGCTTCAGGTCATCGATGGTAAGAACCTGTTGTGTTCCTCAAGAAGCTCATCAATATCCTTCTCATCGACAACTATCTCCACTGATCCTCTGAGTGAAACAATTTTCTCAACTTCAAGTTGTGAAACATCTTCATGATCTTCAACAGTTCTTGCTTTGTGTTCTTCAAATCCTCCAAAGTCTTGTACAGAGACAGCATCAGGCCAGAGTTTCTTCCACAAAGAGTTCAAGGTCCACCTCAAAACCTATTGCCCTGAGACATATCACAACATCGCAATGGTCCTTCCAAAATTTATGGAGGGTGAGGTTGGTGCTGTCAATGATTTCAAAACATCGCTTGAAGAGATATTTCATATACAGCTTTCTGAAATGAGAAATCATTCGCTGATCCATGGTTGGTGTTAGATGGAAGGAAGAGAATTTCAATAAAGGAATATTCTGGGGGAATATCGTCTTTGCGGTGGGCAGGAAATGAGTAGAAGGTGGTGGTGATGTTGTAACATAACGCATATGAGTGCGTATAAAAATAGCAGCAGCAGCAGCCAAAGGATGGATGGCAAGCGATTGTATTAGCAGTAGGAGCAGTTTTCGTTGAGCCCACACCCCACCCCACCCCAAGGGTGCCTTTTGGGTTAAAATGGCTAAAATTGGCACTTTTGTACTTATTAAAAAAAAATTGATGCCTTGTATTTTTATAAAACTTTCTGAAAAGTTGTAACTAACTGATTTCTATATAATTTTGTTTGTCTATAATTCACGATAACTCTTGGGTGTACCCCAGGGGCTTTTTTAGAGCTAATAAAAACACTCCATTTTTTGGGACTATTTTACCACATTTTTCCAAAATTTTGTGTATGTCTATTTAGTAGTTTTGCATGGTGCTGAACTCAAATTTAAATATGTCAAGGCCTTGGGGACTTTTGGAGCTAAATGGGGGAGGGAATGATGAACTTAGGAATTTCTTTTTTTGCATGGTGCAGAACTCAAATTTACATATGTTAAGGCCTAAAACTGCACCGTTTGTTCATTTTCACCAGGATTTGATGTCCTTTGGGGACTTTTGGGGCTAAATGGGGAGGGGGGGACGGCTAATGTTGAACTTAGTCATTTTTTTATGCCTCGTTCACTGTGCACCCACAGGGGGACCATGCATGCTTCACTTGCTTTTTATTATTTTTATTATTATTGTTATTTTATTATTTTTATTATTATTGTTATTTTATTATTTTTATTATTATTGTTATTTTATTATTTTTATTATTATTTTATTATTATTATTATTTTATTATTATTTTATTAATGTTATTTTAATGTTTTTATTATTGTTATTTTATTTTATTTATTATTATTGTTATTTTATTATTACTGTTATAATTGTTATTTTATTATTATTATTATTATTATTATTTTATTATTTTTATTATTATTATTTTATTATTATTATTATTTTTATTATTATTATTTTATTATTATTTTATTAATTTTATTATTATTTTTATTATTATTTTTATTATTGTTATTTTATTATTATTTTTATTATTGTTATTTTATTATTTTATTATTGTTATTTTATTATTATTTTATTATTGTTATTTTATTATGTTTATTATTATTATTTTATTATTGTTATTTTATTATTATTTTTATTATTGTTATTTTATTATTTTATTATTATTATTTTATTATTATTTTATTATTATTATTTTATTATTATTTTATTATTGTTATTTTATTATGTTTATTATTATTATTTTATTATTTTTATTATTATTATTTTATTACTTTTATTATTATTGTTATTTTATTATTTTTTATTAATATTGTTATTTTATTATTTTTATTATTATTGTTATTTTATTATTTTTATTATTATTGTTATTTTATTATTTTTATTATTATTGTTATTTTATTATTTTTATTATTATTATTTTATTATTTTTATTATTATTGTTATTTTATTATTTTTATAATTGTTATTTTATTATTTTTATTATTGTTATTTTATTATATTTATTATTATTGTTATTTTATTATTTTTATTATTATTATTTTTATTATGGTTATTTTATTATTTTTATTATTTTTATTATTTTTATTATTATTTTATTATTATTATTTTATTATTTTTATCATTAGTTTATTATTTTTATTTTATTATTTTTATTATTGTTATTTTATTTTATTTATTATTCTTGTTATTTTATTATTACTGTTATTATTGCTATTTTATTATTATTATTATTGTTATTTTATTATTTTTATTATTATTGTTATTTTATTATTGTTATTATTATTGTTATTTTATTATTTTTATAATTATTATTTTATTATTTTTATTATTATTTTTATTATTATTATTTTATTATTTTATTATTTTTATTATTATTTTTATTATTGTTATTTTATGATTATTTTATTTTTATTATTTTATTATTTTTATTATTATTTTTATTTTAGTTATTTTTATTTTTATTTTTATTATTATTTTTATTATTGTTATTTTATTATTTTTATTATTATTGTTATTTTATTATTGTTATTATTATTGTTATTTTATTATTTTTATTATTATTATTTTATTATTTT